>NC_069503.1:814982985-815333818 GCF_027579735.1 Bombina bombina
CCGGCCTAATATGCCCGCCTAAGCTCGCCTACCATCGCAGCCGCGGACCTGAATAAGCTCACCAAAGTTATCAAAAAAGATGTCAAAAAGCCGCGCACCAAGTATGGGGCGATGAGCAGCGGACTGTGATAGTTATCACTCATCCAATCTCGCTACTCTTCGGCTTTTCTACAGCTTTATTGATAAGTTGTCACTAAGCACCCACACTAAACTACACTGTTCTACTCCCTATACCGGCGCCCCCGGAGGCCCACGCAACTAAATAAAGTTATTAACCCCTAAACCGCCACTCCTAGACCCCGCCGCAACTATAATAAATGTATTAACCCCTAAACCGCAGCTCCCTGAGCCCACCGCCACTCTAATAAACTGATTAACCCCTAATCCGCCGCTCCCGGACCCCGCCGCAACCTACATAATACCTATTAACCCCTATTCTGCCCCCCTATACCGCCGCCACCTACAATAAATTTATTGAACCCTATCCTGCTGATCCTGTACCCCACCGCAACTAAATAAAATTGTTTAACCCCTAAACCGCCACTCCCGAACCCCGCCGCAACCTATATTAAACTTATTAACCCCTAATCTGCCCCCCCTACACCGTCGCCACCTATAAAAAATGTATTAACCCCTATCCTGCACCCCCTATACCGCCGCAACATATAATAAAATGATTAACCCCTAAACCTAAGTCTAACCCTAACACCCCCCTAACTTAAATATTAATTAAATATATCTAAATAAATATCACTCTTATTAAATTAGTTATTCCTATTTAAAACTAAATACTCACCTATAAAATAAACCCTAAGATAGCTACAATGTAATTAATAATTACATTGTAGCTATCTTAGGATTTATATTTATTTTACAGGTAACTTTGTATTTATTTTAACTAGGTAGAATAGTTATTAAATAGTTATTAACTATTTAATAACTACCTAGCTAAAAGAAATACAAAATTACCTGTAAAATAAATCCTAACCTAAGTTACAATTAAACCTAACACTACACTATCATTAAATAAATTAAATTAATTAACTACAAATACCTACAATTAAATACAATTAAATAAACTAACTAAAGTACAAAAAAAAAAAAAATAAGTTACAAAAAATAAAAAAATATTACAAGATTTTTAAGCTAATTACACCTAATCTAAGCCCCCTAATAAAATAACAAAGCCCCCCAAAATAAAAAAATGCCCTACCCTATTCTAAATTACGAAAGTTAACAGCTCTATTACCTTACCAGCCCTTAAAAGGGCCTTTTGCGGGGCATGCCCCAAAGAAATCTGCTCTTTTGCATGTTAAAAAAAATACAACCCCCCCAACATTAAAACCCACCATCCACATACCCTTACTCTAACCCACCCAATCCCCCCTTAAAAAAACCTAACACTACCCCCCTGAAGATCATCCTACCTTTAGCCGTCTTCAGCCAGCCGATCACCGTTGGAACAGAAGAGGACATCCGCAGTGGCCGATGTCTTCATCCAAAGGGCGCTGAAGAGGTCTTCCATCCGATAGAAGTCTTCATCCAGGCGGCATATTCAATCTTCATCCATCCGGAGCGGAGCCATCTTCAAAGCAGCCAACGTGGAGCCATCTTCATCCACCGACGCCTACTCGCCGAATGAATATTTCTTTAAGTGACGTCATCCAAGATGGCGTCCCTCAAATTCCGATTGGCTGATAGGATTCTATCAGCCAATCGGAATTAAGGTAGGAAAAATTTGATTGGCTGATCCAATCAGCCAATCAAATTCAAGTTCAATCCCATTGGCTGATCCAATCAGCCAATCAGATTGAGCTTGCATTCTATTGGCTGTTCCGATCAGACGTTTCCCATAGGTGCAGACGTTTCCCATAGGAATCAATGGGATGTCTGGCAGCAGTGAACATGAGCTTTCGCTATGGTCAGACTCCCATTGATTCCTATGGGATCCGGCGTCTCCAGGGCGGCGGATTGAAAACCAGGTACGCTGGGCCGGAAAAGTGCCAAGCGTACCTGGTAGTCATTTGATAACTAGCAAAAGTAGTCAGATTGTGCCGAACTTGCGTTTGGAACATCTGGAGTGACGTAAGAATCGATCTGTGTCGGACTGAGTCCGGCGGATCGAAGCTTATGTCACAAAATTCTACTTTTGCCGGGCAGCAGGGCTTGATAACTTAGGCGAATCAGCCTCGCCACAAATGCGCTGCGGAATTCCAGCGTATTTGAGGTTGACGGCTTGATAACTAGAGGCCAAAGACTTTTCTAAATGTACCTGAAACTCATATAGAAAAAGAAAACTAAAGAGAGTCTGTTCCATATAAGCAGTGTGTGTGTGCATGCCCACAGCTTTTTTTTGCAAGTGAACACTTCATTCTGAAGGGCAGCTTGCTTGGGAATGGAGGCAGAAAGAGTCCTGTGCAGCTTATTTGTCAGTGTATGTGTTGGACAATGTTATGGGCAAGATTTAATAGAAGGAAGCGCTTACCTTTCAGATTTAAAAAATTATCCTGGGGGATGGTGTGGTAATTTTTTTTATATCGTAAATATAATATGCACTTTTTGTGCCCAATAAAAAATGTACATGCACAGAGCCTATAGACAAGTATCTTGTTATCACATGATTGAGAGTGATGAAGATGGAAGATGCCTGTATATGTGCATGTGCAGTGTAGTTACTAGTCATTGTCAGTGTTACCCCTGCAATGTATTTTTATCTCTTGCTGTTTATTTATTTTTTCATTTTGTGACTTTTTAATCTCCTACTTGAAAACTATAGTTTTAAGGGACAGTAAACACCTTTAGATCTTAATATAATCGGCCAGATTACAAGTGGAGCCCGGCGCATGATAAATATCCAGCCATTACAAGTATCAGACCTCTGGTTAATTTTACAAATGTCCCCCAATTGCCCCCAAACTTAAGTATATATATATATATATATATATATATATATATATATATATATATATATATATATATATATATACACTGTGTGCAGAATTATTAGGCAAATGAGTATTTTGACCACACCATCCTCTTTATGCATGTTGTCTTACTCCAAGCTGTATAGGCTTGAAAGCCTACTACCAATTAAGCATATTAGGTGATGTGCATTTCTGTAATGAGAAGGGGTGTGGTCTAATGACATCAACACCCTATATCAGGTGTGCATAATTATTAGGCAACTTCCTTTCCTTTGGCAAAATGGGTCAAAAGAAGGACTTGACAGGCTCAGAAAAGTCAAAAATAGTGAGATATCTTGCAGAGGGATGCAGCACTCTTAAAATTGCAAAGCTTCTGAAGCGTGATCATTGAACAATCAAGCGTTTCATTCAAAATAGTCAACAGGGTCGCAAGAAGCGTGTGGAAAAACCAAGGCGCAAAATAACTGCCCATGAACTGAGAAAAGTCAAGCGTGCAGCTGCCAAGATGCCACTTGCCACCAGTTTGGCCATATTTCAGAGCTGCAACATCACTGGAGTGCCCAAAAGCACAAGGTGTGCAATACTCAGAGACATGGCCAAGGTAAGAAAGGCTGAAAGACGACCACCACTGAACAAGACACACAAGCTGAAACGTCAAGACTGGGCCAAGAAATATCTCAAGACTGATTTTTCTAAGGTTTTACGGACTGATGAAATGAGAGTGAGTCTTGATGGGCCAGATGGATGGGCCCGTGGCTGGATTGGTAAAGGGCAGAGAGCTCCAGTCCGACTCAGATGCCAGCAAGGTGGAGGTGGAGTACTGGTTTGGGCTGGTATCATCAAAGATGAGCTTGTGGGGCCTTTTCGGGTTGAGGATGGAGTCAAGCTCAATTCCCAGTCCTACTGCCAGTTTCTGGAAGACACCTTCTTCAAGCAGTGGTACAGGAAGAAGTCTGCATCCTTCAAGAAAAACATGATTTTCATGCAGGACAATGCTCCATCACACGCGTCCAAGTACTCCACAGCGTGGCTGGCAAGAAAGGGTATAAAAGAAGAAAATCTAATGACATGGCCTCCTTGTTCACCTGATCTGAATCCCATTGAGAACCTGTGGTCCATCATCAAATGTGAGATTTACAAGGAGGGAAAACAGTACACCTCTCTGAACAGTGTCTGGGAGGCTGTGGTTGCTGCTGCACGTAATGTTGATGGTGAACAGATCAAAACACTGACAGAATCCATGGATGGCAGGCTTTTGAGTGTCCTTGCAAAGAAAGGTGGCTATATTGGTCACTGATTTGTTTTTGTTTTGTTTTTGAATGTCAGAAATGTATATTTGTGAATGTTGAGATGTTATATTGGTTTCACTGGTAAAAATAAATAATTGAAATGGGTATATATTTGTTTTTTGTTAAGTTGCCTAATAATTATGCACAGTAATAGTCACCTGCACACACAGATATCCCCCTAAAATAGCTATAACTAAAAACAAACTAAAAACTACTTCCAAAAATATTCAGCTTTGATATTAATGAGTTTTTTGGGTTCATTGAGAACATGGTTGTTGTTCAATAATAAAATTAATCCTCAAAAATACAACTTGCCTAATAATTCTGCACTCCCTGTATATACAGTGGATATAAAAAGTCTACACGCACCTGTTAAAATGTCAGGTTTCTGTGATGTAAAAAAATGAGACAAAGATAAATCATTTCAGAACTTTTTCCACCTTTAATGTGACCTATAAACTGTACAACTTGATTGAAAAACAAACTGAAACTTCTAGGTGGAGGGAAGTAAAAAAACAACTAAAATAATATGGTATAACTGGGGATGTAGCTGTGTTTAGAATTGAGCAATCACATTCAAAATCATGTTAAATAGGAGTCAGTACACACCTGCCATCATTTAAAATGCCTCTGATTAACCCCAAATAAAGTTCAGCTGTTCTAGTAGGTCTTTCCTGACATTTTCTTAGTCACAACCTACAGCAAAAGCCATGGTTCACAAAGAGCTTCCAAAGCATCAGAGGGATCTTATTGTTAAAAGGTATCAGTCAGGAGAATGGTACAAAAGAATTTCCAAGACATTAGATATACCATGGAACACAGTGAAGACAGTCATCATCAAGTGGAGAAAATATGGCGCAACAGTGACATTACCAAGAACTGGACGTCCCTCCAAAATTGATCAAAAGACGAGAAGAAAACTGGTCTTAGAGGCTGCCAAGAGGCCTACGGCACCATTAAAGGAGTTGCAGGAATATCTGTCAATTACTGGCTGTGTGGTGCAAAAACACATCTGAAGTCTCCCAAAAGCATGTCGCAAAAGGTGTTCTGGTTTGATGAAACCAAGATTAAACTTTTTGGCCATAATTCCAAAAGATATGTTCGGTGCAAAAACAACACTGCATATAACCAAAAGAACACCATATCCACAGTGAAGCATTTTGGTGGCAGCATCATGCTTTGGGTCTGTTTTTCTTCAGCTGGAACTGGGGCCTTAATCAAGGTAGAGGGAATTATGAACAGTTCCAAACACCAGACAATATTGGCACAAAACCTTCAGGCTTCTGCTAGAAAGCTGAACATGAAGAGGAACTTCATCTTTCAGCATGACAACGCCCCAAAGCATACATCCAAATCAACAAAGGAATGGCTTCACCAGTAGAAGATTAAAGTTTTGGAATGGCCCATTCAGAGCCCAGACCTGAATCTAATCGAAGGTAATCTTAAGTGGGCTGTGCACAAGAGATGCCCTCACAATCTGACAGATTTGGAGTGTTTTTGCAAAGAAGAGTGGGCAAATCTTGCCAAGTCAAGATGTGCCATGCTGAAAAACTCATACCCAAAAAGACTGAGTGCTGTAATAAAATCAAAGGGTGCTTAAACAAAGTATTAGTTTAAGGGTGAGCACACTTATGCAACCATATTATTTTAATTTTTTATTTCTACTTCCCTCCACCTAAAAGATTTTAGTTTGTTTTGCAATTGAGTTGTACAGTTTATAGGTCATATTAAAGGTGGAAAAAGTTCTGAAATGATTTATCTTTGTCTCATTTTTTTATATCACAGAAACCTGACATTTTAACAGGGGTGTGTAGACTTTTTTATATCCACTGTATGTATGTATATATATATATATATATATATATATATATATATATATATATATATATATATATATATATATATATATATATATATTTTTTTTTTATTTTATTTTTTTTGTCAAAGAAACTGATAAGAACACCTTTTTATCCTATAATAGTTGTCATCCAGAGAGTACTGTGAAGTCTTTACCTAAATCCCAGTATATAAGGGTTAAACAAATTGTAAGTGATGTAAACTCTTGTGAAATGAGACTACACATGCCTTTAGCTCTATATGACAATAGTGCTTGCAACATTGTATAACATTGCTACAAACATTGTTGCACGCACTGCTGTCATAGAGTGATAAAAACTTAAAATTGCATGCGCTATCTGAATCTTGAAAGTTTAATTTTGAATTAACTGTCTATTTAAATAAATTATTATGAAAGCTATATGATGCTTTAAAAAGTGAAAGCATTTTCATTCAAACTGAATCCTGAGACAATGGGGGCGAATTATCAAGCTCCGAATTTTAAGCACCTTCAGGCTCGCCAGAAACAGCAGTTATGAAGCAGCGGTCTAAAGACCGCTGCTCCATAACTGATCCGCTGCCTCTGAGGTTGCAGGCTTAAATCCGCCTGATCGTATAAGATCGGGCATTGCACATGCAGTTCACAAGAAAATTTTATAATAAAGTTATAAGCAGGTGATTTGAAGAAAATGAGCAGATTCAGGGGCTGTATGCTGTCGGCATTTATCGTTGTGAGGCGGACATGATACGGACATGATACGCTACATCAAATCATGACAGTCCGCACTTTAATAAATCGGCCCTGAATCTGCTCATTTTCTTCAAATCACCTGCTTATAACTTTATTATAACATTTATGTGCTATTGAAGTTAAGCTCATATATATAGAGGTTTATATTTAGAGAATAATATAGTAGATCATTGGGTCTCCCTAATGCGTCTATTGGAGTTGCTTACAACATTTACAATATTTTCAGGTTTGACCTCATTCAAGTCCTGCACACAATGCAGTCACTTGGCCAAAAATTGCAAAGGTCAAAATGTTTGCGCACACAAAAATAAATCAAGGGGACAGTGCTAAAGAGAATATAACTGATCATTTGCCTTGGTCTAATCAAAGCTGTTTTGTGAAGCAAACTATATAAGAATATTAAGGGGACCTTAAATACCTGGAGATTTTTCTATGTAAATGTTGTGTTTGCTCTGCAATATACTTTTGTTACTAATTTTGCTTCTTTTTCATGTAATTTAGCTCTGGAAATTGAGGATTATTTTGAATTATTTGGGATAAAAATGCACACTGCAGACCTAGTAAGGCTAACCCTGTTACATATCCAATTCTAATTGGATTTAGCTGATAACAACTACAAAACAATGCACTTTATACTAACATTATGACCATGGCCAGCATTGTTTTCTGCAGGCTCAAGCCCAAATAGGCTCATCTAAACAAGTGGTTGGTGGAGTTTGGCTATTGAAAAATAATTGCAGTAAATAAAGAAGATTAATTGTTTTTAAAAAATTACACTTGTCTGATATGTTATTCTATAGCAAGACAACAGTAATGCCTTGTAACAAGATGTTTTCTGTCCCTTTAAGCAACAAAACTCAAAGCTATTGTTTTGCTATTCGCTAAAACAAAAAATATATATTTATAACATTTAAATGAAAACTATAACTAAAATAAGGATGTCACTGAAACCTTATAAAAGGTCAATGCTTTTTTTTTATTTTTTGTGTATGTGAGTGAATGAGGAATGAACATAAGTGCACGCCCCATAATGTATGCTTGTGCAAAGCTATTTCACAGTTGATAACACTTGAACATTGTTGTGCACTAAATGACCTGCATTTCCTATTTCTACATCTGCTTTGTTTTTCATTTTTCCTTTCATAAACGCTTTCCGTTGTATTACATCCACTTGCATCATTGCAGCTACCGGCTCATCAGTGTTGACTGTCAACCTTTCACCTGAGTAAGCCTTTCTTGCATGAATACAGGGCAGCTTCTTTCTAGCACTACAATCAAACCCAGGCAGTTTACCATCTGTTAATTTCATACAATAGTCTGCAGCTACAGATATTCAGAAAACTGGAAATATTATTTTTTTTTTTTTACAAACCAAGCACAAAATAATAGGCTACAGATATAGCTGCAATTGTCAGGTCATGACTTGAAGAGTCTCTAGCCTATGCCTGAGCATATGCCTTTTAACTATAAGAATATCTTTTAGCAATATGTTTTCACAGTAGACTATAATCTATTTCTATCTATATCTACAAAATGACTGTGGCACTCCTTAGCATGGGGTTTCTTTGTGGAAGTGCTATCAATCTGTTTCTTTCATCTAAAGATCTAACTATCCAGTCCTCGCACTACTCCTATATAACAATGCACCTTTTTCAAGCTATTTAATAGCTATTATTAAACACATCTTATCCTAGAATCTTTCCAACAACTCCTTCTGACAATGAACAAGCTGCTGAGATTCTACCGCTCATGAAATAAATTCAACCTCCTAAAGCTCTATCCTCTAGAGAATGGGGTCCCAGAGAACATAATTAATAAGACTCCGATATTTTTTCACCTGCTGATCCAAAGAGTCAGTCCACAATGTCCATTAATTCCCTGAAATATGTGATCTGCACTAAAGCTGCATCAATTCAACACACTCATTAGGAGCAAGAGTTGAGGGCCAAAGTCAGATCAAGCATGGGAAGCCAGCTGACGTGAATAATAATAGCAACAACACTGGAGATCCACTGGAGAATTTCTTTCCAGCGCACAAACTGGTTCTTTAGAATTAAAATAAATGATAAAAAAGAATATATTGCTAATGCCTAATCATTTTTCGAATGCAACTGAACATGAAAACAATAACACACAGTCCAGAAACTTGTGTAAATAACTAGAGCATACATAAGTATGCCACAAGGATAATTAGTTTAATAATGAGAATGTAAAACAATAACATTATAATGATCTTGAGTTACAACTTAGTTTTTTTTTACTAATTTTAAGAGGAGTATATATATATATACACACACACAGTACCTGATAGCGCTTTATTTACTATTATTGCAATCTGTTGTGTATGTTTTATAACTTTCATTAATATTGTCTATATAATTTTCCACTTTTATTCCACTCTCTACAACACACAAATAGGACGCCACTTTTGGAGACATCAGGGCCACATATGTGACTATTTGGAACACACAGAATACTTTTGAGAAGTGACTGCATGACTCTTGCAATGCCACCCCCTGTTCTTGCACAACCAATCATAGGAGAGCAGGCCTTGTCAATCACTCTGGTCAGATCAGTCTTGTTGGGTGCTAATCCGCCACCTTTAAGGAGATGACGAGGTTGGGAAGCAAAGTCCATGGGCATCAGCATATAATTTTCCAGGGGGGGGGAGATAAAAAATAAATACCATAATCTTAATAATATCAGTGCCAATATGTGAAGCTTGTCGTACGCATGAGCTGCACATAATTGTAAACATGGAAGCTCAATGGCGTTAAAAGAGTGATTAGTAAGGGAGTGCTTATGCTTAGATACAAGGAAGGACTTGACAAATAGGATAACCCAAGACCACGGCTCATGGTCTCTTCCTTCAACTGGGTCCCTAGCCAAAAAGGATGCTCTTCCTGGAATCATTCTGAACTAATTGTTGACTCCAGACTAGTCATCAAAAGCCATCCTGAAGTATTCCCACAAGCCGAAATATTTAAAGGGACATTATACACCAAAATTATTATAGGCTATTTAAATAAAGCATTAGGTGTAGATAAAATTTGCAAATTACATGTATTGCCTATTTTGCAGCTAACTCTCCTAAAAATGGGATAAACTATGCAGGGTGTTTCACTGAATATGTATACCTAAGTACTCTAATCACTGAGCTATTGTTTTTTCTTCACTCTCTAATTGGGAGCTAAACTTCTCACACACTTCTCAGTGAAATATGATCCTTTAGAAATAAAACAACAGTTTCTCAACAGACCTTATTTCACTTAATGCAGCTTTAGTGAGCCAGGCATGTCAGTTAATGACTTCCTGCTGTATGCAGTTAGGGAGTGAAGAGAAAACAATAGCTCAGTGATTAGAGTATAGTACTTAAAGGGACAGTTTACTCAAAAATGTTCTCCCCTTTAATTTGTTCCCAATGATCCACTTTACCTGCTGTGGTGTATTAAATTGTTTACAAGTATTTCCATTACCCTTATATTGGCATTTTAAATAGTTTATTTAGCCTGTTGTGTCCCCACCGATCCTGAAAATTTTTTGCCTCAAGGCCAAGCTATAGATAAGCTGTGTAAACACAGCCAGTAGAAGAAATCACACTCCCATTGGGTAATAGAAGAGATACGGTAATAAAAATATAATTTATGCTTACCTGATAAATTCATTTCTCCTGTAGTGTAGTCAGTCCACGGGTCATCCATTACTTATGGGATTATATCTCCTCCCTAACAGGAAGTGCAAGAGGATCACCCAAGCAGAGCTGCTATATAGCTCCTCCCCTCTACGTCATACCCAGTCATTCGACCGAAACCAAACGAGAAAGGAGAAAACTATAGGGTGCAGTGGTGACTGGAGTTTAATTTAAAATTTAGACCTGCCGTAAAAACAGGGCGGGAGCCGTGGACTGACTACACTACAGGAGAAATGAATTTATCAGGTAAGCATAAATTATATTTTCTCCTGTTAAGTGTAGTCAGTCCACGGGTCATCCATTACTTATGGGATACCAATACCAAAGCTAAAAGTACACGGATGACGGGAGGGACAGGCAGGATCTTTACACGGAAGGAACCACTGCCTGTAGAACCTTTCTCCCAAAAACAGCCTCCGAAGAAGCAAAAGTGTCAAATTTGTAAAATTTTGAAAAAGTGTGAAGTGAAGACCAAGTTGCAACCTTGCAAATCTGTTCAACAGAAGCCTCATTCTTAAAGGCCCAAGTGGAAGCCACAGCTCTAGTAGAATGAGCCGTAATCCTTTCAGGAGGCTGCTGTCCAGCAGTCTCATAGGCTAAACGTATTATGCTACGAAGCCAAAAAGAGAGAGAGGTAGCCGAAGCTTTTTGACCTCTCCTCTGTCCAAAATAAACGACAAACAGGGAAGAAGTTTGATGAAAATCTTTAGTTGCCTGCAAATAAACTTTCAGGGCACGGACGACGTCCAGATTGTGCAGAAGTCGTTCCTTCTTTGAAGAAGGGTTAGGGCACAATGATGGAACAACAATCTCTTGATTGATATTCTTGTTAGTGACTACCTTAGGTAAGAACCCAGGTTTAGTACGCAGAACTACCTTATCTGAATGAAAAATCAGATAAGGAGAATCACAATGTAAGGCCGATAACTCAGAGACTCTTCGAGCCGAGGAATAGCCATTAAAAACAGAACTTTCCAAGATAACAGCTTGATATCAATGGAATGAAGGGGTTCAAACGGAACACCTTGCAGAACGTTAAGAACTAAGTTTAAGCTCCACGGCGGAGCAACAGTCTTAAACACAGGCTTAATCCTAGCCAAAGCCTGACAAAAAGCCTGAACGTCTGGAACGTCTGCCAGACGTTTGTGTAAAAGGATAGACAGAGCTGAGATCTGACCCTTTAACGAACTAGCAGATAAACCCTTTTCTAAACCTTCTTGTAGAAAAGACAATATCCTAGGAATCCTAACCTTACTCCATGAGTAACTCTTGGATTCGCACCAATATAAGTATTTACGCCATATTTTATGGTAAATTTTCCTGGTAACAGGTTTCCTAGCCTGTATTAAGGTATCAATCACTGACTCAGAGAATCCCCGCTTTGATAGAATCAAGCGTTCAATCTCCATGCAGTCAGCCTCAGAGAAATTAGATTTGGATGTTTGAAAGGACCCTGAATCAGAAGGTCCTGTCTCAGAGGCAGAGACCATGGTGGACAGGACGACATGTCCACTAGATCTGCATACCAGGTCCTGCGTGGCCACGCAGGCGCTATTAGAATCATCGATGCTCTCTCCTGTTTGATCCTGGCAATCAATCGAGGAAGCATCTGGAAGGGTGGAAACACATAAGCCATGTTGAAGACCCAAGGAGCTGTCAGAGCATCTATCAGAACCGCTCCCGGGTCCCTGGACCTGGATCCGTAACAAGGAAGCTTGGCGTTCTGGCGAGACGCCATGAGATCCAGATCTGGTTTGCCCCAATGATGAAGCAGTTGGGCAAACACCTCCGGATGAAGTTCCCACTCCCCCGGATGAAAAGTCTGGCGACTTAGAAAATCCGCCTCCCAGTTCTCCACGCCTGGGATGTGGATCGCTGACAGGTGGCAAGAGTGAGACTCTGCCCAGCGAATTATCTTTGAGACTTCCATCATCGCTAGGGAACTCCTTGTTCCTCCCTGATGGTTGATGTAAGCCACAGTCGTGATGTTGTCCGACTGAAACCTGATGAACCTCAGAGTTGCTATCTGAGGCCAAGCCAGAAGAACATTGAGAACTGCTCTTAATTCCAGAATGTTTATTGGAAGGAGTCTCTCCTCCTGGGGTCCATGATCCCTGAGCCTTCAGGGAATTCCAGACTGCGCCCCAACCTAGAAGGCTGGCGTCTGTTGTTACAATCGTCCAATCTGGCCTGTGGAAGGGCATCCCCTTGGACAGATGTGGCCGAGAAAGCCACCATAGAAGAGAATCTCTGGTCTCTTGATCCAGATTTAGCAGAGGGGACAAATCTGAGTAATCCCCATTCCACTGACTTAGCATGCACAATTGCAGGGGTCTGAGATGCAGGCGCGCAAAAGGTACTATGTCCATTGCCGCTACCATTAAGCCGATTACCTCCATGCACTGAGCCACTGACGGGTGTTGAATGGAATGAAGGACACGGCAAGCATTTAGAAGTTTTGACAACCTGTCCTCCGTCAGGTAAATTTTCATTTCTACAGAATCTATAAGCGTCCCTAAGAAGGGAACTCTTGTGAGTGGCAATAGAGAACTCTTTTCTACATTCACCTTCCACCCATGCGACCTTAGAAATGCCAGAACTAACTCTGTATGAGACTTTGGAAACTTGACGCTTGTATCAGAATGTCGTCTAGGTACGGAGCTACCGCTATGCCTCGTGGTCTTAGTACCGCCAGAAGGGAGCCCAGAACCTTTGTAAAGATTCTTGGAGCCGTAGCTAACCCGAAGGGAAGAGCTACAAACTGGTAATGCCTGTTTAGGAAGGCAAACCTTAGATACCGGTAATGATCCTTGTGAATCGGTATGTGAAGGTAGGCATCCTTTAAATCCACTGTGGTCATGTACTGACCCTCTTGGATCATGGGTAGGATAGTTTGAATAGTTTCCATTTTGAACGATGGAACTCTTAGGAATTTGTTTAGGATCTTTAAGTCCAAGATTGGTCTGAAGGTTCCCTCTTTTTTGGGAACCACAAACAGATTTGAATAAAACCCTTGTCCGTGTTCCGACCGCGGAACTGGGTGGATCACTCCCATTAGTAAGAGGTCTTGTACACAGCGTAGAAACGCCTCTTTCTTTATCTGGTTTGCTGATAACCTTGAAAGATGAAATCTCCCTTGTGGAGGAGAAGCTTTGAAGTCCAGAAGATATCCCTGAGATATGATCTCCAACGCCCAGGGATCCTGGACATCTCTTGCCCAAGCCTGGGTGAAGAGAGAAAGTCTGCCCCCCACTAGATCCGTTTCCGGATTGGGGGCCCTCACTTCATGCTGTCTTAGGGGCAGCAGCAGGTTTTCTGGCCTGCTTGCCCTTGTTCCAGGACTGGTTAGGTTTCCAGCCCTGTCTGTAGCGAGCAACAGTTCCTTCCTGTCTTGGAGCGGAGGAAGTTGATGCTGCTCCTGCCTTGAAGTTACGAAAGGCACGAAAATTAGACTGTTTAGCCCTTGGTTTGGCCCTGTCTTGAGGCAGGGCATGGCCCTTACCTCCAGTAATGTCAGCGATAATTTCTTTCAAACCGGGCCCGAATAATGTCTGCCCTTTGAAAGGAATATTAAGCAATTTAGATTTAGAAGTCACATCAGCTGACCAGGATTTAAGCCACAGCGCTCTACGCGCTTGAATGGCGAATCCGGAGTTCTTAGCCGTAAGTTTGGTTAAGTGTACTACGGCATCAGAAATAAATGAATTAGCTAGCTTAAGGACTTTAAGCTTGTTTATAATCTCATCCAATGGAGCTGTGCTAAGGGTCTCTTCCAGAGACTCAAACCAGAATGCCGCCACAGCCGTGACAGGCGCAATGCATGCAAGGGGTTGTAATATAAAACCTTGCTGAACAAACATTTTCTTAAGGTAACCCTCTAACTTTTTATCCATTGGATCTGAAAAAGCACAGCTATCCTCCACCGGGATAGTGGTGCGCTTAGCCAGAGTAGAAACTGCTCCCTCCACCTTAGGGACCGTCTGCCATAAGTCCCGTGTGGTGGCGTCTATTGGAAACATTTTTCTAAATATAGGAGGGGGTGAAAAAGGCACACCGGGTCTATCCCACTCCTTGTTAACAATCTCTGTAAGCCTTTTAGGTATAGGAAAAACGTCAGTACACGCCGGTACCGCAAAATATTTATCCAGCCTACATACTTTCTCTGGCATTGCAACCGTGTTACAATCATTCAGAGCCGCCAATACCTCCCCTAGTAATACACGGAGGTTCTCAAGCTTAAATTTAAAATTTGAAATGTCTGAGTCCAGTTTACTTGGATCAGAGCCGTCACCCACAGAATGAAGCTCTCCGTCCTCATGTTCTGCAAATTGTGACGCAGTATCAGACATGGCTCTATTATTATCAGCGCACTCTGTTCTTACCCCAGAGTGATAGCGTTTACCCCTAAATTCTGGCAATTTAGATAGTACTTCAGTCATAACATTAGCCATGTCTTGCAAAGTGATTTGTATGGGCCGCCCTGATGTACTTGGCGCCACAATATCACGCACCTCCTGAGCGGGAGGCGAAGGTACTGACACGTGAGGAGAGTTAGTCGGCATAACTTCCCACTCGTTGTCTGGTGATAATTTCTTTACATGTAAAGATTGACTTTTATTTAAAGTAACATCAATGCAATTAGTACACAAATTTCTATTGGGCTCCACATTGGCCTTTAAACATAGTGAACAAAGAGATTAATCTGTGTCAGACATGTTTAAACAGACTAGCAATGAGACTAGCAAGCTTGGAAATACTTTTCTAAATAAATTTACAAGCAATATAAAAAACGCTACTGTGCCTTTAAGAAGCACAAAAAAGCTGTCACTGTTGAAATAACAATGAACCAAAATAGTTATAGCAACCAATTTTTCACAGTAAATGTATTAAGTTAGCAAAGGATTGCACCCACCAGCAAATGGATGATTAACCCCTTAATACCCAAAAAACGGATAACAATTTAATAATTAACGTTTTTATCACAGTCAAAACACACTATCACAGGTCTGCTGTGAGTGATTACCTCCCTCAAAACTAGTTTTGGAGACCCCTGGGCTCTGTAGAGACGTCCTGGATCATGGAGGAAGAAATAGGAAGACTGTGACTAAATTTGTACTGCGCAATAAAGCGCTAAAATAGGCCCCTCCCACTCATATTACAACAGTGGGGAAGCTCAGTAAACTGTTTTTATTCAGAAACAAACGACAGCCATGTGGTAAAAATCATGCCCATAAAGTTTTATCACCAAGTACCTCAGAAAAAACGATTAACATGCCAGTAAACGTTTTAAAAATGAAAGTTATGAAGTGTTATTAATAAGCCTGCTGCTAGTCGCTTTCACTGCAGTGCAGGCTCAAATATTACTTTATTATAGACAGTATTTTCTTAGTGAAATTCCATTCCCCAGAAATACCTCAGAGTATACATACATACATATCAGCCTGATACCAGTCGCTACTACTGCATTTAAGGCTGCACTTACATTACATCGGTATTAGCAGTATTTTCTCAGTCAATTCCATTCCTCAGAAAATAATTTACTGCACATACCTCCTTGCAGGTGGGCCCTGCCTGCTATCCCCTGTTCTGAAGTTACCTCACTCCTCAGAATGGCCGAGAACAGCAAGTGGATCTTAGTTACGACTGCTAAGATCATAGACAAACTCAGGTAGATTCTTCTTCTAATGCTGCCTGAGAAAAAACAACACACTCCGGTGCCGTTTAAAATAACAAACTTTTGATTGAAGAAATAAAAACTAAGTTTAACACACCACAGTCCTCTCACACATCCTATCTATTAGTTAGGTGCAAGAGAATGACTGGGTATGACGTAGAGGGGAGGAGCTATATAGCAGCTCTGCTTGGGTGATCCTCTTGCACTTCTTGTTAGGGAGGAGATATAATCCCATAAGTAATGGATGACCCGTGGACTGACTACACTTAACAGGAGAAATGTTAATTTTCCATTGTTCTCTCCAAGTATTGGTGATTAGTTTATGGACAGATGTAAGATAAAGAAGCAGGTATATTTACACAATGTGATAAAGTAATGAGATCTGATTATAACGGCAAACTCAACCCATTTTATTAGGGTGTGGCTTCAAAACTCAAAATCAGCTAATTCATATACAGAAATAAACCTTAAAAAGGCAAATCTCATACATTTTATGCTCTGCAGCTGGTAAAAAAAGTAATTGGAAGCACATTAAGGGAAAAACATTTTTATAGTATACTGTCCCTTTAAGTATACATATTCAGTAAAACACCCTGCATGGTTTATCACATTTTTAGGAGAGTCCGCTGCAAAATAGGTGATGCATGCCGATTCCAAATTGTATCTTCACCTAATGCTTTATTTAAATAGCTTATAATAATTTTGGTGTATAATGCCCCTTTAAATGACATGACTCTAGAGGCATTCACTGGCTGTTCATGCTTGTGAAGTAAGCAGTAAGGTGATCTGCTAATCATTCTGAATCACCCAGAATTTTTACCTTAGCTGATTACTTTACAAGCCTGATGATGTGCAAATGACTTTTAAAGTAGTTTGATGATCATCAAATGACTCCAAGATCGTCTCTAAAGTGATCCTGTTTGTCTCGGGCCCCTAACATACAGACACACAATGCGTGCCTTTAGTCAAACAGACTGAGCTGCAATCAAGGGTGACACAGGGCTTTTTTTAATTTACGGAGACAGATACAAAATACAGAAAGAAACAATAATCTCAAACTGGACTGGATGCACAACCCATGCTACTGCAAAACTGACAGCCCTAGGTACTCAACAGCACTCACAGACAGCTGTACAGCTCCCAGCAACTCAAACAGTTAACCCTAGACCAGTCTGGGTGCAAAACCCATAGAGCAAAATAGAAAAGTAAGCTTTAATCTTGCTCTATGCTTGCAAAAGTATGCTTGACTTTCTAGACATGTGCGTTTCGATTCGGCCAAATTTAGTTTTCGGCCAAATTTCCGAATCGGCACCATAACTAAAATCCAGAAAAATTAATAAATCAGTTTCCGAATTTTCAAATCCATTATTCATATTCAGAATTTTTCATTGTTCTAATCTAAACCGCAGTTCGCCGACACTAACTAAATCACAAAATAAAGCTATTAACCCCTAAACCGCCGTTCCCTGACATTGCCGACACTAACTAAACCTATTAACCCCTCAACCACAGTTCCCCGACATTGCCGACACTAAATAAACCTATTAACCCCTAAACCGCTAAATTTAAACATCGCCATCACTAACTAAACCTATTAACCCCTAAACCGCAGTTCCCTGACATCGCCGACACTAACTTAAAACACTAAATACACCTATTAACCCCTAAACCGCCGTTCCCAAACATCTCCAACACTAACTAAACATATTAACCTCTAAACCACTGGCCCCCACATCCATCAACCTAAATTAAACTATTAAACCCTACATTTAACACCCCCTAACTTTAACATAATTAAAATAGACCTAAATTAAAGTTACAATTATTAACTACCTATTTGAAAATAAATACAAACGTACTTGTGAAATAAAAATAAAACCTAAGCTAGATACAATATAACTATTTACTAACTACCTAGTTAAAATAAATACAAACTTACCTGTGAAATAAAAAAAAAACCCTGAGCTTACACTAATAAAACCTAACATTACTAAAAATAAAAAAACCTAACATTACTAAAAAAATTAAAACTACAATTACAAAAAAAATAAACACTAAAATTACAAAAGATTTAAAAAAAATTACCATTACAAAAAATAATAAACTATCGGCTAGATTACGAGTTTTGCGTTATGAGGGGTGCTGTACTAACTTGCATGTTATTGTCACCACTCACTTACCTACAGCCCCTAATCTGCCACTCCGGACATCGCAGACACCTACATTATATTTATTAACCCCTAATGTCCCGCCTACAATGTCGCTGTAACCAACCTACATTTATTAACCCCTAATATGCCGCCCCAACGTCGCCCCCACTATAATAAACATATTAACCCCTAAACCGCCATACTCCCACCTCGCAAACACTAGTTAAATATTATTAACCCCTAATTATGCCGGCCCTAACATCGCCGCCACCTACCTACATTTATTAACCCCGAATCTACTGCCCCCAACGTCATCGCAACTATACTAAAGTTATTAACCCCTAAACCTTAGTCTAACCCTAACCCTAACACCCACTAACTTAAATTTAATTAAAATAAATCTAAAGAAAACCTATTAATAACTAAATAATTCCTATTTAAAACAAAATACTTACCTGTAAAATAAACCCTAAGCTAGCTACAATATAACTAATAGTTATATTGTAGCTAGCTTAGGTTTTATTTTTATTTTACAGGCAAGTTTGTATTTATTTTAACTAGGTAGAATAGTTACTAAATAGTTATTAACTATTTACTAACTACCTAGCTAAAATAAATACAAATGTACCTGTATAATAAAACCTAACCTTTCTTACACTAACACCTAACCTTACACTACAATTAAATAAATTACTTAAATTAAATACAATTAACTAAATTAAATACTAAAACTAAAACCGACCCAATAAACCCTTAAAAAAAACTAACACTAACCCCCCGAAGGTCCACTTACAGTTTTGAAGTCTGGACATCCAACAAAGCTGGGAAAAGTCCTCAACAAAGTGGCAAGAAGTCCTCAACGAAGCCGGGAGAAGTCTTCATCCAAGCCAGGAGAAGTGGTCCTCCAGATGGGCAAAAGTCTTCATCCAGACGGCATCTTCTATCTTCATCCATCCAGCGCGGAGCGGGTCCATCTTCAAGACATGATCATCTGGCGCGGAGCATCCACTTCTTACGACGACTCCCGACAAATGAAGGTTCCTTTAAGTGACGTCATCCAAGATGGCGTCCCTTAGATTCTGATTGGCAGATTAGGGGTTAATAACTGTAATGTAGGTTGTGGCGATGTTAGGGGTGGCAGATTAGGGGTTAATGATTTTGAACTAGTGTTTGTGAGGCAGGAGTGCGGTGGTTTAGGGGTTAATATGTTTATTCTAGTGGTGGCAATGTCAGGAGCGGAAGATTAGGGGTTAATAATTTTATTTTAGTGTTTGCGATCCGGGAGGGATTTAGGGGTTAATAGGTATTTTATGGGTGTTAGTGTACTTTTTAACACTTTAGTTATGAGTTTTATGCTACAGCTTTGTAGTGTAAAACTCATAACTACTAACTTTAGAATACGTTACGAATCTTGCGGGATAGGCTGTACCGCTCACTTTTTGGGCTCCAAAAAAAAGCTTGTAATATCGGCGCTATGGAAGTCCCATTGAAAAAAAGACTTTGCGAAAATTGCGTAAGTTAATTTGCGGTACAGCCAAAAAAGTGTGCAGACAGCTGTACCTACAAGACTCGTAATAGCAGCGGTAGTGAAAGGCTCATAACGCTGCTTTTTTACTCATAACGCAAAACTTGTAATCTAGCGTATATATGCCAAAAAAATAAAAAATTATTATTCCTATTTCTAATACCCTGTTTTTTAAAAAAAAAACAACACCCCAAAATAAAAAAATCCTAATCTATAATAAACTGCCAAACCTTTAAAAGATTATTATTATAGATTAGGGGTGTTTTTCTTTAAACGGGGTATTAGAAACGGAAATTTTTTTATTTTTTTTGGATAATTTTGTTTGTTATTTTTTTGTAATGGTCGTTTATTTTTTGTAATGTTAGGTTTTATTAGTGTAAGCTTAGGTTTTATTTTTATTTCACAGGCAAGTTTGTATTTATTTTTAAATAGGTAGTTAGCTAATAATTGTAACTTTAATTTAGGTCTATTTTAATTATGTTAAAGTTAGGGGGTGTTAGGTTTCGGGGTTAATATAGTTTAATTTAGGTTAATTTAGGTCTATTTTATTTATGTTAAAGTTAGGGGGTGTTAGATTTAGGGGTTAACATAGTTTAATTTAGGTTGTTGCGATGTGGGGGCCAGAAGTTTATGGATTAATAGGTTTAGTTAGTGTTGGCGACGTTTGGGAAGTTAGTTTCTTCAGACTACGTTTTGAAAAAAACCTGCACGGGCAAAATGCGTCAGAAGTTTATACAGGGATGCTTTTTAACTTAACTTTGTTAAGACTCATTCTTTGAGCCTACCTCTAGAATCAAACTGAGCAATATCGCAATAAGCGCTTTAGAGTGGGACACCTAGGGCAGATCGTATTCCCCTACTATCCATGTTAATTCATGTGTCGTGTAAGGCTTCATTGATTTCATACAAAATTTAGACTTTATTATTTTTGAAGCTGGTACTCATAGTCTGAAGTAACTAACTGGGCATTATGGGATACTGGTAAACCCGATTCATGCCAGCTATTTATGGCGGAGATTCGGGAATAGTACAGCTGATTAAAAAAACTGTAAACTGGGGCATAACGGCAACTTAGTTGCAATAATTATATGGTAGTTACCCTACTCCTGTGTGGTTTTATGCAATTAATTATTTTGTTACCTAGTTAGTTACTGTTGACACGCAGGCTTTATAAACTTGGCCACACTACTTCGGGAAAGTGATAGCTATCCCCATTATAGAAACTACATGTGTATAAGCACTACATATTTTGTGATTTCTTGTTGAACATTTGCTCCCACTAGTTTAAAACACCACTTATGTTGAACTAATCACACAACATTATTACTGAACCTTTAATACCAGCTAATGTATCATCTCAGTAGATGTATATACTGGTGTGGTTAATAGTGGTTTTCTCTTTCCCCTATTACTGTTACCACCCAGTCTTGATCACCATCTCAAACCCACGTAGCATTTCTATTTAATTTCTAGAAGGAAGCAGACTCTGCTATTTACAATTTGGATCTGTGGTTATTTCGATACCTGAATACCAAGGCATAATACCAATTACCAACTACCACACCTTTTATTAGGATGAAGTCTCACATTGTTGTTTTTTACCTTATTTTGTGTGTTTCAATCCCTATTTTAACCTTATATAATAAAAGTTTTTAACTTAAACCAGGAATTTCCCTGCCTCTTTAGTCTGGGCACAGAGTGCTGTAATTGCATTCTTTCTGTGGATTTCTCCTATATATCCACAATTTCTTTTGTACTTAATCTTCAATGCAAAGCACCACCCCACATAACAAATATATTAATGTTTTATGTATATAGCAGCATATTTATTATATGCCAATTGCTAACAACGAACAGTGGGGATTGCAAATAATAGTGCCATTGTTTAACATTTGTCTTATTTAGTGTTTTAGTTAGTGTCAGCAATGTTTTAGAACAGCGGTTTAGGGGTCAATAGGTTTAGTTTGTGTTGGTGATGTTTGGGAACAACGTTTTAGGGGTTAATAGGTTTATTTAGTG
Source organism: Bombina bombina (assembly GCF_027579735.1). Lineage (NCBI taxonomy): Eukaryota > Metazoa > Chordata > Amphibia > Anura > Bombinatoridae > Bombina > Bombina bombina. The sequence goes on from NC_069503.1 coordinate 815,004,845, forward strand.
TTTCAATTAGTGTTGGCGATGTCGGGAAACTGCGGTTTAGGGCTTAATAGGTTTAGTTAGTGTCGGCGATGTTTGGGAACAACGGTTTAGGGGTTAATAGGTTTAGTTAGTGTCAGCGATGTTTGGGAACGACAGTTTAGGGGTTAATAGGTTTAGTTAATGGTGGCAATGTCGGGGAACTGCGGTTTAAGGGTTAATAGCTTTATTTAGTGATTTAGTTAGTGTCGGCGATGTCGGGGAACTGCGGTTTAGGGGCAGTGGTTAATAGGTTTAGTTAGTGTCGGCTATGTTAGGGGAACGGTGGTTTAGGGGTTAATAGCTTTATTTAGTGTCGGCGATGTGGGTGGCGGTGGCGGCGGTTTTAGATAATTTTGTTTTAGCAATTGTCGGCACATTAGTTATGTTTAGTTAAATCGTTTTTTCGGATCCTTTCATTTTTTCGGATCCATTCTTTAGTCATATGCATTATTCTTTTATAAACTTCAGAATAGAATAATGCATATGAATAAAGAATGAATCTGAAAACCAAACGGATCAGAAAAAAACGATTTAACTTAACATAACTAATTTGACGATACAATTTTTTTTTAAACTTAAGTAAACTAATTTGCCAAAATGAAATTAATTATTTAACTTATGAAAACGAAACAAAATGAAACAAATGTTTTAGCGCTGCACATGTCTACTCTTTACCTGGAGTAAAAAAAATCCTGTGGGGGGCAAGTGCTCCCCCTTGCCCCCTCCGGACACCTATGGCAGAGTCCTTAATACACACTTTACTCAATAAATAAAGCTAGTGCATAAACAACTAGCATGTGCTATTTTAAAATTCCCTTCTACAAATGCTTGCATTTTCGATGTGTACAGAGTTTCAAAGAACTTAAATATCTGTTGGGAAATCAATGTGTTTTGCTGACAATTTGTTCTTGGTCTTTCATCATAAATTGTCCTTAATGCACAATTTGCTCAATAAATAAAGCTAATACAAAAAAACAGATTATTTACTATTTTGAAATTCCCTACTACAAATGCTTGTTTTTTCACTGTGTACAGATTTTGTAAGTGGGCTTTACCAAAACCCTTTTTTTTGTTGGAAATTGTTTAGTAGATTTAAAAATAAAATAAAAATATTTTAATCACAAGCTAAAATAGCTGAAACATTCTTTGGAAATCTTTTCTCCATGATGAAGTGAGAAATAAAATAAGTACTTTACAGAAAAGTTAGACACTAAAATGTTACACTAGTTTCTTTAATATTTAAACAACTAGGGGGGTAGTTATCAAGCCATCTACTTTTCTGGCTTCGCCGGCCCAATACGTCCGCCTAAGCTCGCCTACCTTCGCCACCGCGGACCTTGAATACGTTCGCCTAAGTTATCAAATAAAGCTGTCAAAAAGCCGCGGGGCGATGAGCAGCGGACTGTGACAGTTATCACTCATCCGATCTCGCTGCCCTTCGGCTTTTTCCCAGCTTTATTGCTAGCCTGTCACTAAGCACTCACACTAAACTACACTGTTCTACCCCCTATACCGGCACCCCCGGAGGCCCCCGCAACTAAATAAAGTTACTAACCCCTAAACCGCCGCTCCTAGACCCTGCCGCAAGTCTTATAAATGTATTAACCCCTAAACCGCCGCTCCCAGACACCGCTGCCACCTACATTATACCTAGTAACCCCTATCCTGCCCCCCCTACACCGTCGCCCTCCATTATAAAATTATTAACCCCTATCCTGCTGATCCCGCACATCTCCGCAACTAAATAAATAGTTTAACCCCTAAACCGCCGCTCCATGAACCCGCCGCAACCTATATTAAACCTATTAACCCCTATCCTGCCCCCCCTACACCGTCGCCACCTATAATAAATTTATTAACCCCTATCCTGCCCCCCACTACGCCGCCGCCACTGTTATAAAATGATTAACCCCTAAACCTAAGTCTAACCCTAACCATAACGCCCCCCTAACTTAAATATTAATTAAATAAATCTAAATAAATTAACTCTTATTAACTAAATGAATCCTATTTAAAGCTAAATACTTACCTTTAAAATAAACCCTAATATAGCTACAATGTAATTAATAATTATATTCTAGCTATCTTAGGATTTATTTTTATTTTACAGGTACCTTTCAATTTATTTTAACCATGTACAATAGCTATTAAATAGTTATTAACTATTTAATAGCTTACCTAGCTAAAATAAAGAGAAATGTACCTGTGAAATAAATCGTAACCTAAGTTACAATTACACCTAACACTACACTATACTTTAATAAATTATTCCTATTTAAAAATAAATACTTACCTGTAAAATAAACCCTAAGATAGCTACAATGTAATTAATAATTATATTATAGCTATCTTAGGATTTATATTTATTTTACAGGTAACTTTGTATTTATTTTAGCTAGTTAGAATAGTTATTAAATAGTTATTAACTATTTAATAACTACCTAGCTAAAAGAAATACAAAATTACCTGTAAAATAAATCCTAACTTAAGTTACAATTAAACCTAATACTACACTATCATTAAATTAACTAAATAAACTACCTACAAATAACTACAATTAAATATAATTACATAAACTAACTAAAGTACAAAAAATAAAAAAAGCTAAGTTACAAAAAATAAAAAATTAAGTTACAAACATGTTAAAAATATTACAACAATTTTAAGCTACTTACACCTAATCTAAGCCCCCTAATAAAATAACAAACCCCCCAAAAATAAAAAAAATCCCTACCCTATTCTAAATTAAATAAATTTCAAAGCTCTTTTACCTTACCAGCCCTTAAAAGGGCCATTTGTGGGGGCATGCCCCAAAAAGTTCAGCTCTTTTGCCTGTAAAAGAAAAATACAACCCCCCCCCAACATTAAAACCCACCACCCACATACCCCTAATCTAACCCAAACCCCCCTTACAAAAACCTAACACTAATCCCCTGAAGATCATCCTACCTTGAGTCGTCTTCACTCAGCCGAGCCACCGATGGAACTGAAGAGGACATCCGGAGCGGAAGAGGTTAATCCTCCAAGCGGCGCTGAAGAAATCTTCCATCCGATGAAGTCATCATCCAGGCGGTGCTGAAGAAGTCTTCGATCCAGCCGATGTCATCTTCAAAGAGGCGCTGAAGAGGTCTTCTATCCGGGCAAAGTCATCTTCCAAGCCGGGTCTTGAATCTTCCTTCCGCCGACGCGGAACCACCTTCTTCACCGACGGACTACGACGAATGACGGCTCCTTTAAGGGACGTCATCCAAGATGGCGTCCCCTCAATTCCGATTGGCTGATAGGATTCTATCAGCCAATCGGAATTAAGGTAGGAAAATCTGATTGGCTGATGGAATCAGCCAATCAGATTCAAGTTCAATCCGATTGGCTGATCCAATCAGCCAATCAGATTGAGCTCGCATTCTATTGGCTGATCGGAACAGCCAATAGAATGCGAGCTCAATCTGATTGGCTGATTCCATCAGCCAATCAGATTTTTCCTACCTTAATTCCGATTGGCTGATAGAATCCTATCAGCCAATCGGAATTGAGGGGACGCCATCTTGGATGACGTCCCTTAAAGGAGCCGTCATTCGTCGTAGTCCGTCGGTGAAGAAGGTGGTTCCGCGTCGGCGGAAGGAAGATTCAAGACCCGGCTTGGAAGATGACTTCGCCCGGATAGAAGACCTCTTCAGCGCCTCTTTGAAGATGACATCGGCTGGATCGAAGGCTTCTTCAGCGCCGCCTGGATGATGACTTCATCGGATGGAAGATTTCTTCAGCGCCGCTTGGAGGATTAACTTCTTCCGCTCCGGATGTCCTCTTCAGTTCCATCGGTGGCTCGGCTGAGTGAAGACGACTCAAGGTAGGATGATCTTCAGGGGATTAGTGTTAGGTTTTTGTAAGGGGGGTTTGGGTTAGATTAGGGGTATGTGGGTGGTGGGTTTTAATGTTGGGGGGGGGTTGTATTTTTCTTTTACAGGCAAAAGAGCTGAACTTTTTGGGGCATGCCCCCACAAATGGCCCTTTTAAGGGCTGGTAAGGTAAAAGAGCTTTGAAATTTATTTAATTTAGAATAGGGTAGGGATTTTTTTTATTTTGGGGGGGTTTGTTATTTTATTAGGGGTCTAAGATTAGGTGTAAGTAGCTTAAAATTGTTGTAATATTTTTAACATGTTTGTAACTTAATTTTTTATTTTTTGTAACTTAGCTTTTTTTATTTTTTGTACTTTAGTTAGTTTATGTAATTGTATTTAATTGTAGTTATTTGTAGGTAGTTTATTTAGTTAATTTAATGATAGTGTAGTATTAGGTTTAATTGTAACTTAAGTTAGGATTTATTTTACAGGTAATTTTGTATTTCTTTTAGCTAGGTAGTTATTAAATAGTTAATAACTATTTAATAACTATTCTAACTAGCTAAAATAAATACAAAGTTACCTGTAAAATAAATATAAATCCTAAGATAGCTATAATATAATTATTAATTACATTGTAGCTATCTTAGGGTTTATTTTACAGGTAAGTATTTATTTTTAAATAGGAATAATTTATTAAAGTATAGTGTAGTGTTAGGTGTAATTGTAACTTAGGTTAGGATTTATTTCACAGGTACATTTCTCTTTATTTTAGCTAGGTAAGCTATTACATAGTTAATAACTATTTAATAGCTATTGTACATGGTTAAAATAAATTGAAAGTTACCTGTAAAATAAAAATAAATCCTAAGATAGCTAGAATATAATTATTATTTATATTGTAGCTATATTAGGGTTTATTTTAAAGGTAAGTATTTAGTTTTAAATAGGATTCATTTAGTTAATAAGAGTTAATTTATTTAGATTTATTTAATTAATATTTAAGCTAGGGGGGCATTAGGGTTAGGGTTTAATAATTTTATTACAGTGGCGGCGGCGTAGTGGGGGGCAGGATAGGGGTTAATAAATGTATTATAGGTGGCGACGGTGTAGGGGGGGCAGGATAGGGGTTAATACATTTAATATAGGTTGCGGCGGGTTCAGGGAGCGGCGGTTTAGGGGTTAATACATTTATTATAGTTGCGGTGGGCTCCGGGAGCGGCGGTTTAGGGGGTAATAACTTTATTTAGTTGCGGCGGTGTAGGGGGGGTCAGATTAGTGGTGTTTAGACTCGGGGTACATGTTAGGGTGTTAGGTGTAGACAGCTCCCATAGAAATCAATGGGATGTCTGCCAGCAGCGAACTTGTACTTTCGCTATGGTCAGACTCCCATTGATTCCTATGGGATCCGCCGCCTCCAGGCTGGCGCTTTGAAAACCAGGTACGCTGGGCCGTAAAAGTGCCGAGCGTACCTGCTAGTTTTTTGATAGCTAGCAAAAGTAGTGAGAATGTGCCGCACTTGTGTGCGGAACATCTGGAGTGACGTAAGAATCGATCTGTGTCGGACTGAGTCCGGCGGATCGATGCTTACGTCACAAAATTCTACTTTTGCCGGTCTCGAGCCTTTGATAACTAAGGCGAATCAGCCTCGCCACAAATACGCTGCGGAATTCCAGCATATTTGAGGTTGACGGCTTGATAACTAGGCCCCCTAATATAACTTGACATAATATTATTAGGTATATCTGTGCTCATGGGCATCTGATAATATTTAATACACTTTTACACATTTTTTTTGGGGTGTAATAAAACATAATTTATGTAAGAACTTACCTGATAAATTCATTTCTTTCATATTAGCAAGAGTCCATGAGCTAGTGACGTATGGGATATACATTCCTACCAGGAGGGGCAAAGTTTCCCAAACCTCAAAATGCCTATAAATACACCCCTCACCACACCCACAAATCAGTTTAACGCATAGCCAAGAAGTGGGGTGATAAGAAAAAAGTGCGAAAGCATAAAAAATAAGGAATTGGAATAATTGTGCTTTATACAAAAAAATCATAACCACCACAAAAAGGGTGGGCCTCATGGACTCTTGCTAATATGAAAGAAATGCATTTATCAGGTAAGTTCTTACATAAATTATGTTTTCTTTCATGTAATTAGCAAGAGTCCATGAGCTAGTGACGTATGGGATAATGACTACCCAAGATGTGGATCTTCCACGCAAGAGTCACTAGAGAGGGAGGGATAAAATAAAGACAGCCAATTCCGCTGAAAATAATCCACACCCAAAATAAAGTTTAAATCTTATAGTGAAAAAAACTGAAATTATAAGCAGAAGAATCAAACTGAAACAGCTGCCTGAAGTACTTTTCTACCAAAAACTGCTTCAGAAGAAGAAAACACATCAAAATGGTAGAATTTAGTAAAAGTATGCAAAGAAGACCAAGTTGCTGCTTTGCAAATCTGATCAACCGAAGCTTCATTCCTAAACGCCCAGGAAGTAGAACCTGATCTAGTAGAATGAGCTGTAATCCTTTGAGGCGGAGTTTGACTCGACATAAGCAAGAGATAGGCAGGATGATACTTCCAAGGAAGTGACAATGCATCCACTGCTTCCGCCTGAGGATCCCTGGATCTGGACAGATACCTGGGAAGTTTCTTGTTTAGATGAGAAGCCATCAGATCTATTTCTGGAAGTCCCCACATCTGAACAATCTGAAGAAATACCTCTGGGTGAAGAGACCATTCGCCCGGATGTAACGTTTGGCGACTGAGATAATCCGCTTCCCAATTGTCTATACCTGGGATATGAACCGCAGAAACTAGACAGGAGCTGGATTCCGCCCATACCAGTATTCGAGATACTTCTTTCATAGCCAGAGGACTGTGAGTCCCTCCTTGATGATTGATGTATGCCACAGTTGTGACATTGTCTGTCTGAAAATAAATGAACGATTCTCTCTTTAGAAGAGGCCATGACTGAAGAGCTCTGAAAATTGCACGGAGTTCCAAAATATTGATTGGTAATCTCACCTCCTGAGATTCCCAAACCCCTTGTGCTGTCAGAGACCCCCAAACAGCTCCCCAACCTGTCAGACTTGCATCTGTTGAAATTACAGTCCAGGTCGGAAGAACAAAAGAAGCCCCCTGAACTAAACGATGGTGATCTGTCCACCACGTCAGAGAGTGTCGTACAATCGGTTTTAAAGATATTAATTGAGATATATTTGTTTAATCCCTGCACCACTGGTTCAGCATACAGAGCTGAAGAGGTCGCATGTGAAAACGAGCAAAGGGGATCGCGTCCGATGCAGCAGTCATAAGACCTAGAATTTCCATGCATAAGGCATTTCGACAAGCTGAGATCAATTTTAGACGTCTCTTGTCTGTCAGAGACAGAGTCATGGACACTGAATCTATCTGGAAACCTAAAAAGGTTACCCTTGTCTGAGGAATCAATGAACTTTTCGGAAAATTGATCCTCCAACCATGATCTTGAAGAAACAACACAAGTCGATTCGTATGAGATTCTGCTAAATGTGAAGACTGAGCAAGTACCAAGATATCGTCCAAATAAGGAAATACCACAATACCCTGTTCTCTGATTACAGACAGAAGGGCACCGAGAACCTTTGTAAAAATTCTTGGAGCTGTTGCTAGGCCAAACGGCAGAGCCACAAACTGGTAATGCTTGTCTAGGAAAGAGAATCTCAGAAACTGATAGTGATCTGGATGAATCGGAATATGCAGATATGCATCCTGTAAATCTATTGTGGACATATAATGCCCTTGCTGAACAAAAGGCAGGATAGTCCTTATAGTTACCATTTTGAATGTTGGTATCCTTACATAACGATTCAATATTTTTAGATCCAGAACTGGTCTGGAGGAATTCTCCTTCTTTGGTACAATGAAGAGATTTGAATAAAACCCCAGCCCCTGTTCCAGAACTGGAACTGGCATAATTACTCCAGCCAACTCTAGATCTGAAACACATTTCAGAAATGCTTGAGCTTTCGCTGGATTTACTGGGACACGGGAAAGAAAAAATCTCTTTGCAGGAGGCCTTATCTTGAAGCCAATTCTGAAACAATGTTCTGAATCCAAAGATTGTGAATTGAATTGATCCAAATTTCTTTGAAAAAACGTAATCTGCCCCCTACCAGCTGGGCTAGAATGAGGACCACACCTTCATGTGGACTTGGGAGCTGGCTTTGGTTTTCTAAAAGGCTTGGATTTATTCCAGACTGGAGATGGTTTCCAAACTGATACCGCTCCTGTGGGTGAAGGATCAGGCTTTTGTTCCTTATTGTGACGAAAGGAACGAAAACGATTATTAGACCTAAATTTACCTTTAGATTTTTTATCCTGTGGTAAAAAAGTTCCTTTCCCTCCAGTAACAGTTGAGATAATAGAATCCAACTGAGAACCAAATAATTTATTACCTTGGAAAGAAAGGGAAAGCAAAGTTGACTTAGAAGACATATCAGCATTCCAAGTTTTAAGCCATAAAGCTCTTCTAGCTAAAATAGCTAGAGACATATACCTGACATCAACTCTAATGATATCAAAGATGGCATCACAAATAAAGTTATTAGCATGTTGAAGAAGATTAACAATGCTATGAGAATTATGATCTGTTACTTGTTGCGCTAAAGCTTCTAACCAAAAAGTTGAAGCTGCAGCAACATCCGCTAAAGATATAGCAGGTCTAAGAAGATTACCTGAACATAAGTAAGCTTTTCTTAGAAAGGATTCAATCTTCCTATCTAAAGGATCCTTAAAGGAAGTACTATCTGCCGTAGGAATAGTAGTACGTTTAGCAAGAGTAGAGATAGCCCCATCAACTTTAGGGATTTTGTCCCAAAACTCTAATCTGGCACAGGATATAATTGCTTAAAACGTTTAGAAGGAGTAAATGAATTACCCAAATTATTCCATTCCCTGGAGATTACTTCAGAAATAGCATCAGGGACAGGAAAAACTTCTGGAATAACTACAGGAGATTTAAAAACCTTATTTAAACGTTTAGATTTAGTATCAAGAGGACCAGAATCCTCTATTTCTAATGCAATTAAGACTTCTTTAAGTAAAGAACGAATAAATTCCATTTTGAATAAATATGAAGATTTATCAGCATCAACCTCTGAGACAGAATCCTCTGAACCAGAGGAACCATTATCAGAATCAGAATGATGATGTTCATTTAAAAATTCATCTGAAAAATGAGAAGTTTTAAAAGACCTTTTACATTTACTAGAAGGAGGAATAACAGACATGGCCTTCTTAATGGATTTAGAAACAAAATCTCTTATGTTAACAGGAACACTCTGATTATTAGATGTTGACGGAACAGCAACAGGTAATGTAACATTACTAAAGGAAATATTATCTGCATTAACAAGTTTGTCATGACATTCATTACAAACAACAGCTGGAGGAACAGATACCACAAGTTTACAGCAGATACACTTAACTTTGGTCGATCCAGCACCAGGCAGCGTTTTTCCAGAAGTATCTTCTGACTCAGTGTCAATCTGGGACATCTTGCAATATGTAATTGAAAAAACAACATATAAAGCAAAATTGATCAAATTCCTTAAATGACAGTTTCAAGAATGGGAAAAAATGCCAGTGAACAAGCTTCTAGCAACCAGAAGCAATAAATAATGAGACTTAAATAATGTGGAGACAATAGTGACGCCCATATTTTTTAGCGCCAAAAAAGACGGCCACATTATTTGGCGCCTAAATGCTTTTGGTGCCAAAAATGATGCCACATCCGGAACGCCGACATTTTTGGCGCAAAAAAAACGTCAAAAATGACGCAACTTCCGGCGACACGTATGACGCCGGAAACAGAAAAAAAAATTTACGCCAAAAAAGTCTGCGCCAAGAATGACGCAATAAAATGAAGCATTTTCAGCCCCCGCGAGCCTAACAGCCCACAGGGAAAAAGTCAAATTTTAAGGTAAGAAAAAAAATAAAAAATTAATTCATATGCATTATCCCAAATATGAAACTGACTGTCTGAAATAAGGAATGTTTGAACGTCCTGAGTCAAGGCAAATAAATGTTTGAATACATATATTTAGAACTTTATATAAAAGTGCCCAACCATAGCTTAGAGTGTCACAGAAAATAAGACTTACTTACCCCAGGACACTCATCTACATGTAGTAGAAAGCCAAACCAGTACTGAAACGAGAATCAGTAGAGGTAATGGTATATATAAGAGTATATCTTCGATCTGAAAAGGGAGGTAAGAGATGAATCTCTACGACCGATAACAGAGAACCTATGAAATAGACCCCGTAGAAGGAGATCATTGAATTCAAATAGGCAATACTCTCCTCACATCCCTCTGACATTCACTGCACGCTGAGAGGAAAACCGGGCTCCAACCTGCTGCGGAGCGCATATCAACGTAGAATCTAGCACAAACTTACTTCACCACCTCCATAGGAGGCAAAGTTTGTAAAACTGATTTGTGGGTGTGGTGAGGGGTGTATTTATAGGCATTTTGAGGTTTGGGAAACTTTGCCCCTCCTGGTAGGGATGTATATCCCATACGTCACTAGCTCATGGACTCTTGCTAATTACATGAAAGAAATTAATGTCTTTATCCAGACACCTCATTTATAAATGAAAAGAGGGGAAACATACAGTTTTATCTATTATTTAGTGCTTTGCTAATTTCATCAATTGCATTATATAATTAAAAAGAAGCAAAACATAATCAAAATTATACACAAAAGAACCAACATAAGATAACATATAAATATAAAGCTTAAAACTGCTAGCAGTACCTTACCTAAAATATGCAAAATAAATATTCTTCTATTTGTGCTAGTGGCAAAACATTATATATATATATATATATATATATATATATATATATATATATATATATATATATATATATATATATATATATATCATGGAAGTCATGGTGCAGAGTTTAGCATCACTGGCACAGCTGCCTACCCCAGTGTACACCAGGGGCTTATGGATAAACCTTAATGGCTCATAGCACATACACACACAGGATGGAGGAGGCTTGACCTCATGCAAAACCTTTTGCCTTCCAGTAAGCTCACTCTTCACCACTGTACAATGCATGCTGGGAGCTAGAGACCAGAACTGCAGTGGGACAATACTGAGAGGGGAATAGCGAATTATAAATTTCAGAATGCAATGTAACTCCAAGAATACTATGCTTCTTCCTCTAAAATTGAGCTACATTCAGGGGATTTAAAAGAAAAAAACTATGGAAATTCAATAGTTTTTTTCTTCTTCTATAGTTTGTACTCCAGGTGGGAAGCAAAATTCAGGGGGGGGCACCCCCCCTGTGGACACCCACTGTGCTTTGAGTACATCATTATATTTAGCATTTATGTAGTGTTTATTGATTCTTATATGCTTGTAAAAAAATAAATAAATAAATACAATATGAAGGACTTAGTTGAAAAATCAACTCCAGGAATTAAATATAAAAAAAAGCAATGGTCCAAACAACATTAAAACTTCATACTTCAGTATATTCTAGCATTTTATATTACCGTTAGACACATATAGACTGTAACTATTGGTATTAAACACTTCATGCACCTCCCTCTAAATATGGGTACTGCCATTTTGGAACTTACATTTCACAGCAAGTAACTAACGGCTAGATTTAGAGTTTTGTCGGTAAGGACCCGCGTAGCTAACGGCGGCTTTTTTCTGGCCGCACCATAAAAATAACTCTGGTATTGAGAGTCCACATAAAGGCTGCGTTAGGCTCCAAAAAAGGAGCGTAGAGCATATTTAACGCAGCTTCAACTCTCGATACCAGAGTTGCTTACGGACGCGGCCAGCCTCAAAAACGTGCTCGTGCACGATTCCCCCATAGGAAACAATGGGGCTGTTTGAGCTGAAAAAAAACCTAACACCTGCAAAAAAGCCGCGTTCAGCTCCTAACGCAGCCCCATTGTTTGCTATGGGGAAACACATCCTATGTCTGCACCTAACACCCTAACATGTACCCCGAGTCTAAACACCCCTAGCCTTACACTTATTAACCCCTAATCTGCCGCCCCCGCTATCGCTGACCCCTGCATATTATTTTTAACCCCTAATCTGCTGCTCCGTAAACCGCCGCTACTTACATTATCCTTATGTACCCCTAATCTGCTGCCCCTAACACCGCCGACCCCTATATTATATTTATTAACCCCTAATCTGCCCCCCTCAACGTCGCCTCCACCTGCCTACACTTATTAACCCCTAATCTGCCGAGCGGACTGCACCGCTATCATAATAAAGTTATTAACCCCTAATCCGCCTCACTAACCCTATAATAAATAGTATTAACCCCTAATCTGCCCTCCCTAACATCGCCGACACCTAACTTCAATTATTAACCCCTAATCTGCCGACCGGAGCTCACCGCTATTCTAATAAATGTATTAACCCCTAAAGCTAAGTCTAACCCTAACACTAACACCCCCCTAACTTAAATATAATTTAAATCTAATGAAATTAATTAACTCTTATTAAATAAATTATTCCTATTTAAAGCTAAATACTTACCTGTAAAATAAATCCTAATATAGCTACAATATAAATTATAATTATATTATAGCTATTTTAGGATTAATATTTATTTTACAGGTAACTTTGTATTTATTTTAACCAGGTACAATAGCTATTAAATAGTTAAGAACTATTTAATAGCTAAAATAGTTAAAATAATTACAAAATTACCTGTAAAATAAATCCTAACCTAAGTTACAATTAAACCTAACACTATACTATCATTAAATTAATTAAATAAAATACCTACAATTACCTACAATTAAACCTAACACTACACTATCAATACATTAATTAAATACAATACCTACAAATAACTACAATGAAATAAACTAACTAAAGTACAAAAAATAAAAAAGAACTAAGTTACAAAAAATAAAAAAATAATTACAAACATAAGAAAAATATTACAACAATTTTAAACTAATTACACCTACTCTAAGCCCCCTAATAAAATAACAAAGACCCCCAAAATAAAAAATGCCCTACCCTATTCTAAATTACTAAAGTTCAAAGCTCTTTTACCTTACCAGCCGTGAACAGGGCCCTTTGCGGGGCGTGCCCCAAGAAGTTCAGCTCTTTTGCCTGTAAAAAAACCCCACATACAATACCCCCCCAACATTACAGCCCACCACCCACATACCCCTAATCTAACCCAAACCCCCTTAAATAAACCTAACACTAAGCCCCTGAAGATCATCCTACCTTGTCTTCACCTCACCGGGTATCACCGATCGGTCCTGGCTCCAAAATCTTCATCCAACCCAAGCGGGGGCTGGCGATCCATCATCCGGTGGCTGAAGAGGTCCAGAAGAGGCTCCAAAGTCTTCATCCTATCTGGGAAGAAGAGTAGATCCGGACCGGCAACCATCATCTTCCAAGCGGCATCTTCTATCTTCATCCGATGAGGACCGGCTCCATCCTGAAGACCTCCACCGCGGACCCATCTTCATCCGGCGACGTCCAACTGAAGAATGACGGTTCCTTTAAGGGACGTCATCCAAGATGGCGTCCCTCGAATTCCGATTGGCTGATAGGATTCTATCAGCCAATCGGAATTAAGGTAGGAATATTCTGATTGGCTGATGGAATCAGCCAATCAGAATCAAGTTCAATCCGATTGGCTGATCCAATCAGCTAATCAGATTGAGCTCGCATTCTATTGGCTGTTCCGATCAGCCAATAGAATGCGAGCTCAATCTGATTGGCTGATTGGATCAGCCAATCGGATTGATCTTGATTCTGATTGGCTGATTCCATCATTAATTTAATGATAGTATAGTGTTAGGTTTAATTGTAATTTAGGTTAGGATTTATTTTACAGGTAATTTTATTTTGTAATTATTTTAACTATTTTAGCTATTAAATAGTTCTTAACTATTTAATAGCTATTGTACCTGGTTAAAATAAATACAAAGTTACCTGTAAAATAAATATTAATCCTAAAATAGCTATAATATAATTATAATTTATATTGTAGCTATATTAGGATTTATTTTACAGGTAAGTATTTAGCTTTAAATAGGAATAATTTATTTAATAAGAGTTAATTAATTTCATTAGATTTAAATTATATTTAAGTTAGGGGGGTGTTAGTGTTAGGGTTAGACTTAGCTTTAGGGGTTAATACATTTATTAGAATAGCGGTGAGCTCCGGTCGGCAGATTAGGGGTTAATAATTGAAGTTAGGTGTCGGCGATGTTAGGAAGGGAAGATTAGGGGTTAATACTATTTATTATAGGGTTAGTGAGGCGGATTAGGGGTTAATAACTTTATTATGATAGCGGTGCAGTCCGCTCGGCAGATTAGGGGTTAATAAGTGTAGGCAGGTGGAGGCGACGTTGAGGGGGGCAGATTAGGGGTTAATAAATATAATATAGGGGTCGGCGGTGTTAGGGGCAGCAGATTAGGGGTACATAAGGATAACGTAGATGGCGGTCGGCAGATTAGGGGTTAAAAAAATGTAATCGAGTGGCGGCGATGTGGGGGGGCCTCGGTTTAGGGGTACATAGGTAGTTTATGGGTGTTAGTGTAATTTAGAGTACAGTAGTTAAGAGCTTTATGAACCGGCGTTAGCCCAGAAAGCTCTTAACTACTGACTTTTTTCTGCGGCTGGAGTTTTGTCGTTAGAATTCTAACGCTCACTTCAGACACGACTCTAAATACCGGAGTTAGAAAAATCCCATTGAAAAGATAGGATACGCAATTGACGTAAGGGGATCTGCGGTATGGAAAAGTCGCGGCTGAAAAGTGAGCGTTAGATCCTTTTTTTGAGTGACTCCAAATTCCGGAGGTAGCCTAAAACCAGCGTTAGGAGCCTCTAACTCTGGTTTTCACGGCTACCGCCAAACTCTAAATCTAGGCCTAAGTAAAGGAGAGTTTCTCCACATGTGAAAACCCGTTTTCTCCACATGTGAAAAGCACTAGTTTGCACAGAAAGACAAACATGGCGGCACCCATTACTAGAGGGAGGCAGGGAATAACCTTAGTACTATGCTTATAAAAAGTATTTAGTGTTAATATTGCAATGTGTATACAAGTGTATTTTTATTTTTTTATTTTTTATTTTTTTATTACAACCATGTTTTTAAAAGTTTAATCAAAATATATTTTTTTTTACTCATTATGTTGTAGAGTTCTCACTGACAAATGACCTACAGTGGGGATTACATGCGGGCAGCATCTAAAAACTCCAAAACAGTTCAGCACAGGCTCAGCAGTTAAGGGGGTTAAAGGAATAACACACATCATCAATTAAATGGACTTGGTAATGCAAATAAAAAATATATACACTAATATGTTTAACACTCCAAAAGAGGTACATGGTGTAAAATTGCATCTGGACCAGTCCAAAGTGGATGGCTACTGGTGACTCCAAGGGTATACAAGTGTATTTTACATTTAAATGACCATTATCTAACTCTGCATTAACATCTTTCTCAATCTTGCAGTCCACACCTCCTGTTTCTCAACCTCCTACCCTTCTAGATTGTAAGTTCCCACGGGAACAGGGCCCTCAATTCCTTCTGTATGTGTTTGTAAATTTTGTCCCGTCTCTTAGAATTTTTATATTATTGTTTATTTAAATGAATTGTATCTATGGACAGCGCCGTGGAATATGATGGCGCTTAATAAATAAAGTATAAAAATAATATAATGGAAAAACTCTAGCCACCCTGCAATGCCATATGTTTAATCTCCCCCCCCCTGCAAAGGGGTTAAACACATAGTTAAAGTATATTTTGGGAGCCACAGATCACTGCTAGTCTAAAAAAAAATTCCCTAATAAGTGCGGTAGTTGCAAAGCTGGGTCATGCACCTACAGCAGTTGACTGGGTCAGCAGAAATGTTGATGTGGGACCAGCAGAGTTCTGAGGCTCTGAGCAGTGCTTCAACTATGTGTTTACCCCTTTTCAGTGTTGCTAGTGTTAAAATTAAATGCTCTAACAAATTAGAACAAGTCATTTTCCCACTACAGGGAGTGCAGAATTATTAGGCAAGTTGTATTTTTGAGGATTAATTTTATTATTGAACAACAACCATGTTCTCAATGAACCCAAAAAACTCATTAATATCAAAGCTGAATAGTTTTGGAAGTAGTTTTTAGTTTGTTTTTAGTTATAGCTATTTTAGGGGGATATCTGTGTGTGCAGGTGACTATTACTGTGCATAATTATTAGGCAACTTAACAAAAAACAAATATATACCCATTTCAATTATTTATTTTTACCAGTGAAACCAATATAACATCTCAACATTCACAAATATACATTTCTGACATTCAAAAACAAAACAAAAACAAATCAGTGACCAATATAGCCACCTTTCTTTGCAAGGACACTCAAAAGCCTGCCATCCATGGATTCTGTCAGTGTTTTGATCTGTTCACCATCAACATTGCCTGCAGCAGCAACCACAGCCTCCCAGACACTGTTCAGAGAGGTGTACTGTTTTCCCTCCTTGTAAATCTCACATTTGATGATGGACCACAGGTTCTCAATGGGGTTCAGATCAGGTGAACAAGGAGACCATGTCATTAGATTTTCTTCTTTTATACCCTTTCTTGCCAGCCACGCTGTGGAGTACTTGGACGTGTGTGATGGAGCATTGTCCTGCATGAAAATCATGTTTTTCTTGAAGTATGCAGACTTCTTCCTGTACCAATGCTTGAAGAAGGTGTCTTCCAGAAACTGGCAGTAGGACTGGGAGTTGAGCTTGACTCCATCCTCAACCCGAAAAGGCCCCACAAGCTCATCTTTGATGATACCAGCCCAAACCAGTACTCCACCTCCACCTTGCTGGCGTCTGAGTCAGACTGGAGCTCTCTGCCCTTTACCAATCCAGCTCGGGCCCATCCATCTGGCCCATCAAGACTCACTATCATTTCATCAGTCCATAAAACCTTAGAAAAATCAGTCTTGAGATATTTCTTGGCCCAGTCTTGACGTTTCAGCTTGTGTGTCTTGTTCAGTGGTGTTCGTCTTTAAGCCTTTCTTACCTTGGCCATGTCTCTGAGTATTGCACACCTTGTACTTTTGGGCACTCCAGTGATGTTGCAGCTCTGAAATATGGCCAAACTGGTGGCAAGTGGCATCTTGGCAGCTGCACGCTTGACTTTTCTCAGTTCATGGGCAGTTATTTTGCGCCTTGGTTTTTCCACACGCTTCTTGCGACCCTGTTGACTATTTTGAATGAAATGCTTGATGGTTTGATGATCACGCTTCAGAAGCTTTGCAATTTTAAGAGTGCTGCATCCCTCTGGAAGATATCTCACTATTTTTGACTTTTCTGAGCCTGTCAAGTCCTTCTTTTGACCCATTTTGCCAAAGGAAAGGAAGTTGCTTAATAATTATGCACACCTGATATGGGGTGTTGATGTCATTAGACCACACCCCTTCTCATTACAGAGATGCACATCACCTAATATGCTTAATTGGTAGTAGGCTTTCGAACCTATACAGCTTGGAGTAAAACAACATGCATAAAGAGGATGATGTGGTCAAAATACTCATTTGCCTAATAATTCTGCACTCCCTGTATAATAGCCCTTCTAAAACAAACACAAAAAATATACAAAACAGAACTTTGAGAATTGCTATGCAAATTTTTCATCAATCTTATAATGAACACCCACCATTGGGCCAGATTACAATTGGAGCGCTATTTAACACTCCTGCTTGAGCGTTAATTGCACTAGAAGTAAGCTTTTTTGTGTGTGTCGGGATGCGCTCGTATTACAAGTTAAAAGTAAACTGTTTTCACTCTCTATCCCAACGCACGTATAAAGCCAAACTTAGGCCTAGATTTGGAGTTCGGCGGTAAAAGGGCTGCTAACGCTCCGCGGGCTTTTTTCTGGCCGCACCATAAATTTAACTCTGGTATCGAGAGTTTAATCAAATGCTGCGTTAGGCTCCAAAAAAGGAGCGTAGAGCATTTTTACCGCAAATGCAACTCTCGATACCAGAGTTGCTTACGGACGCGGCTGGCCTCAAAAACGTGCTCGTGCACGATTCCCCCATAGGAAACAATGGGGCTGTTTGAGCTGAAAAAAAACCTAACACCTGCAAAAAAGCAGCGTTCAGCTCCTAACGCAGCCCCATTGTTTCCTATGGGGAAACACTTCCTACGTCTGCACCTAACACTCTAACATGTACCCCGAGTCTAAACACCCCTAACCTTACACTTATTAACCCCTAATCTGCTGCCCCCGCTATCGCTGACCCCTGCATATTTTTTTAAACCCCTAATCTGCCGCTCCGTAAACCGCCGCAACCTACGTTATCCCTATGTACCCCTAATCTGCTGCCCTAACATCGCCGACCCCTATATTATATTTATTAACCCCTAATCTGCCCCCCTCAACGTCGCCGACACCTGCCTACACTTATTAACCCCTAATCTGCCGAGCGGACCTGAGCGCTACTATAATAAAGTTATTAACCCCTAATCCGCCTCACTAACCCTATCATAAATAGTATTAACCCCTAATCTGCCCTCCCTAACATCGCCGACACCTAACTTCAATTATTAACCCCTAATCTGCCGACCGGAGCTCACCGCTATTCTAATAAATGTATTAACCCCTAAAGCTAAGTCTAACCCTAACACTAACACCCCCCTAAGTTAAATATAATTTTTATCTAACGAAATAAATTAACTCTTATTAAATAAATGATTCCTATTTAAAGCTAAATACTTACCTGTAAAATACATCCTAATATAGCTACAATATAAATTATAATTATATTATAGCTATTTTAGGATTAATATTTATTTTACAGGTAACTTTGTAATTATTTTAACCAGGTACAATAGCTATTAAATAGTTAAGAACTATTTAATAGTTACCTAGTTAAAATAATAACAAAATTACCTGTAAAATAAGTCCTAACCTAAGATATAATTAAACCTAACACTACCCTATCAATAAAATAATTAAATAAACTACCTACAATTACCTACAATTAACCTAACACTACACTATCAATAAATTAATTAAATACAATTCCTACAAATAAATACAATTAAATAAACTAGCTAAAGTACAAAAAATAAAAAAGATCTAAGTTACAGAAAATAAAAAAATATTTACAAACATAATAAAAATATTACAACAATTTTAAATTAAGGTATGAATTTTCTGATTGGCTGATGATCGGAACAGCCAATAGAATGCGAGCTCAATCTGATTGGCTGATTGGATCAGCCAATCGGATTGAACTTGATTCTGATTGGCTGATTCCATCAGCCAATCAGAAAATTCATACCTTAATTCCGATTGGCTGATAGAATCCTATCAGCCAATCGGAATTCGAGGGACGCCATCTTGGATGACGTCCCTTAAAGGAACAGTCATTCGTCGTTCAGTCGTCGGTCCGGATGGATGTTCCGCGCTGGAGGTCTTCAGGATCCTGCCGCTTCGCTCCGGATGGAAGACCATAGAAGATGCCGCCTGGATGATGACTTCAATCGGATGGAAGATCCTCTTCTGCCCCGCTTGGATGAAGACTTTGACCGGATCATGGACCTCTTCAGCCCCCGCTTGGGCTTGGATCAGGACATCGGAGGAGCTCTTCAGGACGGATCGGTGAACCTGGTATGGTGAAGACAAGGTAGGAAGATCTTCAGGGGCTTAGTGTTAGGTTTATTTAAGGGGGGTTTGGGTTAGATTAGGGGTATGTGGGTGGTGGGTTGTAATGTTGGGGGGGGGGTATTGTATTTATTCTTTTACAGGCAAAAGAGCTGAAATTCTTGGGGCATGCCCCGCAAAGGGCCCTGTTCAGGGCTGGTAAGGTAAAAGAGCTTGTAACTTTTTTAATTTAGAATAGGGTAGGGAATTTTTTATTTTGGGGGGCTTTGTTATTTTATTAGGGGGCTTAGAGTAGGTGTAATTAGTTTAAAATTGTTGTAATATTTTTATTATGTTTGTAAATATTTTTTTATTTTCTGTACTTTAGCTAGTTTATTTAATTGTATTTATTTGTAGGAATTGTATTTAATTAATTTATTGATAGTGTAGTGTTAGGTTAATTGTAGGTAATTGTAGGTAGTTTATTTAATTATTTTATTGATAGGGTAGTGTTAGGTTTAATTATATCTTAGGTTAGGACTTATTTTACAGGTAATTTTGTTATTATTTTAACTAGGTAACTATTAAATAGTTCCTAACTATTTAATAGCTATTGTACCTGGTTAAAATAATTACAAAGTTACCTGTAAAATAAATATTAATCCTAAAATAGCTACAATATAATTATAATTTATATTGTAGCTATATTAGGATGTATTTTACAGGTAAGTATTTAGCTTTAAATAGGAATCATTTATTTAATAAGAGTTAATTTATTTCGTTAGATAAAAATTATATTTAACTTAGGGGGGTGTTAGTGTTAGGGTTAGACTTAGCTTTAGGGGTTAATACATTTATTAGAATAGCGGTGAGCTCCGGTCGGCAGATTAGGGGTTAATAATTGAAGTTAGGTGTCGGCGATGTTAGGGAGGGCAGATTAGGGGTTAATACTATTTATGATAGGGTTAGTGAGGCGGGTTAGGGGTTCATAACTTTATTATAGTAGCGCTCAGGTCCGCTCGGCAGATTAGGGGTTAATAAGTGTAGGCAGGTGTCGGCGACGTTGAGGGGGGCAGATTAGGGGTTAATAAATATAATATAGGGGTCGGCGATGTTAGGGGTAGCAGATTAGGGGTACATAGGGATAACGTAGGTGGCGGCGATTTGCGGTCGGAAGATTAGGGGTTAATTATTTTAAGTAGCTTGCGGCGACGTTGTGGGGGGCAAGTTAGGGGTTAAGAAATATAATATAGGGGTCGGCAGGGTTAGGGGCAGCAGATTAGGGGTACATAAGTATAACGTAGGTGGCGGTCGGCAGATTAGGGGTTAAAAATTTAAATAGAGTGGCGGCGATGTGGGGGGACCTCGGTTTAGGGGTACATAGGTAGTTTATGGGTGTTAGTGTACTTTAGGGTACAGTAGTTAAGAGCTTTATAAACCGGCGTTAGCCAGAAAGCTCTTAACTCCTGCTATTTTCAGGCGGCTGGAATTTTGTCGTTAGAGCTCTAACGCTCACTTCAGAAACGACTCTAAATACCAGCGTTAGAAAGATCCCATTGAAAAGATAGGCTACGCAAATGGCGTAGGGGGATCTGCGGTATGGAAAAGTCGCGGCTGAAAAGTGAGCGTTAGACCCTTTAATCACTGACTCCAAATACCAGCGGGCGGCCAAAACCAGCGTTAGGAGCCTCTAACGCTGGTTTTGACGGCTACCGCCGAACTCCAAATCTAGGCCTTAGAATATTGCACACGCAATAACCTATTCCCGCATAGAACTCAATGAAGAAAAAACCTAACACCCTACTCGTGCGCAAACATGATTGCATTTTCTCATGTGAGCTAAGCCGACATGAAAATATGAATATTTTACATAGCAGAATATGTTCTATTTATTCATAAATACAATATATATATATATATATATATATATATATATATATATATATATATATATATATATATATATATATATATATATAAAACAGTCCCAAGTGAATCTGCACTCACTTTGTTGAGCAGCTGCCCGGGGTGCATCCAATATACATACAAACTCCCAAAAATAAAGAGCACTCACCAGGGCTTGATAAATACAGAATTCAGAGCTTTTATTGCATTAAGTGACGTTTCGGGGATTTTAACCCCATCCTCAGAACTTAGGTCTGAGGACGGGGTTAAAATCCCCGAAACGTCGAGGCGGAGCCTGGCTGATCAGGAAGATGGCCGCGTGAAGTAAGAGCTCCCAGGCCCTGATCCCTTAAAACCCTGGTATAACCCATGCAGCACCGATAGTTGATCCCCCTTGACAGTTAGATCCCCTGGAACCCCCTGGCAACAACCTAAGAGTAAAAGGCTGAGTGCAATACTTCACCGGGCTCACGCAGAGATCACGGCCCAAACTGAAATGGCGCGCACTTCCTTGCGCATTTAAGAAAAGCAGAGACACAGGCGCACACTTTGGACAGCAGCAGACAGGCACACGGGAATAAGCCCGCAGCGGACCGGAGAGCGCAGAGAGTGAGAACTGACCGGGAGTCAGGAAGGAGCCGCATTAGACCCGGAAGGCATAGTAGCGGTATGTAAAGACACGCTATAAAGCGTGGGAGTAGCCCAGACACCACCACCATATAACGGAGCACCTTGAAAAGTGTCCGCTGTAGGCACAAACCGCAGGTGGCAATTAAGAGACAAGAGAGGGTATAAATCATACATAAGCAGCACGCAGTGGGAGAAAGGCCATGCATAGTACCAGCGAGACATAAGACAGTAACAAAGCAATTGTGCTGGCTGAACACCCCCTACATGACAGGGAAAAAAACAGGCCTAAGAAAGTGGAAATCAAATAAATAAACAGACAATTACATACAAACACTTTGGGACACTTTATAACTGAAAGAAAAGAGTTGTGGTGTGAGTGCTAAACAATGGTGTAAGCTTAAATCCCTTAAATAGTCTAGTAAATCTCCATATACTGACTATAGATGTGTAATATGAGAAAGGGGGGGTGGGATAAGCGCTCTATATGGGAGCTCACCAGATACGAATGTCTGTGGTAATTTGTTCTGTTAGTTTAAAAAGAATAAAGCCAAGTAATATATAAAAGGTTTTAATAAAAAATATGTATTATTCATATGTGGATTTCGTAGTAATGAATACCATAATATACACTATACACAGATGGTTAAAAATACATATAAGATGCCGGCATCAATTGAGTTAAAATATAGCTGAGAATTAAGCTATATACATTCAATGTAACTATTTAAAAAACAATAAATGCAATATTGTAGCATAAGTATCTAAAACATAAATATAGCTTTGATTAGGCAGAGATGTAAATAAAGGCAATATATCGATCAGCCAAAAAACAGTATAGTAACAAAGAGCTAATAATGTCAAACCGCTCTTGTATCAGGAGCAAATATCGAGTGAGTCCAATCTGTTAGCCGTTAGTAGCAGTTATGAAAAAACGAGCCGTGAGCTGTGTGCATCACGTGACCTGACTAGTCAGAGTCCTCCAATCCTGTGAGCCAGAGGTAGATACAAATTTGAAACAAGAAAGTCTCAATAAAAAATAGACACTTTATATCCCTAGTAATACTTGCAAGTGTCCGACGAGTTTTTCGAAAAGTCAGTGATGACAAATCTTCAACTGTTTGAAACAGCTCAATGTCGATCCGTCTTTCTCCTCCCCAATGTATATAAAATTTCTTCTTTAGAAGTAGGCTCCGGCCTGTGCAATATCCGCTGTGTATTGTAGATGATTTTTCTATGCAGCAGAGAGTTATTGCTATAATGCAGATATAATGCAATCGATGGGCACACAGGAATTACTCATACATCTACCTCAAAAGCTTTCAAAGAGGTAGAAATGAACCTGTTTTTTGTGCCGTGAGAAGGAAAGGTTATAGAACAGCACTGAGAGAAAGTCACACACAGGGATTAATCATATATCTCTCTCTATTTTTATCATAGAGGTCGAGATGAACCTGTGACTAGTAACATATGACAATCAGTGTAAAATAGTATGTAATAAAAGTAAGCAAATCTACGCGTTTCGGCAGTGTTAGCTGCCTTTATCAAGAACCCTTTATAACTGAAACAAGGCAGCTAAAGCCTCAGGCAGCTATTTAAATAAAAGCAAAAAAACTGCACAGAACTTAAAGAACTTTGGCAACAGATATAGAAAGCACACTGCTTATGCAAGCCTCATTCTGAAAGACCCATTAAAAGTTTCTTACTCAAGTGGAGGTGTATGCAGAGCAGGCCAAACAAAGCAAAGGCACTACTAACAAACTATAACCAATCATCTATTAAACGCCACATGCTGGAAGGTGCCAGCAATATGCCAGGCCGCAGACTTAATAGAACAGAAAATACACCACGCTCTAAAACTTTACAGCAATATCTGAGACCTGTAGACCCTGCATCAGACATCCATCCTGAAATAGTAGGGATGGACCAGCAAAGAGATAAATCGACTGACATGGGGGATACTGATCTAGCAGCAACGGGACTCACGAAAGAGGACTTGTTGCCACTCTGTACGAAGCAAGACCTAAAAGAGATAATATCAGAGGTCAAAACCTGGTACGGAGAGTTGAAAAAAGATATCACTCGTATAACGCAGAGAGTCACGACACTAGAGGAGGGACATAATATTATGGATACCGACATACAACACATGTCACTGCTGGTATATGCACAAGATGACACTATCCACCATTTGCTTGAAAAAGTGGAGGACCTGGATAACCGAGGGAGGAGAAATAACATGAGAATACGTGGAATCCCAGAGTCCATTCTCCCGGCTGCCTTAGAAGGCTGTCTACAGGCCCTGTTCAGAACGATTAAAGACGATAACAACGCTCCAGAAGTGCAGATAGAAAGGGCGCATAGAGCGCTGAGAGCAAAACCCCCTCCCAAGGCTCCCCCGAGAGACGTGATTCTAAAAATGCTTCACTTTAAGGACAAAGAGGAAATCATGAAACATGCCAGAGCAAAACAAGAGATTACACATGCGGGAAATCGGATATAAGTCTTCCAGGACCTCAGTCCTGCTACACTACAGAAGAGGAGAGATCTCCAATATGTCACAAGAGTACTACAGGAACAAAGAATTACATACAGATGGGGTTTCCAGGTTTGTATCATTGCTACAAGAGGAAGTAACACAGCAGTACTCAAGACGGCAGAGGATTTGACACACTTCTGTGACATCTTGCAAATAAAAATTCAGCCCCCAGAGATGATCCAACAATTAGGAAACAGCCGCCATCAAACAGACCAGAGGGCACCACCATCGACATCACGAAACCGAGACAAACAAGGGAGAGATCCCGATGTGAAAAAACAACTGCAGGGGGAACCTGCACAGGGACTGACTTCTGATGAGTAACACCAAAAGGGGACATTTGATATGAAACATGGACACCAGGTCGTATGCTAAATAACTATAGCTATATTTTTTCTTTTTCTTCACAGGGTTTGGGGACAGGGATACTGCCCTCATTATATTGTTTACATTGTTTATACTATTTAGGAGTTGTATTATTGCATAGTTTGCTCTTTAACTTGTCTTTTGAATTGTTTTTGAATAGCTTGAACTTTGGTTTAAATCAATTGCTACTATTAATAGATACACAACAGAGCTTGGCGTCAGGATACTGTGATTAACTGTTTTTTGTTGCATTCATCTGATATTCTTTCCTTCCTTGATAGGCACACACGCGTCACCAGAAGTCCTCAGAGACACGCATTACATCAGTGTATACTGTAGGCCCACTTCGCACTCAGGCACTTAAGAGCATCTAAAACTAGAGGTAACACACTACAGTTAACACTAAAAATTATGTCGAGACAACCTGGAGACAATGGGGACTACACCTCACCCAGACACATTACATTGTTGACAATAGACGCAAAGGGACTCAATAGCCCGGAAAAACGCTCCATTGCTTTTAACAATCTATACAGGGAGTCAGGTGATATCCTATTCATTCAGGAAACGCACTTCAAAAAGGGCAGAGAGCCAAGATTTTTGAGCAGCAAGTATAAAACCTCATATCTAGCCTCAGGAAACTCCAAGAAAGGGGGGGTGGGAATCCTCCTAAGAAATAATATTCATTTTAGCCCGACCAGAGTTAAAAAAGACCCCAATGGCCTTTATTTAGTGGTAATAGGGACAATGTTTGGCACACCTACCACACTGGTAAATGTATAACTTCCCAATCAGGGACAACAGCTGGTATTCAAACAAGTCATGAACCTGATTCTAGAACACTCAAATGGAATAATTCTATTAGGGGGTGACTTCAATCTCCCACTAGACCCCACACTAGACACTTCCTTGGGACACTCTAGCACACATCAAAGAGTAATCAGAACAATCAACACTCAGATGCATCAGCTAAAACTACACGATGTGTGGCGGACAAGGAATCCACAAAAACGTGACTACACTTTCTATTCACACCCACACCACCTCTACACTAGAATAGACTACCTCCTTACAGATCAGATAGGCCTAACGAGTGTAGTGAGCTCCACCATTTTACCAATGACATGGTCAGATCACGCCCCAGTTGTATGTAAAATGCACTGGCCAGATCTACATATAAGACCCTTTATGTGGAGGCTAGATGAACATTTGATTAATGACACGCTGATTAAATCAGAGATAGATACAGCATTAGGACACTACTTCAGGGAAAACCCGGCTGGAGACACCTCGGCCTCCACAGTATGGGAAGCGCACAAATGTGTTCTGAGAGGGGAGTTC
This sequence comes from Bombina bombina, assembly GCF_027579735.1. NCBI lineage: Eukaryota > Metazoa > Chordata > Amphibia > Anura > Bombinatoridae > Bombina > Bombina bombina. The sequence continues at coordinate 815,031,138 of NC_069503.1, forward strand.
ATTAGGCTCAAGGCGAGGAAAACAAGGGAAAATAGACAGTTTGTTAATTCTACGACATCCCAAATTAAGTACTGGGAAACCCAACTCAAACTTAACCCCGACTCCCCGGAAATCTTGAGGAGACTGACCGCTGCCAGACAAGACTTAAATAACCACTTGCTGAAGGTTTACCAAGAGCAAGCTACCAGTCTACAACAGAAATATTTCGACAGCAAAGACAAAATAGGACCCGCATTAGCTAAGACGCTCAAGAGAAAGCAATTAGACGCACATATATACTCTACGACGGATCACGCAGGGCAAACGCATAGGGATAGTCCACAAATAGCAGAAACTTTCAGGCGCTACTATCAGGAACTCTATAACATTCAAAACAATACTAGTCAGGAAGAAATAGAGGAATTCTTAGCGGAAACACATCTGAACACCCTAGAGAAGGAAGACAGTGAGTATCTAGACCTATCACACACAAAGAAATTAAGACTGCAATAAAAACCATGCCCAGCGGTAAAAGCCCAGGACCTGACGGACTAAGCACACGCTACTATAAGACCTATGTGCACTAGCTGTTGGCCCCACTATCAGCTGTATTTAATTCTATACTAAAAGAGAAGGGATTCTCAGACAATATGCTTGCAGCACACATAACAGTAATCCACAAGACAGGCAAAAAAACAGACAAACCGGAAAACTACAGACCTATATCTCTGTTGAACACCGACATCAAGATATTTGCAAAGATATTAGCCACTAGGATTAATACATTTCTCCCAGACTTAATTCACCCAGATCAAGTGGGGTTTGTACCTGGCCGAGAGGTCAGGGACAACACACTAAGAACATTCCAAATTATAACTCATGTTAAAGTACAAGAAATCCCTATGATTTTAATCTCCACGGATGCTGAGAAAGCGTTTGACAGGGTACACTGGAGCTTTCTCAGATCTCAGATCTCAGTCTTACAAAAGATGAAGTTCAGCGACACCTTTATAAAATTGATTTTCACTCTTTACACGAACCCTACGGCTCAAGTAAAGGTGAATGGCCTACTATCAAATAGCTTTGCTATTAGGAATGGTACGAGGCAAGGCTGTCCCCTTTCCCCTATACTTTTTGCTATCACGATTGAAGCCTTAGCCCAAAAAATTCAGAATGATATCCAAATAGAAGGAATTCAAATAGGCTCAAACGTATATAAAATAGCTTTATATGCTGACGATGTCTTGCTCACCTTGACTAACGTTAGCACCTCCATAAACAGAACACTAGAGAAATTTGGACAGTTTGGCAGAGTCTCCAATTTTCAATTAAACCTATCTAAGTCTGAGATCCTTAACATTTCTTATGACACAGCTGCACTAGACCAGTCTTTACAGGGTTGCCCACTCACAAAGCAAGACACTAAGATGAAGTATTTAGGCATATTCTTATCCCCAGACCAGCAGGTGGTGCATGCGGCCAATTACAAAAAACTGGAGACAGATATAGTTGCGGATCTGTCGAATTGGAAAAATAAACCCATATCCTGGCTGGGCAGGGTAAACATGATTAAGATGAATATACTGCCTAGGCTCCTATACCTTTTACAGACTACACCAATCCCCTTACCGCCTAATTATCTATCCAAATTGCAAAACACAATAGAGCACAATATCTGGGGGAATATTAGGCCCAGGGTTAAGAAAGCTACATTATACCTGCCCAGAGACAGGGGAGGACTGGGGCTTCCTAATATCTTGATATACAAACAAGCCATTACACTGCGAAAGCTACTAGATTGGTGCGGAAACGACCCTAACAAACTGTGGGTTCAGATAGATCGCTCAATACTGGGCACGGTGAAACGCAGGTGGAGTGGCCTGGCTCCTGGAAAGGGATAGACCATTGGTAATATCCAGGTACCCGTTGTTCACTGACTTTATTGCCACGTGGGACAGATTGTTAAACACCTCTACAAACATTTCCACTCGCATATCCCCTCTGACACCAACATACCAGAATCCTGCTGTGCCTTGGAATTATAGAGAAACGAGCACTAGACACACAGTTTCATACAGGGAACGCACACTATCGGCACTACTGGAAGGGAACAAACTGAAAACACTAAACATGATAAAAGCAGATACCCCAGACATGGGAATGAACTGGCTGGAGCACGCCCAGCTCGGTCATTTTCTGACTATGCATAAACAGAAACATAACATCTTTAAACAATTGACAACCTATGAGACTTTGTGCACAAGGGAAAACCCAACGGAGAATGCAATCTCATTAATATACAAGCTCCTACTGATAGAAGATGCTCAGACACTACCATCATACACTAAGGCGTGGGAGAGAGAACTGCACACAGATATTGACACCTCAGATTGGTTAACTGCTTTTCTCATTACTAAGCGGGCTTCGGTCTCAAGTAGGGTTCAAGAATCCGGATATAATTTTTTATCTAGGTGGTACCTCACACCCATCCGGTTAAATAAGATATATAAAACGACCTCAGGAAAGTGCTCGAGAGGGTGCGGAGGGGAGGGCACTTTAACGCACATATGGTGGGACTGTCCGGGGCTAGACCGGTTCTGGGGTGTTAGAATACATCAGGAAAGCAACAGGGAAAATGTTACAAAACAGTCCAAAAACACTACTTTTCCTGTCTCTCCCCGCACTAGAAAGTACTGCTAGTAAGGCATTGAGAATGGTTATGTTAAATAGCGCAAAGATGCTAATCCCGAGGTACTGGAAAACTAAAACGATACCAACAGTAGAGGAGTGGAAAGGACAGGTTAGTTCATTACTGAATCTGGAAAGGTACCACCACCTACAGAACGACACAATAGACACACATGAAATTATGTTAATGCAATGGAAGGAATGTAATACGGAGTGAAGTGGAGAAGGGTAGTTAAATTTACAACCTTGAAACATAAGGCTTACCTACTGTGTTACCCCAAGCTGGAGGGGAGGGGAAAGTAAGGGAATGTACTGAACGTGCTTAGTAGCATAACACTTGAACTGTTACAAAGACCATATGTGAAAGTGACTAAATGTCATAAGGGTTAGATGCAACACTTCTTCTCCCTGACTACTAGTCACGGGATAATTGTGAAAGACTAAAAAGGACAATCAAGATCTGAAAGACAGATGAACCAAATAATTTTTGGGCACAGTTGCTGTGTATATTTAGATATTTAGATTGTAAGACACAATATAGCAAGCTCACTATGACAAAGTTTTGCGGGCAGTTGTTGAGTTATTGTTGATTTCTGTACTGATGCACTGATACTGGTTGTGCAATTGTCAATTTTATTTGCATTGGATTATACTCAATAAAGCTTTTTTAAAAAAAAAAAAAAAAAAAAATCCCCGAAACGTCACTTTATGCAATAAAAGCTCTGAATGCTGTATTTAACAAGCCCTGGTGAGTGCTCTTTATTTTTGGGAGTTTGTATATATATATATATATATATATATACCGCTCACTTTTTTCCACGACTCGAGGCTACCGCAAATCCCCTTACGTCAATTGCGTATCCTATCTTTTTAATGGGATTTGCCTAACGCTGGTATTATGAGTCTTGGAGAAAGTGAGCGGTAGACCCTCTCCTGTCCAGACTCGTACCGCATTTAAAAGTCAGTAGTTAAGAGTTTTATGGGCTAACGCCGGAACATAAAGCTCTTAACTAAAGTGCTAAAAAGTACACTTACACCCATAAACTACCTATTAACCCCTAAACTGAGGCCCCCCAACTCGGAAACACTAAAATATTTTTTTTTAACCCCTAATCTGCCGACCGGACATCGCCGCCACCTACATTATACATATGAACCCCTAATCTGCTGCCCTTAACATCGCCGACACCTACATTATATTTATTAACCCCTAATCTGCCCCCCAACGTCGCCAACACTTACCTACATTTATTAACCCCTAATCTTCTGACCCCAAAGTCGCAGCTACTATAATAAATGTATTAACCCCTAAACCTAAATCTAAGCCTAAATCTAACCCCCCTAACTTAAATATAATTTAAATTAAACAAAATTAATTTAACATAATTAAATAAATTAATCCTATTTAAAACTAAATACTTACCGATAAAATAAACCCTAAGCTAGCTACAATATAACTAATAGTTACATTTGTATCTAGCTTAGGATTTATTTTTATTTTACAGGCAACTTTGTATTTATTTTAACTAGGTACAATAGTTATTAACTATTTAATAACTACCTAGCTAAAATAAAGACAAATTTACCTGTAAAATAAATCCTAACCTAAGTTAAGCGCTAGTTTAAGTTCCAGCATATTTTGCATTTTTAAAGGTTATATTTTCACATGGCTGCAACAATATAATGAAATAACGTGGAAAAAACTGGCTCTACTAACATATTCCATAATATAATCTCCTGGATGAATGAATGGCAATGTAATGTTAAACCATTTTAATTTTAAAGCTTTTGCATCTAGGTTAGTGTTTTACAATTGCATAAAATGCATAAATTATAGGTAAACGTAAAAATATTATGTTTATGAATTTTATTGTATTAAATCTGAGACTTAAATGGATACATGATTTCTTTGTTGCATCTAAAAGTGGATACTTTAAAATGTATTGCACGTTTTTGTAAACCAGCTGTTCCTGTAATAAGAAAAATAATAAAGCAAACTTTTTTTCAAGCTTATGAGAAATGTCGCTATTCACCAATAAAGCAATAGTGTATCTGTGCACATTAAAGGGACAGTCAACTCCAAAATTTGTATTGTTTAAAAAGATAGATAATCCCTTTATTACCCATTCCCCAGTTTTGCATAACCAACAGTTATATTAATATACTTTTAACCTCTGTGATTACCTTGTATCTAAGCCTCTTTTGCCAGCCCCCTGATTACATGGCTATTTATTTATTATCTATTGACTTGCATTTTAGCCAATTAGTGCAGTGTCTTCCACAACCCACGGGCGTTAGCACAATGTTATCTATATGGCTCACATGAACAAGCAGTCTCCTGTTGTGAAAAGCTAATAAAAAGGCATGTGATAAGAGGCTGGCTGTAGTGACTTACAAACAAGCAACAATTTAGAGGTTTAAATGTTATAAAGTATTTTAATGTAATAATGTTGGTTGTGCAAAGCTGAGGAATGGGTAGTAAAGGTGTTATCTATCTTTTTAAACAATAACAACTGTGATGTTGATTGTCCCTTCAAAAATGAGCAGCTGTCCATTTATAATTAAAAATGTATACACTGATACTGCTTTTTAGCTCCTCAGAATATATTAATATGCTCTTCAATAAAGGATATTTGTTCTTTAAAGTATATTTAATAAACTAGAAGGGCTTTTTTTCTACCAGCATATTTGTTCTTTAAAGTATATTTAATAAACTAGAAGGGCTTTTTTCTACCAGCATGCTTAATCAGAATGGAGAAAGTTTTTCATGCAGACCACATAAAGTAATTTATTGACTAATTTTGATGTGTAACAAAATAATACTTTATTTGTACTCACTGAAGTGACCAATGTTACCAAAAGTTTACACAGTATATATCTATGCAACATGGTACAGTGTTATACTATTTACCAATATCTAGAATTATTTACTTATCAACAAGAGACCACATTTCAAACTGAACTTTTTTTTATAACCACCTCTCACTGAACAATATTGCGGCAAAGTGATTAGTATATTCTATACAGAAGCAATGTAGTTTTAGTAGCCCATTATTGACATTTAGATTTACCATTTGATGTAGAGGCAATATCTTACTTTATTGATTCTTTCCATCACTTTAAGAACTAAACAACTTACCAATGAAGGTAATGGCACCATTAGGAACCAAACACACAGTAATAAAACTTAAAAGAGGAAACAATAGATTGACTCCACACATAGTGTATGTAACAATCAGTAAATCGACTTTGAAGAATAAATGCCTGCAGTATTTCTTAACATGTGTTAGAGCAGTGGTGGAAATAATCAATAGCGTGCTCTGGTGCAGGAATAATGGGTTCTGGTTAACCCGGAACATGCAGTGGTAATTCCTAATAATCTTACATAAAAAAAACACTTGCTTATATATCAAAATATATAGAGATGTATTTAGTTACAAACCAAAACCCCAACATAAGTTCAACACTTTTGCAAACTTTATATCCTATCAAAACTAGACATGTGCAACACAAAAAAAAAATTTTGTTTCGTTTTCATTAGTTAAATAAATAATTTTGTTTCGGCAAATTAGTTATGTTAAGTTAAATAGATTTTTCGGATCCGTTTGTCATTTCGGTTCCATTCTTTATTCATATTCATTATTCTATTCTAAACTTCAGAAAAACGATTTAACTTAACATAATTAATTTGCCACTAATGGCCGAAACAAAATTATCTAAAACCCACATCGCTGACACTAAATAAAGCTATTAACCCCTAAACCGCCATTCCCCTACATCGCATAAATGAAATAAAGCTATTAAACCCTAAACAGCCGCCTCCTACATCGCCAATGCTAACTAAACCTATTAACCCTTAAACCGCCATACCCCCACATTGCCAACACTAACTAAACCTATTAACCTCTAAAGCGCCATTCCCCGACATCGCAGACACTAAATAAAACACAAAATAAAGCTATTAACCCCTAAACTGCCATACCCCCCACATCACCAACACTACCAAGGGGGCCCTTAAAAAGGCCTTTTGTAGGGAATTGCCCTAAAGTTAACAGCTCTTTTGCAAAAAAAAAACAACAAAAAAACACCCCCTAACAATACAAACCCCCACCCCCTCAAACCCTCAAAATAATAAAAAAAAACGAATCTACCCATTGCCCCGAAAAGGGCCTTTGTATGGGTATTGAGCTCCTTTTAAGCCGATTAAAAATAAAAAACCCTAATCTAAAAAAAAACACCCCAAAAATAATGCAAAATAATAACAATTATTCCTATTCTAATGACCCAAAATAAAAAAACACCCCCCCAAAAAAACAAAAAACCTAATCTATAATAAACTACCAATAGCCCATAAAAGGACCTTTTGTAGGGCATTGCGCTAAAGTTAACAGCTCTTTTGCAAAAAAATTAAACAAACCCCCCTAAAATTACAAACCCCCCCCCCCCAAAACCACAAAATAAAAAAAATAACTTAAAAAAAAACCTAATCTACCCATTGCCCCAAAAAGGGCATTTGTATGGGCATTGCACTTAAAAGAGCATTCAGCTCTTTTACTGCCCTTAATAGGGCATTCATCTCTTTTTCGGGCCCATTAAAATAAAAAAAAAAAAGCCTAATCTAAAAAAAAAAAAAAGAGCTACAGTGAATCATTTCTGCCCTATAATAAATCGGCCCCAAAGTCTCTTCAAACTGAAGTAAGATCATTTATTTTAACTAAAATATTGATGGTCTGCTATTGTTTAGGATGCTGGTTTAGTAGTTTACAAGGAAATGCAATCCCCATGGGATGGACTTACTGATGTTGTCAGTAGAATCTCAGATGCAAAGTCAGTGACTAGAGTAGATTTGCCCAATGGAGACATTAATTGATAGCATAGACATTTCTTTTTTAAACAGGTTCTATTGCAAATGAATTGTAATATCTGAATAAAGATCGTATTCATGCTAATGAAATAATAAACCCTGAGACTGTTGACCTCTGTCACAGTGAAGAGATTGCATGCTTGCTTGCAAATGGTAAAGCGACTAGAAGAATATTAACACAATACTACTTTACGCTAAAGAGACAAACAATGCATTTAAATTATCTGTGTTGGAATGGAAGGACAATAAATGCAGACCTTCAGTCATTAAAGTTATGGTGTGCTTTATTTAATCCTTCTAGAGTAATTTCATGATACATAAATTAGAAACAAAATTTGTGGGAAAAAATAACCAGCAGATTGCTTAACATCACAATAACACTTGGCTCAGAACTCAGATATTAGAAACCATCACCTTTCACATCATCCTTCCAACTTGATATCATATATAAAAAAAAAATGCATCACCATGTATGAGCAAGATTGACAGACAGAAAGTAAAACAGACCCATTGATCAATACTAAAAATAAGCCTAGATGGCTTATATACCTCCTTACATGCTAAATGTTAGTTTAGAAGAGAGAATTGAGAAATTTAAAAACTATAAGGGTAAAATTGGACTAAGAATTAAAAAAAATCAGCCAATAAAAATACAAGGGCTATAAGAGGAACCTTGCATTCAAGCTTCAGAGTGCTACGGAGACAGCATGAAGATACATCAGATGGAAAATCAGAAGAAAAGGATGAAGAAGAAATAAGAGCAAAACCCCAGAGGAGCACCACCATAGACTTGTGGCTGCTTCCTAAAGAGCTGGGTTCTTGTTTGGTGAGCACTAAATTTTGGGTCTAGCTATAGTTTTTTTTTTTTGTGAGATTTTTTTCACAAACGGCTAAATCGCGGATACCCTTTCCATGATAGGGTTTTTTTAAAAATATTTTTTTGGGGGGTGGGGTGGGGGTTACTTCGGTATTAAGAAAAGTTTTTTATGCGAAAGAGCTAATCGCTTCAACTAGGGCACTGCTAGACAAATGCAATGTTTAGAGTAGGTTTTAGAATTAGTTTAGTTTTTTTAGGGGTGGGCTATATGCCGTACATAATTTCCCTGTATAATAGCTCTGTTGATGCCAAACTCTTACTTATCCAATTGGAACGGTCCATTTGGAAATCTATTCGTCTTATTGGCTTAGCATATTTTTTGTTTATGGTTACCGTGACTACAGGTTATTTACAGTTTGGCTGATGAATAATATGCCGGCTCCGGTACTCTTACCTTAATTTTATGTCATGTCCTGTGTTTATATCAGTTACCGTCTTGCTTAGCTTGTTGATATATGCTTGTAAGTAATCATATCATGCTATTTCTCACTCTGTTTCTTTTAGGACCGTAATCCCGCGTTGCCCAGGATGGTGACGTAACCAGGGGGTGGCACCCTACCCCGGAGAGCATGAGTGATAGCAGTTACACTTATAACTGGGTGTTTGGTGTTGGGGTAAGTTAATCTCTCTTTTTGTATGTCTGAGGAAGGGGCTTAACCCCTGAAAACGTTCACATCTATGTGCATACTTTATTTTGCTTCCCGGGCATTTCTACAGGAATTTGGAGTGCTTGTCTGTTCTACTATATTTATACTTTGACTATACCACCCAACTACTTTGGATTACAAATACCAGATATAACCCTGTCTTTTTAATTTCGTGTTTGGTTTGCCGACACTGGTGAAGTTTACTTGCATATATCTTACCTGCTTAATCCAGGACTATGGAACAAGAACTGGTGTCACATACAGAGGAAACTGTAGCTGGTGCTACAACTTTCCATTTCACTGAGAAAAATGCTTCACAAATATTATTTGGGGCACTACCTACTGGACCTATGACTGACAAACCCCTATATATTTTTACACACCTGGTGAAATTTAAACAAAGAGAAAAAGATTTGGTACTACATGGCACATATTTGTCTGAGTACCATTGCAAAATTTTCAAACCTAGGTGAATCAAAATTTGCAATGTGCCCACACTGGGCAGGGCAAATCCAGCCTTTTATGATAGATGGTGTCACATTTTGAATAAGTGCTCCATGGACCTAATACTATTGGTTATTCAAGAGGTAACTAGATTGCTGGCACAAACCAGAATGGAGATCACACAGTATGAACAACTGAATTTGAATAAGTTACAACTAGACACCTCTACAGAATGGCTCAATAAATTGAAAGAGGATATTAGTAAGTATGAATCTAAATTCATTGATTTTAATTGGAAACAGTAATTAGAGATTACAGAGATAAGAGGATGTACAGATGGCTACAAACAGGACAGGAGAGACAGGGGGACTTCCATTCCCGCCCTAGATGCCCACGTTAGCATAAACCATGTCATCTAACTACAGTGGACTGCTCAGGCTCAGAAGGGGAACAAGCATCTGCCCCAGCCAGTTCTACTAGGGAAAAACCTAGTGGGGATCAAATAAGGTCAAAAAACGGGGTAGGCAGAGGGCCCACACAAGGCGGGGGGGGGGTACATTCAGAAGACCCCCAAGACAACGGAGGTACTAAAAGAGGTGGATATTGTGGTGAATCTAAGTAACCACATGCTGACCCCGGTGGAACACTGGGTTCTCAATAAAGGACTTTCTTTTATACCCACCTGCAACTCAGACAGTTTTAACCTGTTTGTAGACAACCAGAGATTCCAATGTCAACTACGACTAAAAGAGAAATTTCAGTTTCAACAATCTGAAATGGAGGAATTTAGAAAGAAATCCACATTTGATCCTGCCTTCCAAAATGCTAGCATATGTACATATGCCCGATTGGTACATTTTGGGATGGAACAGTCTATTAAAGAACACAAGAAAAGCACCTTTAACAACCTAAATAGGGAAGAATGATCTGCTTTAAAACAACTAACAGAGGACAATACAATCATAATCAGGGAAGTGGACAAAGGTGGTGCTCTAGTACTGCTCAATTTCAGTGACTACAGGGCTGAAATCCTGGGTCAATTTAGTGATAATCTGACATACTCCAGACTCCCTGGAGATCCCACCACTAAATACAAAGCTGAGATTTATTTCTACCTATTGGAACAATTTGAAATAGGTATACTCAGCAAATCAACATTAGAGTATCTTATGGTCATCTTCTCAAGAATCCTCATTCTCTATACACTGCCAAAAATCCACAAGGGCCTGACCAATCCACAAGGCAGGCCGATTGTGTCAGCTATCAGTTCATTACAGCAGCCAATTGCAAGGTTTGTGGATTCCTTTTTGCAACCATTGATGCAGCAGATAGACAGTTTCCTATGGGATTCTATTATGCTTTTGGAACAAATTTCCAATATTCCATGTGAAGGGGGGGGGGGGAGGACCTACTTGTGACACTAGATGTCACCAGTTTGTACACTGTTATACCACATGCAGAGGGAATTTTGTCAATACAGCAACATCTACTGAAATACCCATATGTGGGCCCACCTGTGGAGATACTTGTGCACCTGTTGGATTTTTGTCTTAAAACAAATTACTTTAAATTTGAGAACCAGTTCTATCTACAACTACAGGGGATGGCAATGGGATCAAATGTGGCCCCATCGTACGCCAACCTGTATATGGCTAGTTTCGAAACTATAGGCACAGAGCTGTTCAAGGACCACCAGATCAGATTTTATAGACGATAAATTAATGATTTGCTCCTCATTTGGAGTGGCACTGAACATGAACTGGACCAGTGGTATAATCAACTCAATATGTTGAATTCCACCCTAACCTTCGAAATGCAATTCTCAAAGAACCAAATAGAGTTTCTTGATGTGTGCTTATATAAAGAAATGAATAGAATACACTCCAATCTTTTCAGGAAAGAAACCGACCAGAACTCTCTACTGCATTACACTTCCTGTCATCCTCCAGCACTAAAAAGTGCATTACCCAAATCTCAGCTACAAAGAGTCATCCGCAACAATTCTGAGGATTCCAACAAATAAAAACAGCTATTGGAGATGCAAGACAAATTCATCCAAAGGGGATACCCCCCTAAAATGCTCAAGACGCAAGTACAAACACTACTTCAAGGGCCAGAGGTCAATATGAGGGACAACTCTGAAGAAAGAATGGCCTTTGTTACCACCTATACGAGTGACAAGAAGTTTATTAGCAAACATCTATGGGACAATTGGCACATAATATCTACAGATAATGCCCTTCCATGCCAACAGATGGCACACCAAGAATTGGCTTCAGACGGTCCAGATCCCTGAGGGACATTTTGGTCAAAACAGACCCCCAAAAGAGCTATAACAAGAGCTTCTTGCTGAAGATAGAGAAGAAGGGAGTATTTCACTGCATAGGGTGCCCAACTTGCAGTGGCCTTGTAACGGGACAGTATTTCACCCATCCACATAGACAACAGAAATTCTTCCACAAATACACGATGACATGTACCACCACCTATATCATATACTTACTACGCTGCATGTGTGGCCTGTTCTATGTGGGTAAGACCACAGAAGACCTACGCACCCGCATGGCCAATCATAGGTCCGCAGTAAGGACAGCTCTAAATAAAGGCACTTCGGATCAACCGGTAGCACGCCATTTTGTGGAAACAAAGCACATGGTCAAAGATGACCAGGGGGGAGACAGGAACACACTGCTCCTACAAAGGGAAGTACGCTGGACATATGTGCTAGATAGCCTCATTCCAAATGGGCTCAGTACCCAACTGGATTTGCGTGCGTGTCTATAGGTTCATATCAAGCTGACTTACTACTGATCTAACAGATGATTTGCTGTTGAGCAGTCTACTGATCATTTTCTTGTTGTTTCATTTTATAATTGTTGCTCTCTAATATGTACAGTACTCTTAAGCATGTGCCCTTTTGTACTTTGGATTTCTTTTCTGTACTCTGAGTCTCCTATGTGCTCATAATGCTTTGCTTACGCTACATCTATTCTGGTTATTCTGTGACCAGTCTTTCCTCTTTTATATTTCCTACATGCTTGGTAATGATGTTTTTTTTATATAAAGATCTACCAGTTCTATAATTATACTGTTTAGCCTCTTACTTAGGTTACCTTATGTCTCTTATGAACTTTTCTGAGCTTACATTAACGGTATCTGTATCACACTGTTTACATTTATGTACATATTATCATTATGATAGTTTATGCCCATTTTCTGTTGACATGCCCATTCCATTTAATACCTATGTATCTGGCGACAGCCGTACATAATTTTGCCTGTATAATAGCTCTGCTGAAGCCAGACTCTTACTTTTCCAATTGGGATGGTCCATTTGGAAATCTTTTAGTCTTATTGGAATGGCATTTTTTTGTTTATGGTTACCATGACTACAGTTTGGCTGATTATTAATATGCCGGCTCCGGTACTCTTACCTTCATTTTATAACATGTTCTGTGTTTATAGCCATTACTGTCTTGCTTTGCTTGTTGATATATGCTTAAGTAATCATATCATGCTATTTCTCACTCTGTTTCTTTTTGGACCATAATATCACATTGCCCGGGATGGTGACCTCACCAGGGGGTGGCGCCTTACCCGGGAGAGCGTGAGTGATGGCGGTTACATTTATAACGGGGTGTTTGGTGTTGGGGTAAGTTAATCGCTCTTTTTGTATGTCTGAGGAAGGGGCTAAACCCTGAAAACGTTCACATCTATGGAATAAAACCTATAATACAAGTCCTAGTGAGTGCACTCTCTTTACTACATTTTGCATACTTTCTGTTGCACCCCAGGCATTTCTTCAGTAATCTGGAGTGCTTGTCTGTTCTACTATATATACACACACACACATATATATATATATATATATATATATATACACACATATATATATATATATATATATATATATATATATATAATGTATAAAGAATGTATAAAGAATAACTTGTGAATAATGTAGAGAGAATAACTAATTATCTCTACATTTTGTGCTTAGTGAGCAATTTTAAACTCACCTTTTTGCCTCCCCATAATTTTAAAAGTTGTATATATATATATATATCATATATATAAAAGCAAATAATAATAATAAATCAGAAAAAAAAACTGTCTTATTTTACAAGCAACACTTTTTAGTAATTTTGCTTTTGTTCTGTAACTTACCAAAAAGAGAAGGGATAAATCATGCATTCAGTTAGTGCTATCAAAAACTATAATTACTATAATTACTGCCTGACTCATATTGAGCTTAGTCACTTTAATTCTCACTGTAACAGTACAGCTGTTTGCACACTCACATTGTTGCAGTCACATCACATTTCCCTCTTTGCTGTGTGCATCTGCAATAATCAAAAAGTTGCTTTAATTCTGAGCACAAATATTAAACTAAATCTTCTATGTCAATGCTTTATAACAATCTGATGATACTTTAAAAATGTTTTTTCCTTTATTTGAAACTGACTAGCAAGGGACTGTATTATGTGTTTCATTGTGTCACGTCATCCTACAACCACCGCAGTAAATTTTGCTCTGGAGCCACAAGCCTTGCAACTCCCAAGCAGGATAAGACCAATCTAACAATCAGCAGCAGTCACACAACCCCACCAGTTGCTGAATGTGTTCTGCTTGTAAACTGCAAGGTTTGGGAGGGCCTTTGCCTATGTGCGTAACCTCTTTGTGTGAGTTAAACACACAGTAAGATTGAGTAACTAATTAGAAAATGAGTAATTTTTGCATTAGAATGTCCCTTTAAAAAGTTTTTTGAGACCAAATGATGAATCCAGATCTGGGCAATCCACCCCACCTAGGTACCTATTACAATCTTCTGTGTTTTGCCACCATTAAGGCATAATTATTGGCTTCTGATTATATATAGGTATAGATGTATACAGATATAGATATATATATATATATATATATATATATATATATATAAGTAAACAAAGTCAGATGCACTCTCAGGTCTTTTCAATAGATTCTTTAGTGGAACGTTTTCGGGGTTCACAACCCCTTCATCCTGATGAAGGGGTTGTGAACCCCGAAAACGTTCCACTAAAGAATCTATTGAAAAGACCTGAGAGTGCATCTGACTTTGTTTACTCAAATTGCTTATATTTGCACCCAGGCGGTTGCCTCTTGGTGGGCTGAGCTGGAAATTGCTTGAATATATATATATATATATATATATATATATATATATATATATATATGTAGATAGAGAGCACTCTCACTTTCCAAATCCTGATGCCAGGGTGCCAGCAGGTAAATATACACGGTAAAGGAAGGCACTCACTGGTCTTTACTTCAAAAAAACTTAAATAAGCGTGACGTTTCGGGGACACACTCCCCTTCCTCTGAGGAGGGGAGTGTGTCCCCGAAACGTCACGCTTATTAAAGTTTTTTTTGAAGTAAAGACCAGTGAGTGCCTTCCTTTACTGTGTATATATATATATATATATATATATATATATACATATATATATATATATATATATATATATATATATATACATATATATATATATATATATATATATATACATATATATATATATATATATATACATATATATATATATATATATATATATATATATATATATATATATATGTATATATATATATATATAGGAATATATGTTTAGAAATACTTATGTACAGAACATTGGAATGTGAAATATTTACAGTAAATACACATTATAATACTTTATAGATTATCTATATTTCATAAATGTTTTTACATGTTTTCGTCTACTTCACTGCAAAAAGCTCAAATGCACACACACACACATATACAGGTATATATATATATATATATATATATACACACACACATACAGTATATATACAGTTCATATGCATGTATGTGTTAATATGTGTATATATATATGTCTGTAAATACATATATATAGACAAATAAATACATTTGTACACACATATAAACACTCATATATATATACACACACACCCACATACATATACATCATATGCCTGCCTTTTTTTTCCTAACACCTGAGACCTCATATGTTTGAGCCCTTATAACTTTTTTTCAGCATTTTATTTTAATTATTTTGATTGCATGGTGTTATTATGATTGTAGCTGTAATTTGTAATTTATTTTTGCTGTGTTTTGTGACACTTTTTTGTTTCACAAAACAGTTAAACAGAGCTCTGAGGATGCAGTAATCATTCTACCTTAAATTGTGATTGCTCATAAGTGATCATGTTTACTTTCAACTTATAATACAAGGGCCTCTATTTAACAAAGTCTGTCAGACCTGATCCGACAGTGAGGATCAGGTCCGACAGACCTCGCTGAATACAGAGAGCAATACGCACTCCGTATTCAGCATTGCACCAGCAGCTCACAAGAGCTGCTGGTGCAACACTGCCCCCTGCAGACTCGCCAGAAACACGGGGCATCAAGCTCCTTTCAGAACTTGATAGATAGGCCCCTAGATGTAAAGAGTCAGACCATGGGACAGAAGGAAGAGGTCCCAGGCACAGTGCTGGTTTATGTGCTACATCAGATAAAGATGCCAGATACTGGACAGAAGGCTTTGGATGGTAGATACAATGTTTGTTTGTTTTTTAATGCTTAGTGTAGTTTTGTTTTGTGTTTTTTAGGAGATCTTTTTATTTCTAGGGGAGCTGATTTTTTAAGAGGATCAACAAATTATAATCACAAAATTATCAGGAGACAAAATATTAAGCAAACACTGTCTCAAAACTGGAAGCATCATGGATTTATTTTTCAAAATCAATATTAGCACTATGCATATTCGTCACAAAAATCTGAATGAATGCGCCAACAAAATAAAGAAAACGAAAAAATTCTGATGAAAATCACGTCTAATAGCACTCCCTATAATTTGCATTTTTTGTTTGCTACTTGTAATGTGGTCTTATTTTTCACTATCTGATTGGCCCCGTAGCAGTATGTTATTATAATATTGGTGGATTAGCACTCTTTAACTCTGTACATTTAATTTACTAATACGTATCTTTATGATTTAAAAATGTTTATGCGTTTTAACTTGTTTGTGCATTATATGATGGGCAACAGTTGTACAATTTCCTTCTGAGTTTCAGCATATTAGAATATTTATACTTTTTATAAGTTCAGTGAAAATATGTTCAAGGACAGATACTGAATAAAATTCAAGTTTGCAACTTATTCATAAATATTAGTTTCAAACAAGGAACACAGGATACTGGATTTATACCAAACCCCTGATTTATAAGTTTATGCAATTTTATGACACTGTTACTTGTCTTAAAAAAATATGGCTTTGGCTATACAAAAATGACAAAATCTCTTGTAAGTATAAACAAACAAGCTTGCAGCAGGTTTGTTGTCTATTACATACTGATTCCACTTGCCATTTCTTGCTTGCCAGTAATTATATTTGCTCATTAACACTTAATAGCATGAATGTAGCTGAAGAAGACTGCAAGATCAATTAAATCACAATCACACTAATTCCACAGAGGTTTGAAACTGACTACTCATATGTTATTTCCCCATAAAGAATAATTATCCATTTGGCTCTCAGAGATTGCTTTAAGATGAATGAGTGATATTTCCAAAGTATTAACATCAAGTTAAACACAAATATTGTATTATGATATGTTTTCCTTCTTGCAGACAAAAAATAGGCTTCACTCCAGAGCTATCAACTAATATGAACACAGTCAGAAATATGCAGCCAGCATAGTACAAAGATGCTGAAAGGGAAAAAAAATGAAATTAAACAAACAGAACAAGTAATATAAAATAAATTTAGAAAAAAAGTAACATTTCAGGGAGCGTGGGCATGTCCTGAGCACTATATTGCAGCAGTGTAGGATTAATGTTACTAACAATGTTATACTCTCTGAGCACTGGATAGCAGCAGTGTTTGCAACAATGTGCAACATTGTTACAAACACTGTTTTCAACATTGCTGCCATATAGTGTTCCATACAGATGCACAGCCCTGAGCCTGACAAGGTTTACTGTTGAACAAAGAAACAAAGAAAATAAAGTAATTTTCATAAAAGAAGTGAAACTGCCCCCCCCCCCTATCAGAATCATGAAAGTTTAATTTTGAGTTTCAGGGACAGAAATGTGACAGCAGTATTATGTCAATTATTTTAACTGATTTGATGGATGCACAAAATAAATAAATGCACACATTTGTGAAAAGACTAAAGAAACAAAACTAAAAAGTAGATAAGTAGTATAGATAATTTCTTATGCAGTCTAATACCTTTTCACCAATAATTTTGGTGTTTCAAATGTGTATTTAAAACCATGGTTCTTACATTGAAATGTTCATAAAACACAGGGTGTATGGTCACTACCAGGTAAGAGGTACATATGCAACCAAGCAGGCCACTCCAATGCCTAACCTGGCCCAGCAGTAGTCTGCACATTTTAAATTGTAGCCACATAATAAGCGTAAGGATTATTTTCTACGAAAACAACAGAAACATCTCTGCCGTGGAGAATTGTGTTGTTGATACTAGCTATAAAGTTTCCAAATGGAATGTGTCAAAACCTAAGTGAATTACCTAATGTGGTGGTGTCCTGTGGCTTGGGTTTCCAGCTATCCTCAAAAAAAATACTGGACAACCAGAGAGTTATTTGAAGAAAGCCTCAAAGCGTACAGCTCCTCACTTACATGCCCATATCAGCCCTGGTCAGACTGACAACCATATGCCAAATTCATATCTCATGGGGTCAATTTATCATATGTCCGCCCGACATCGCTAAAAGCTGACAGCATACGCTGTCGGCATTCATCATTGCTCAAGCATTTCCCTGTGCCAATCAGCCCGCTAGCAGGGGGTATCAATCATCCTGATCGGATCGGGATGATTGCAGTCCGCCACCTAAAAGGTGACAGACAAGTTAAGGATCAGCACTCTTAAGACAGCTGCTTCTTAACTTAAGTTTCCAGGAAGCCGGAAACTTTATGCAGACAAAGCAGCATCCACTGCTTATTAAATCGAGCCTTAGATCTCATTAGTAAATGTCCTATATATTTACAATTATTTTATTGGATAGTCAGTTAAAAAACTTGACTGTCTAGTTAAATACTAGACACTTACAACCCAGCAAGTGGCTAAATGGGAATATTAGCGATTGACACAACTGCTGACTTCACTTCTGATGATAAATAAAAACATTGAGAGAATTCACGCAAAATCTTTGGAGGATTTTTGAGCATTATATTGTAACATATGTCAAAACTCTGCATAACTAGATAAAGAGCTCTCAGACTAAAAGTTGACTTTCTAAAATTCTTTAGGCACCTTGCAGTACTCATGAGACTTCTAGGATAATCTCCCCAGAGAGAATAGTGTTAGATCATTGGGCCCTTAGAGTAAAGTTTGTTGAATGTTTAAAGGGTAAGTTGTGTAGTAAAGGTAAGCACTATTGCTCAGTGAAGGTAATCAGCTCAGACAATAATAAGAAACTATCAGCAACACAGGGAGAGACAATGAAGTATGCATGTTTTATTTTTCATACATACTGATTTATATACATATAGATATATGGCTACCACCATAATGCTTTATATGGTTTAGGCTAAAAAGATGTGTGGCCAATTTACGCCTGATGCAGAACCTAAAAATTTTTTTTTTAATGTGTACCATATTATAAACACAGTTCTCATTATTCTGAAAACTATTGCTTGCTTTTAGATGTAGCAATGACCCCATTGGAATAAATATCAAACCACAAAACATTGTAGGAATAAGTGTAGTATGACATTTTATTAATAATAGTTACAGCTACTACTCTTTATAGGGGTTGATAGACCATATAATCTGTATATTATATTCTGTTATGTGCAGCTGATTGTAATATGTGACTTCCTTGAGCTGGTCTAATCTCCTTAACTTTATGTAATTAGTTAACCTTCCCACTGCAGTAAATGTTAGCCATGAGGTGGCCACACCGCAATAACATTTAAACAATGGCTGCCCAATCTGCTATTAGCCCTAACTTTGGCCAAGTCCCACTGCTATTTATTAACTGTAACTGTGACCAAAACCCATGTCTCATACTAAGGGGTCAATTTATCATATGTTATTAACTGTAACTGTGACCAAAACCAATGCAACACTTATGCACTTCCCTTACAAAATCACCCTCTCAATCAGAAGTGTGACACCTTCAATGAAGCCAATGCACCCTCCTACTGTCATCTTAATTGGCTAATCTGTAACAAATTAGAAATGTTTTATAAATATAAGGAAATCCCAGAGTAGGACCAAACCACAACAAGGAAGAGTACTGAAAGGGACCCTGTTGTTACTGGCCAGTAGCAGCTGAAGTCAGTAGATGGTTTAATTGTACATTTTGATTCTTAATACATTTATCTATGACCATCTGTGAGGAACCCCAATCACTTAGTGACACACATATAGCAAGTTGTGAGTAAATAATACCACTTTAAGTAGGAGCTATTCAATAAAATAAAGCCTTAATTAAAAGAAAAAGTTTGCAGAACTGTTTGTTTTTTTAAAGCTCCATTGTAGCTATAAGAACAAGGTCTAGCTCTAAATGCTTAAATATTCTATCTATACTCTTCCGTGGTTAATCAGTATGTTCTTAAAGATAAATTATCTGATATGAAAGAGGAAAACTGATAAAATATGCAAATATTCTGAACTGTTTAATAGTTTGCATTTGACTAATTATTTTTTCTATGATTTTAAATAATCCATAACATTGTGTTGCAGTGTTTTGCTACAAATTGCAATTGAGATCATTAGAGAGGTTAATCATGTCTTAAATCCAACAAGATTAGGATTTTATGTGAATGATTATAATGTAACATTTAGCTACTGAGAGAGCCCTCCCCCCCAGGGGATATGAACATGGGGACTATTTTAACAAAGAAAATACTTTAAAAAAAGGATCATACATTGTGGTTTGGTTATTTTAAAGGGTCATTTAAGTACAAATTAAAGTTTCATGATACAGATAAAGCATGGAATTAAAAACAAACAAATCTTCCAATATTCTTCTATTATCGGAATGTGCACATTCTCTTTATATGCACACTTACTGAGGCTCCAACTTGTGCAAAAGTGCACTGTATATACATTTTGTGATTGGCTGATGGATGTCACATGATACAGGGAGAAGGAAAACTGGATTAATTTTTAAATCTGCCAGAAAATATTCTACTGCTCATTTTAAAGTATGTGATATTGCATTGAATTTGTATAGTGCCTTTGTCAATTATTCAGTTCTATTGTATTTAATGGTCCTTTGAGGAAGTAAAAAAAAATCCAACTTTAAAGTGAAAGTCAATCCTAGCATTTTACAAACACTAGGATTTACTATTGAAACAAATAAAGGGGACTTTCATTCATGAAGTATAAGATACTTCACGTAGAAAGCTCCTTTATTTGTTTCAATCGATTGCCGTTCTTAGCTGCTACAGCAGCCCAAGGCTAAAAAATTTTTTTGGTGACATTTTCACCTCTTAGCCAATAGCCGTGCGGTAAATCTGGCTTGGCGCCTATGGGAGCCGGATTTACCGCACGGCTATTGGCTAAGAGGTGAAAACGTCACTCACCTCTTAGCAAAAAATATTTTTAGCCGTGGGCTGCACTAGCAGCTAAGAACGGCGATCGATTGAAACAAATAAAGGAGCTTTCTACATGAAGTATTTTATACTTCATGAATGAAAGTCCCCTTTATTTGTTTCAATAGTCAATCCTAGCGTTTGTAAAACGCTAGGATTGACTTTCACTTTAATAACCATTTAAAAATCCAAACAAATCCTGAAAAGTAAAAAGATATGTGTAGAAAAGTATAAATTAAAAACAAACAAACAAATAACAAAACACAGAGCTATTCAAGAGTTGTGACATGGAGGCAATAAGCTAACAACACTAAATTATTTTTTCCTCTGTAATCTTACGTTAGATTACATTAGTGTAGATTCCCAAACAACTTCTCTGTGCTGTCCAGTTCATGTTATTCTTTAGAGGTCACACAGCTTCACATCTAGTGATGGGCTCCCCAGTATAACATTGGATTTATTGTAGCTATACAGTTAGTAAATCTACCCCAGTGTTCCTTTAAGTCATGCCCTGTTCTACCATAGTGACAATATTCTCTGCGTTGGTTAGAAAGAAATCCTTTTCAGCCTTCCACAACCATAATAAAGATTACTGGAGTTTTTAATGTAATGATGTAACACAAATAAAATATATTTTTTGTGATCCATGAATACCTACAAATACACACATTTGTATCAGACATTATTCTAATGCAGAATGTAGCCATACTTTCTGCTATATAATGAAGTGAGGTATGCATAGCATATTTTGCACACAAGTCACATGGTTACATCATGTTATCCTTTATCCACAGGCAAGCGGAGGCTTTTTATGCCACAGAGCAAGCTAAGAATAATCCTCTCTTACAGTGATAGTATAATCACATTTTATGCATTTTCCATCTTGCAGCCTCTTCTTAGGAAAGGCTGTGTTCTGTCAACATCGCTGTATATTGTAAATAATCCTTGCCCACTCTAGATAACACTTTATTGCAAAATGAAATTATAAACATGTCAACAGAGACATCAAAGTGAAACACGTTTCACTTAATCATTTTTTTTTATTTAAATCGTACTGGAAACATCAACAACAAAACTTTTTAAACTATAACCAGATTAAAGGGCCAGCAAAGTATTTTTTTTTTCTTTCATGATTCAAATAGAGAATGCAATTTTAAACAACTTTAAATTGTACTTTTATTATCTAATTTGCTTTGTTCTCTAAGTAGGTTCAGGAGCATCAATGCACTACTGTGAACTAGCTGCCGATTGGTGGCTGAACAAATATTCATTGGCTCAGCAGATGTGTTCAGCTACCTCACAGTAGTGCATTGCTGTTCCTTCAAGAAAAATATCAAGAGAATGACACAAATTTGATAATAGAAGTAATTTAAAAATGGTATGCTTTGGGGCCTATTTATTAATGTGCAAGCGGACATGAGCCGATATTGCGGATCATGTCTGCCTCACATCGATAAATGCCGACAGCATATGCTGTTGGCATTTATCATTGCACCAGCAGTTCTTGTGAACTGCTGGTGCAACGCCGCCCCCTGCAGATTCGCGGCCAATGCCAGCAGGGGGTGTCAATCAACCTGATCATATTGGATCAAATTGATTTCAGGCATTGTCCGTCCGCCACCTCAGAGCAGGCGGACAGGTTATGGAGCAGCGGTCTTTAGTAATATACAGTAGGTAATATTACAGGTAATATACAGTAGGTAATATTATAGGTAATATACAGTAGGTAATATTATAGGTAATATACAGTAGGTAATATTACAGGTAATATACAGTAGGTAATATTACAGGTAATATACAGTAGGTAATATTACAGGTAATATACAGTAGGTAATATTACAGGTAATATACAGTAGGTAATATTACAGGTAATATACAGTAGGTAATATTACAGGTAATATACAGTAGGTAATATTACAGGTAATATACAGTAGGTAATATTATAGGTAATATACAGTAGGTAATATTACAGGTAATATACAGTAGGTAATATTATAGGTAATATACAGTAGGTAATATTATAGGTAATATACAGTAGGTAATATTACAGGTAATATACAGTAGGTAATATTATAGGTAATATACAGTAGGTAATATTACAGGTAATATACAGTAGGTAATATTACAGGTAATATACAGTAGGTAATATTATAGGTAATATACAGTAGGTAATATTATAGGTAATATACAGTAGGTAATATTATAGGTAATATACAGTAGGTAATATTATAGGTAATATACAGTAGGTAATATTACAGGTAATATACAGTAGGTAATATTATAGGTAATATACAGTAGGTAATATTATAGGTAATATACAGTAGGTAATATTACAGGTAATATACAGTAGGTAATATTACAGGTAATATACAGTAGGTAATATTATAGGTAATATACAGTAGGTAATATTATAGGTAATATACAGTAGGTAATATTACAGGTAATATACAGTAGGTAATATTACAGGTAATATACAGTAGGTAATATTACAGGTAATATACAGTAGGTAATTATAGATATGCTGCATAAACCTATTTCTAGGGGTGGCAATCCTTGGCACGTATGTACACTCAAATGTTGTTGGGACATGAAATGCATGACCCTTTCCTATCACCATAGTGCCCACAAGACATTTTCTAGGAGGTTATTGCCAAAAGCAAATGATACATTTCAGATCAGTATCAAGACAATAAGTGTTATAGGTACTACATTAATATAAAAGTTCTCAACAACTAAATAACAATTGCTGGGCCATTTTGCTATACTTTTTGGTATATCATTCAGTGTGTGTACAACCAATTCTGACAAAATCAACTATATATAACAATCCAGAAGATTTCAATGTTAAAAATACAATACACAGAGGATTTTCATGCAATTCTTGGCTCCTTGCAAATATTTTAAAGGCATAACTCAAGCAGCAAAAAAAAAAAACGAGAATTGCACAGAGACTGAAGTCCTAAATTTGTTCTTTACTTAAATAAAGTTTAGCAGTGATGCTTACAGAGCCCTTATACAGAGATATTTTCCACCATGCTTATTGAGACAGCAGCACTTAAATTTTATTGTACTGTTGAAAAAAATATAGTAAAGTATATTTTGTTTAAATTTAAATTGAAACTAGCACAACAAATATTGAAGTATCCACTGCTCATTGGATAATAAGAACCACTCTCACAGTTACACTAGCTACACTAGTTGACAAGAACACGAACAATATAGACTGTGTGGCAACACCTGTGTTTGGAAGCAGTTTTCATTTGATTCATATAACTTTATTTCATAACATTTTAAACCATTTTTAACATTTTTTTCTATGTATCTCACAAGTTCACAATTCACAAGTGAGGCTGTACACATTTGGCCATCAGACAACTTCTAAAGCATAGCTGTTTAATATACAGCCCAGGCCCCCATGCAACCATCTGATTCTCCACTCTTTCATACTGTATGTATATGAATCAGGGAGGCATCTTGCAACACTTTGATCTTAAAACAGCAAAGAGAGAATATAGAAGGGAACTGTGTATAGGAGTCTGGCGAACATTTATTTACATGGTTCAAAAAGTGAAGAACATCTCTTAGTCTATAAGTGACTACAATAGCAAACTGATAACTATAAACAATTCTAAAATAGAAGAAAGACACAAAATTATTTACAGCATTAACAACTTGCAGAATACATTATTTATGAGGGGGCTGCGAACATTCATTTTAGCACTTTAAATTTTCATGATAATTTATTAAAAAAACCTGCAATAATGCACTCTTTCTACAGCATTTTTGAATGTTATGGAGTGCCTTTCCTTTCTCAGTTGGACTGTATATATATATATATATATATATATATATATATATGTATATATATATAAGTACAAAAATATGCACATATGAATATATATAATTATCAAGCTTTGTCCATGTGCAAGGGGATCCAATCCCAGTTTTTTTAGCAGTATTTTATCTGGAGAGTGTTGTTGCATATGGACAAGGTTTGATGATCACATTACTAAGCTGGCTCAGACTAACAAGCTGATATATTGCAAGAGTGCTATCTCTATTCTGAACATTGTATATACTATATGTAAATATGTAAACACACCAACATATACAGATAACATAGATATATTAAAGACTAATAGCTAGATAATCACTACAGACTGTAGGCTATAGCTCTAGGTTTGGTTATTTTAACTTAGAAATCCTTATTTAAAAACACACTGATATGTAAGATTTAAGATTGTATAATGGGTGTCCACAGGATTATTACATTTTTTTTGGGGGGGGGGGGGATAAATTACGCCCAAGCACAGTTATGTCCCTGGCAACATGTGCAGTAGGAGAGAGTTGCTATATGTACACATAAGCTGCCAATCCAGTGGTATATTGAATCAAACAAGTGAAAAAAGTTGGATATGAAGAACAAAGCTCTTTGAATAAAACTCTATGCTGGAACTACGATAAAAAAAATTATGGAAGTTTTTCTTTCAGGCAGCAAATGTGAAACAGACCTAATTATATATTGGAGTTCTATGTGGTCTGCATAAATTATTTACATGTTCTTTCAGGCTGGAAGGTTTTCTTTATTTTTTCCTGTTTTTTGTGTTTGTACATCATTATGGATTTATTTAATTTATGTTATATCTTATATAGATTACACATTGCATAGTAATTGTTTATACAGTTGCTATGGTAACCCATATAGGCTTTACACGTGCAGGTTTTTAAAGAGACCTTTAAATAGCACTGTATGTTAGTTTAGACATGCCTGATGAAACAGCCAGTACAAAGAGTTGAGAAATCATTGCATATTTTAATAAAAGGAATCCATTTTCAACTTTGTTGCTGTCCTCTACTTCCTGGCATGAGTCCAGCACATGGACAGAAGAAGAAATGAGCAGATTGGTACCCTGATAGCTGGTTGCTGTGAAGGCCAATCTGCAATTTTATCACTAAGAATTTAGGGCCAACCAAAATTGTTAGAGTTGCTATTAAGTAGAATATACTTCACGTTATACAAAATCACACTATGTGGCGCCCCCCTTTAGTGCTTGTGACTTTTTCAGATAAACTGTACCCCACCCAACGGACTGAAAGGCAGCTGCCTGAGCCGATTCCAATATATAGAAAGAAGAGAGTTTTCTCATAACTTTGATGACATTTTTATACAGACATTTGTTTTTAATTTATTATATTTTTAGAGGATGAAATGCATCCCATAGAGAGTTGAATAGTTTTTGTTCTAGCCGTCAATACTAACATGTTTATGACATCTATAGGTAAACTGCAAATATTTGTATTTTATTTCTTTCTTTCTGTTTGCATTGGAAATTGGTTAACAACGTAGTATATATTTTGCTGTTCTTGATGTAAAAATGGACACTCACAATTTTATACTCAGCCCACTTAATTTTCTTCTTTCTCACTTAATGACCTTTATCACTATAACAAGCTTCACTGGCAGCGCCGTCTTTACCAGAATTTAGTGTGGATGTCAGTTTTACTCTCACTTTAAAGGACATTAAAGAGTAAATGAATGGTAGATATTTTTATAGATATTTCTTAAAATGTTTAGCTTGCTAATAATATGTTGTTGTAGCTTTTAATGATATGAGTTCATTAAATTTGAATAAATAGTGTAAAGATTGAATTTCCATAAAGTAACAGGTGCTACTGTGTTGTACCCTGCATATAAAAGTATTTCATATTTTCTTTCTCCACTGCTGAGTACAGTTAGGAGCATTTATAACTGAACTAATGACTAACAATCTCACAATGTTTAACATCTATTTAGATTTAAAAATGCCAACTTCTAAAAAATGAAAACAAAACATAGTTTACCGGTCTTCAAATGTGGGCAAAAGTATCTGATATATTCAAACTGTATTCCCAAACACAGATCAAGATTTCCTTTTATTAATTTTCAAGTAATCAACAAACTGAAAACAAAATGAGTAAATAAATGCTGATAGGATCTACAATTCCTCAATACTTGCAGTTTATTTATTAAGGGAACCTAATATAATTTTACTGAATTTGCTCATCAAAATAATGCAGAGATTGGTCAATTTGTCTCAAAGAATATTTGTTTAAACTTTTTAGTGAACTTAGGCCTTTCCTTAAGGTTGTTGAAATGATACAAAGGATAAGTCATAAAATTGATTGTTACACAACACAAACTAATCAACATTTTCTGCTCAAAATATAATTATATTTCTTTATGTGTGTCTCTCTGGCTCTGTAGAATAAGATATCACTAGATAAATTTGCCAGAAAGATATTGGTACTTGTGCAAACCAAATCATTGGCATCACATAGCTAACGCATTTCTCCTTTGATTTTATGTAATCATAGAAATTATTTTGTTTTTCCACTAGCAGCAGCTCTCCAAGTGACCCTACAATGAAAACACTTTACACTCATTGTCTAGATAAAGACTGTATACTTGTTGGCACTTGATGTAATTCTCTTATGATGAGATAGCCAAGCCTATTGCATAACATATCCTGAGAGCTATCCAATGAGCATGCATTTCTCGTAGAATACATCGCAATTAGAACACCAAATTTGTTTGTACAGCTTGGAACTAAATAAAAAGCATTTTAAAAACCTACAAAGTTCTAATTGCATGATTTTGCTACAAACAAGACTGACAACTTAATTGTGTACTAAGCAAATTTCCTGTCAAAAATAACAGTACAGATTATTCCTGTTTTAAATAGCTTTTTTTCACCCAAAACCTTACCTTGTGTGGCAATATAGTGATTTGGTCTATGGTAACCCTGCAATAAAAAAGGTAAAGAATAATCAGTAACATATACTGTAAATCATTTTACATAATATGGGAATTTGTATCAAATTGCTATTTAAGTGTTAACATTAACATGATAAACTATTATACATTCTTGTGTGGAAACGATCTCTATAGGAGGATATATTTCTTACCAGAGATTTCCAAGAGACATTAGTCAAAACAAATGCTGAGGCTCATATTCATTAATATTTCCTGAAAATTACCTTTTTCCTAACTATGATAAATACAGAAAAACTATTATAGGTGAAATCTATAGAGTTGAACTAAAGCACTAATGGAAATTCTAGTTTAGGAATTACAATAATAAAAAAAGGAACCTATAAACACGATTCTGGGGTTGTGTACACAATATGTTAATTGAGAAGTGTTAACAGCGAGAGTTCAATAAAATCTAAGGCTGTTAATGCTAAAAGTTTGTTGACTCAGTCTAAAAACCAGTGAATCTTGAATTTTACTGTAAAAGTGCTCCTAGCAGGAGACAAACATTCAGGAAAGAGAATCAAGAACTACACATTCATTGTCTCCCACATGCTTACCTCCGTCTCTGAAATCTTAACTAAGCAATGGAGACATGAGCTGAATTTAAATTCAATGCATCCATTAGAAATATAAAATGCTACTAATGTTTGTATTCCAAAACGCTATGCACCACCTGCCATCCTAAAGACATACAGTAATTTGTAGGAAGAAGCACTAGCACTAATTAACAACACAGTATTTCAAACTGCACAGGAATGCATACACATATTAATAATTCTGAAGCTAATAAAGAAACAGGTCTCCTCTGAACAAAAAAAAAAAAGAAACTTTATTTGTGAGTCAACAAACATGGCTGAGCAAGATAAACTGTCTCTATTAAGTAGCAAAGAAAATAGAAAAACAGAGTAAATTGTATTCCGTAAGACAAATGGTTGTAAAAAAAAAATGATTACTGGCTAATATTTTCCATTTAAGTGGCTGCTCATCTTTTCATAGACAATTTAATACATTTTTCGTATGATGGTAGATGCATGTTAGCACATAAACAGCCATTATGAAGATGTTTACAGCAATGAGCAGGAATTGCATTAATTACTGTTCGTCTTATCACTTGAGTCTTGAAAAATTACTCTAAATGTGTGAAAATGAGAAACCTATACAACAATTAAACATAATTGAAACATCTACAAATTAGCTGAGGGACCGTGTGCATGAGAAATGTGTCTAGAATATTTTGTAAATGCTAAATTACAGCACATGTATTTTAACTACAGCATAATTAAGCTGATGTTATTTGTCTCAATGACTCCTGGGTAAAAAAAAAAAAATAGAATACAAAAATGAATGTAGGATCCACTATATATATTTGAATTTGTTTTGCCTGATGTATTTACTCAGTATTTTAACAAATAAATATCCTTGTTCTGTCGTTCCTGAATTCCTAAAATTGTAAATTCAGTAAAACTAATAAACACAAAATATTAATTCAGCAAACCATTAAACTTATAGGGACATAATAACAACCTACAAAAATTCTACTGTTAGCTATGGCCAACATGTACTAATCTGCATGCGGACACGCTTCTCAACCTGAGAAGTTGTCTGCACGCGTTCGCTGCATACGGGCAGCGGATCCTCTTTGTCCGCTGTCCGTTTGTATCATTACACACTCCACCTATTGTTCACAGGACTTTATATGAGACACAATGCTAATAGTTCTAAATGTATCATTTGCTCTTCTAGGACTACCTTATCCACAATACCACTCACTGATGGGGCACCCTAATTACTAATTGTATGTATTCCTACACTTATTGATACATTGATTTTCTTTTTACAAGCTAAGCAGCTGTTTTAAGTTATAATAAAATCTTGAGGTTGATATATCTCTTTTTGTAAAATCCATAACTCTTCCAAATAACCTGGTTCACTTACTGTCTACCAAACATCTCTTCAATGGTTTCCCACCGCTAACAAATCAAAATGTCAAAGGCTGAAATTCTGCTAATGCCCCTTTAACCATCAATCCCAATTAATAAAGATAACTCAACATTCAAGTCCACTGCATACAATCTAAATGGTCAGGCACCCATCAAACAGTACTTCTTATTTTGCTGGTGCCATTCTTTAATATGGTTTCTTGGTGTCTGGCATTAAACTCTTTTCATACTTCAGTATTATTTAATACTTAGTTGAAAATAAATAAATACAAACACTCCTGAAGCACACACATCTTTTCAATATTTGGGGAGATCTTGTACCACACTTCTTTCTGGCATTTAAACTCATTAAAGGGACAGTAAACACTTTCATTGTTTTGCAATATATTTTCATAATTTAATTTGCGCCTTCTTATGTAATTTAGTGCTGAAAATTGATCAATTTCTAATACTCAGAACTTGAAATGCACTCTGCTGACTTATCAAGGCAAACTCTGCTACATATATAACACTTTATTACATTTTAAATATTGCATTGATATGATTTTTCATGTCTTCATCTACTTAACTCCAAAGACCCCTAATGCCCTTATATATATGTCTATATATGTGTACATATATATTTATGTGTTCATATGTGTATATATGCCTGTAAATACAATGCATATAAATACATAAGTGTACAGATATATATATATATATATATATATATATATATATATATATATATATATATATATATATATATATACAAAGAACAAACCGGCATGATTGCTTGGTGTTGTTAAAACGGAGCTTTATTTAACCAATTTAAAAGTTTGGCCAGACGTGTCTGACATGTTTCGGCGTGAGTGCCTTAATCATAGACATGATCTTGCTTAAAAAAACAACTTAATTTAAACGAAAGTCTTTGCTTCTATTGGTAGCTCATTGAAATCACATGATTAGCTTCTAGTCACATTTAAAGGGCTATTATACATCTAAAAAGAATCATAAATACATAGTAGAAACAAAGCTTAGGAGCTCATGGTTACAAAGTGTATCTAGATATATGGCAAATAATATTATTACTTTTATAGCAAAAAACACACCTTTGCAAAATGTTAAAGCTGACATTAAGTCATCAGTATACCGTAAACCCATTTCGGGAAATACATTACTACATGGGAAGAGTAATCACCCCAAGATGGTACCATACTCAATAGCTAAAGGTCAATTCATACGAATAAAACGGAATTATTCTAATGAATCAGACTATTCCAAACAAGCTACAGAATTAACATATAGACTCATGGGCCCATATTTATCAAGCTCCGTATGGTGCTTGAAGGGCCGTGTTTCTGGCGAGTCTTCAGACTCGCCAGAAACACAAGTTATGAAGCAGCGGTCTACCCTGTCCGCCTGCTCAGAGCAGGCGGACAGGAATCGCCGGAAAACACTTCCCTGCTGGCGGCTGATTGGCCACGAGTCAGCAGGGGGCGACGTTGCACCAGCAGCTCTGGTGAGCTGCTGGTGCAATGTTAAATTTAGCGAGGTCTTGCGGACCTGATCCGCACTGTTGGATCAGGTCCGCAAGACCTTTGATAAATCGAGGCCTTAGAAAGAGGCTACAAACAGGAAGTGATCTCAAAAGCTAAGACTGAGGTAGATGCCATAAATAGGACTTCACTCCTTAAAGACAAAAGTAAAAATAGAAACAAAGTGAGGACAATAGGGTCCGGAAATGATAACAGATATCAACCAGTAACTTTTGCGACCCAATATTCCTCAGATTATGAGGATGTATGTAAAACCATACGCAAACACACCCCCA
The DNA here is from genome assembly GCF_027579735.1 of Bombina bombina. NCBI lineage: Eukaryota > Metazoa > Chordata > Amphibia > Anura > Bombinatoridae > Bombina > Bombina bombina. The sequence continues at coordinate 815,062,777 of NC_069503.1, forward strand.
TGTTGGCTGCGGATGATAGACTATATAAAGTCACCAAATCAGGATGTCGCTTCTCATACAGGAGAGGCGCTACCATAGGAAACATCATCTCCTCGAGTGAATTACCAACAAACTCCAGAGATAGGACATGGCTAACCACTTAGTATAAAGGGCATTGTTTTTCAGTTGTCTGACAAAGCCAGTAAGGGGACAGATATGAAGTCTTGAAAAGTCAGCAATGTGCATTTCAAGTTATGACAATAAGAAATTACTCAATTTTCAAAGCTAAATTTCATGAAAAGTAGGCAAAATAAATAATGAAATTATAGCACAAAGTTGTTTCATTATGCATAACTAAACATTTTATATAAAAATATAAAGGTGTTTACTGTCCCTTTAACCCTTTAAGGACACAGCTTTCTGTTTTCTCAATTGTTTTATGATGGAAAAATTCCGTCATATGTCCTTAAGAGGTTAAGGAAGCTTTTTTCCAATGGACCATCACTTGCAATTCTGAGCAATTTAGTATATGGTGTGCTGCTAGGTGACATTGCTGCTTTAAAAGAGCTAAAGGGATCAACTCCAGAAGGAGAGTCTTTATTATTGTAGGAGATCACACTTAAAGATCCAACTCAAATCATATGCGCAGACACTATTTTATAGCAATATATGATGACATATTAAAGTTAATTTATATTTGGACTTTAGAATGTTTCATTACAATGAAAAATATGCAATGCTGACTTTAATTGTTTTGAATTCACACACGAGTTTTTCTTTTGAACATTTTGAATATTTGCCAAATGCACATTATTACGAACTCCAGCAGCATCATTATTATATTCAGAACTGTCAAACAACCCCACATTTTGATAACAAATTTAATTCCCATCCCTTAAGCCTTCAATCAATAGCTTTTATTATTTATCATGCAATTACCTCAACATGTCAAATTTCCATAAAAAACAATGACTATTTTTAGCGATGGCAAAGCCTTTTCACAGGTCTTGGAATACAAGCTATTGCCTACTTTTTATTTGTTCTTGTGAACAAAAGATTGGTAACACTGGGGTATCTTAAAACAGCAGTGTTAGTTCATTTGCTTCAGAGACAAGGAATTATCATTTTCCACACACTGGAAAAGAGGACAAACTAGTTTAATTGTTGAAATTGTGAAAATTAACAGTTTGAGAAAGAAAATACCTTATGTTGGTGAAGGGCACCATCCAAAAATGAAAGCATGGAGGGTTGGACAAAAAAGTGCAGCACCAACAGAGGTCTGGAATTCCATGAACATTCTCACTAAGCTAGTTTTATCAACATTTTCTATGTGGCTGCTCAGTCCAGTACTGTTACTTTCATCAGAAAAGTTCTAAAAGAATATTCTTTATTGTATAAGTTTCACTCTTCATGTCCCTTCAAAAATTAACCTTGATTTGTGAGTCAGAAAATGATGCATAGTAACTGCACACAGTAGATGAGACACACAAACACTGTGACAATTTGATCAGAATTTAAAACAATGAAACAAATTAACATAACTGTTAATTATATGCACTCTGATACTTGAAAGATGCCACTGCTATGTTTTAATAATTACTGAATGAAAAAGATACCCACGTGTCAGTAATGTTAACATTCTTTCTTGAGATACTTGCATTTTTAGTTTGTATTTTTAGATGATGGAACATCTTGCCTGATCCAAACATAAAATAAAATTCTAAGTGGGCCAACAGAAAGCTGTAAAGCTGTTGCCTAAAGATCCCTGTTGGGAAAATTTTGAGTTGCTTCTGTATACGAGACAAAAATAGTTTTTGGAATAAGCTATTTGCCATTTCCAAGCCTATACAAACATGTACAGTTACATTCTACTGTTGAGTCAAATTATTACTTCAGCGCATAAAAAGCACTAATGTTCAGATAACTAAAAAGGTTGCCCTTAGTTGCACGTACAACAAATTGTTGCCAAGTTCAGCTGAAGTAAATCATAGATAAAGTATATTTAGAGTACACTCGATAACTCTTAATTTTCACTTATACCTTTCATTTAATTCATTTATCAACAAACTTACAATATTTCAAATATCTCATTCTAATGTAAAACACTAAGTTAACATGATGCCGCATGAACAAAGAAGTGATGTTCAATAATTAAACGGCTTACATATTTAATGAAATGGCTTGCTTGCATTAGAAGCACTGGTTAACAGCTGCACATTGCTTTGAAGGGAACTTAAAAGTGCAGAGATGACAAGTGATTGCAAATCACAGCATTAGGAATTACATAGTTTTGTCACATTAATATGCAAATAGCTTTCTCTTTAAAGAGGAATAATGCCAAACTGTTGACAGGAAAAGGAAATCAAATTCTGTTTGTCCCCATAGTCATTAATAGGAAATTTCTCGGACATTGCCTGTAACCATCAACATGTTTGCAATAAGAACTATGACTGGCTGTTGCCATAGCGCCAACACAGGTATAGCAAAAGAGAGAAGTGCTCAACCATGGAATGAACAAAGACATAGTAGGTTTCTCTGTGTATTATGATCTATAGCCCCAACACCTTCCTCAAGTGCCATCAGTATGCACAAATAAGGTAATTCTGGAATATGTACTGATTATCTATGTTGACTATTCTGCTACATGAAATGAGTATTGACACAGCCATGACAATTGTACGTACATCAATATAATTCCCATTGATATAGTCCGAGCTGGATTCATCATCAGTGCTCTGCAATCTCACTCTGGAATGGTCATCTGAAAAGGAATCAGAGATTACAATAATGACAAAAATAATACAGGACAGAGATCGATCAGTGTAATTCAGAAATAGTGTTTTAGAGCATTAATGTACATTAACATTCAACAAAAACAAATTTAAGCCAGATTAATATAGGCAACTGAATAGCACAGTGAGTGTCTCATGATGCATTTTCTACCAGAATAATAATTGCATTTCTAACAAATATATAATTTCCATGAAAATACTGAATGAATATGTTTGTCAGTGTGATTTCTAATATATATTTAAACTATTAAAACAGTAAAAAAACAACAACCCCCCACCAAAAAAAAACTACTGTATATAAAATACAACTTTCCTCTTTGACGTAGATGTGATATATGGTTTCCAAGCACCAACAAATTACAGCTACTATTGATTTTAGTTTGAGAGGTAAAGTACACTGTGATAATTTGTAGGTAATTTAGGAGGATTTTTGTGAATCCAGTTGTTTTAATTACATTTAATCTAGACACTATTCTGCACTTGCTAATGGTTAACAGTGACACTGGATCTATAAGCTTTAGTTTGAGTATCCTAAAGCCAGTTTTAATTTAGTAACATGAAATAATCTTAGCATGCTATTAATATATCAGATATGAAGAAAAAGATCCTGTCTTTCAAAGCTTTAAAAAAGTTGTAACTGAGGCTCCATACTATAGGGAAATGCCCACGCTATTAAACTATGTCATTTTTTGATAAATAGATACTGCAATATACATTTAAATAGAAGCAATTTAAATATCTTTGACATTAAATTTATATAGACATTGTTGTAACCTTGCATACATTAACAATGGCATTGTATCTGTAAGCACCAGCTTTAGAGTGACAATCTTAAATCCAGTTTTAATTTAGAAACTTAAAAGAACCTTAGTGTGTTATTAACTCATATATCTGATATGAAGAAAATTATCCTGCCCTTCAAAGCTTTTAAAACATTATGATTGAGGTTCTGTGATATGGTTTTCAGTCAGTTTCAGTCAAAGTGGATGATTTTGATGTTAAAATGATATTTCAGAATACAGTTTTGTAGCATTTATAATATGTGTTATACTTTCCATATTTTTTTGCTTGTAGAAGAGTAGAACGTTTTGATGTTAAAAATATGTTTTAGTATACAGTTTCCTAAAAAGTATTTTGTCTGTGGAAACATTTATGTGCTGGAAAATTAAATTTAAAAAGGACGAAGAAACCCTGCAGGAGATTCATATACACTGTATAATGAAAGCAAACTATAGTTAGTTATAAAGGTGTCAAACTAGTTGATGTTTAAGGTACAAATTTGGTCTGAAATCTAAGAGAACACAAATAATAGTGACAAAGGGATTGAGAAGACTCTCCACACACACAAAAAAGTTGCAAAAGTGGAGTAATATATTATACCCATATTATACCCCATTTACTTTCTCTTTTTAATGTAATTTAAATTTCAGATCACAAAACTTTCATGCATACAAAATGTCCACCATCTGTAATATTATTTTTAATGCATGATATGAATCACTTCTGAATTGCATTAAATCATGGCTAGTCCCAACAATTTACCATAGAAGATAGAACACCATGATTTATATGGAGATATAGTTGGTAGCTGTGGCCACATCAGTCACATGATATCTTATGTTTGGGCTCCAATTATTTCCATTTCATGTTATTTCGTTCTGGATAAGGTAGGGTCCATTATGCACAGATCATTAGATACATTATATATATATATATATATATATATATATATATATATATATATATATATATATATATATATATATTACTTCTAGGTACACTTACCCAAAGTCAGGGATTTTGTAGACATATAGTATGCATGATTAAACAATTATACAAAACAGGTACTAATGATCATCAATTTAATATATAAGTTGAAATAAAATCATTGACTAAAACAGAAACAGCTTTGTGGGATAAACAAAACTAGGGGAGGAACAGCCAAATCCTGCTAACAAGGGGAGGTTGCTGAAGACAGTTTAATGTCAAAAGTCATACACCATGGTATGACTGAACACAGCAATTAAACACAAGGTTATTATACTACACTAGCAAGGTCTCTCCCAGGCAAACATTTCAAGGCAAAGTTAGGCAATGTAGACACAGTGGTCAGCCAAGGAAACTTAGTGCAGCAGATGAAAGATGCATCATCCTTGCTTCCCTTTTCAATCGGAAGATGTCCAGCAGTGTCATGAGCTCACAATTTGCAGAAACCAGAGGGACCCTGGTTCACTCATCTTTGTATGGAAAAGTCTGGTCAGAAGTGAACTTCAAGAAAGACAAGCCAAAAAAAACTATACCTCAAACGTGGTGGAGGTTCCTTACAAGTTTGGGGCTGCATTTATGCAAATAAAGTTTGGGTTTGGTCAGTATTGATGGTTGCTAAAGCATGACAACAACCCCAAACATACAGCTAAAGTGGTTAAACACTATATCCAGTGCAAAGAAGAAGAAGTCCTGGAAGTAATTGTATGCCCCCTGCAGAGCTCTGATGTCAACATCATCAAGTCTGTCTGGGATTAAATGAAGAGACAGAAGTCACTGAGGCTGCCAAAATCCAAAGAAAACCTGCTGACTTCCTTAAAAAAACCTGTGTGCAAGTGTAGCTAGAAGAATTTATGCTTTTAGAAATCAAAAGGTGGTCATACCAAATATTGATTTGATTTATATTTTTCTTCTAATTCATTTAGCATTTTGTTAATTGATAAAAATAAACTCTTAGCATTTCTATTTTTGAAAGCATTATTTTTTTACAGCAGGTTTTCACACCTGTCTAAAACAGTTCTGCAGTAGTGTAGATATATATATATATATATATATATATATATATATATATATATAATTTTGAATTTTACCACTAAATTTAGAAGCAAGCAGGTTGACTCTTGCCACAACCAGGATTTCCTTTATATGTAGCACAATATCACTCTACATCAGTAGACAAATGAGTATAATGGACTGGTATAAAGAATGAGCAAATGAGATTTTGTAGCATTCAAAAAATTACCTTCAAATGTTGGTTCTTTGTTATTTTGAAGTCTATGAGAAAGACATATTTGAATGAAACATTTCATATTCAAATGTTGCATTCATTATTGGGAAAGTTCAAATTAAAATAAAAAGTCTGTTTGGAAAACATTTGTTGTTGGTGGTAAAACATGAATCGAACCCTTAACTGTATATAAAATAGACATATTATACTGATATTGAAGTACCTAATTACCTGCTTTATCTTGAATATATAAATAAGGCATTGATTCGAGTTGAAAGAGACAGAAGTTGTGTCATACAGAACTCATTGTAAAAGGAAATCACAGGGAACATAATGAGGAATCAAGAAGTGGTGTTTTTTACAGTGTATGTAGCATGAGGAACACATAGTTGATTGCAAAGTAGGCTTTACATTATGTACAGAGGGATGGGCATATCTTGTTAAGTATATGCATTCATGCTGCAATAGGAAGGTACAGTACATGTAGCTATTAAGAAATTTATAGGTTAGTATCATCATTTAATCTTTGATGGAATTACATTGTTTCATTTCAATTTTATTGTTGTATAATAAGACTATGTAGTTTTATTCACTCTGGTACATGTGGTACATTCTAATTTTACATGCTAGAAAATTTGCTGCAGAACTGTCTATAATTCTAAAAGTCAAGCAAAAACTAAAACAGTGTTCTTCCTCAGCATCCTAATGTTTTGGGAATAAGGAAAGATTTTTTTATATATATCTCCATGATCTTTAGCCCATTAGTAAAGATATTTATTACATAATATTTGAAAGATTATCTATCTGTGTGAATCATCTCAAATGTGATCAGATAAAATGTGCTCTTACTGATCACAACTGTTATATAGGCAGTTCATAGATATATATCCTGTAGTTGTTGCAAGAAACGCTGAGAAGGGACCTGAAAAGCTATTTCAATGCAAATTTTCAAATAATAAATAATTTAACAATTATTAGTTCAGAATTAATTCTTTACTAATTTGGAAAAGTTAGATATGCAACAATGTAGTTAATAACAAATTTACTGAAGTTCAGTTTTTAGAAAAACTAGTTATTGTAGAGGGCAAAATAAACTATTAAAAGAAGTGTTTTATTTTTAATACATACATCTGGGTCATAATAATTTATTTGTGCGTAGGTCAAAACAACATTCTAAAAGAATGCTTGAGAGTACAGTAAAACACCAGGGAAGATATACTGATATATGTTTCCTGCATTTGGGTTTTAAAATGAAAACAGTGGACGAAATGTGGTCAGTTAAGTTAAACTAATATTCTAATGGTGTAGTAGGAAAACCACTGGAAATTGGACTAGAATTAGCTAAGCCATATCTTCATAAAGTCCCCAAAGGTCTTTTTTTGCTGAATAAAATTATAAAATGTCCTCCTAAAGGTGTTCAGAGCTTGTTATATTTTCTCAATGTATTAGATTATTTTTCATCCCAATGGCATAATTCCTTGAAGCTTCTTTTCTTATGTTGCAATGAAATGTTGTCTAGTGTCAGAGTCACCACAGGGCTTAATTAACTCTGATACTGAAGCAATACAATTTTTAGAAAGTTCCACTCATTTAAAAATGCACATTTCCCTTTATCTATAAAAACATGAGTAATTATAAATATATATATATTTTGTTAATTGATAAAAATAAACTCTTAACATTTCTATTTTTGAAAGCATTATTTTTTTTACAGCAGGTTTTCACACCTGTCTAAAACAGAGAGAGAGAGAGAGAGAGAGAGAGAGAGAGAGAGAGAGAGAGAGAGAGAGAGAGAGAGAGAGAGAGAGAGAAAATAATTCATTGTGTAGTCCATTTACAAATTCCTCTCTCTCTCTCTCTCTCTCTCTCTCTCTCTATATATATATATATATATATATATATATATATAATATATATATATATACAGTACAACTCCAAAAATCCGGACTCCAGAAATCCGGACAACCTGAGAATCCGGACTCTGGAGTGATTACAACTTCCGGGTGTTGGTTTGTCACTGCGCATGTGCAAATTGGCATTCATAGCTGCAACAAGCGACGGCACACGAAGGCAGTGAGAAATCTGAGCTCCACAACTGCGCACTACAGTTTGCCATACATGACCGGTACCTGTGCAGGTATTTACCATCTTTACACTGCACAGTACTGTTATACCTCTATATACTGTACTATATTGTACAGTAGTGTACTGTACCAATGTTTCCTAAAGTGGATAAGGGTTCTAAACAGAAGCAGAGGAGAAACACTCTGAAATCACTGGGCAAAGCAGAAGCACCATCCACAAGCGGTTCACCGGGCGCAGCAGATGCTAGCGCTCCGTGAACAAGCAGTTCAGCGTGTGCCAAAGAAATACCTGTAACGGAAAGGAATGTACATTGGAAGGTGCAGTACTCTATTTTAATAAACAAGGTGATCTGTACAGTATTTATTTATAATAAAAAACATTAGCACGTCTTCTTTTTTATTTACAGGTATTTTATCAGCAATGTCCGAGAATCCGGAAAATCCAAAAATACGGACCAGGCAAATCCCCAAGCAGTCCGGATTTTTGGAGTTGTACTGTATATATATATATATATATATATATAAAACAAACCAAAGTAGAAAGCATTTACTGGGTCTTTTCACAAATAAATGTTCAATGTATTAAGCCATAACAGTGACGTAAGACCAGGTGAGTGCTTTCTACTTTGGTTTGTTGGATGTTTACTTTAAAAGCACCCTATATTTACCTTGTATTTGTTGCTATTACAGGCAGGAGGTCACATTGCAACAGTACTGACAGCTAAATGCCAGCATAAAACAGGCAGCCTAACAACGAATGCAAAAATAAAAAATAAATAATTGCCCCCTCTAAGTTAATACATCCCCACAATTACAATGGCAAACAACTACATTGAAAACTAGTCTCTCACCACCACAAACTATTAATTACACTGGCCTCTAAACTGTACAACCCCTATAAATCTAACAACAAACATTCACCTTCTTTAACCAAGTTAATCAAACATGATCCCCGTCTGTAATATAGCCAACTCTAATCTAACTTGCACACAGACAGCTTACCTTAAGGCCCAGTGGAAGAGTCTTCTATCTTCAGCTTCTTTTGGCTATTGAGCGAGAGGCCCCTGGCAACTTTATCCTTGTCATAGTCTTATTAGACATCCCTTCCGTTTTATATACATAAGGAACCCCTATTTGCCTAATACCGTATGTATGCATGTATGTATATTTATATATATGTTTCATGTGGAATTTTTTTGGTGTGAGAGTGGAATTTGCATTAAAATTAGCAGCCCTTTAGTGGGGTATGATGGACAGATTGACCCCTCCAAAACAGCTGTTTACAGGACTTCTCAAGGATGGCCCCTATTTTTTGGAACTCTCTCTGCCTCACTCCACAAGACTCTCCCCTAGTTTCCATAGTTTCTAGAGTTCCTTAAGACTCTACTGGTCAGGAGTGCATGCAATATACACTAACCTTTCTTACCTCAGTTCCTTCCCACCTCCTTTTTCATCCCCTTGAACCCCTTAGCATGTAAGCTTACAAGTCCAGATGTTTTGTAGATCACATTCATGACAGGTGATTTATAACAGGTGATTTATAATCTTCTATAAATGCTACCTTGCATATTATTCATTTGTTTATAGCTCTGCGGAATCTGTTGGTGTTCTACAAATAACTGATGATAATAATCATAATAATAACGATTCACTGAAATAATGAACGTATGAAATCTTATGCAAAAAAAGCTACAATGGTAGCATAACGGATAAGGAGTTAGCTTCCAACCACAAAGGTTGGGAGTTCGAATACAAATGAGAAATAAAGAGAAATGTTAAAATCTTTAGATTCAGGAGTAATTTGAGGAAGCACTTCTTTACAGAAAGAGTGATTGATTTATGGAATAAACTTCCTCAAGAGGTAGTAGCAACAAACACTGTGGGGGACTTTAAAAATGCATGGGACAAGCATAGGGCTATCCTACGAACTAGATAAGTTTATACTGTTAGGTAAGGTCGGGCAGACTTGCTGGGCCTATGGCTCTTATCTGCCGTCAATATCTATGTTTCTATGTTTCTATAGCACAATAGTACAAATTTACATTACAGAAATGCTGGAACAAGAGATTGTGTTTTGATGTAGTGGAAATATTAGATGCATTACTTCACTGAAAAGCTAGTTACTACATTATATAGCTTCCCAGAAGGAATTTTAGCAGCAAGGATATTTTTTTTTTTGTGATAAGCATTTACCATATAGTAAGATAAACATGTTCTGTTTGTGTTATCACGAGAAGATCTAAGTACTTTGCCTGTTACTGATAACTTTATTTTACAGGATTTCTTCTGCTTTTGAGAACAGGCAACGTGAGTTAAACATAATTGTCTATAAAGCAAGATATTTTAAAATATGCCTGCTCTTTGGACTCAGATGATTTATTTAACAGGTGCAAAATTTGTAACCTTTTCTTCTTAATGATCTAGGAATGTTTCACATTTGCAAAGGTTATAAATGTGCCTGTGTAATGAAATCTTTTATTTCAGGCTTAAATCTATTTCAGACAAAACCAAGGTAAACCCAAGATAAATGTGAGCATAATTGTCTGCTATTCACAACTTTTTTATACCCAGCAAAATTAATGCAATTAGTTCTTCAAAGGCCAACATCTCTTGGCTCTGGGTCTAAAAGAGTTAATATATATTTAATTTGCAGACTTCAGCATTCATTAGGCAAACACAATATTGCTCAAGGGATTTAAATTATAATTGTCCTCCAAATGCATGCTGAAATAATTTCATGGTCAATTTTATCAGAGTAGCTGCTGTAAAGAAATCTTATGCAATTCTACTATCAGACTGACAACACTTACAGGCAATGATATTCCCATATCTGTTCTTCATTCTGTTCTCATCTTTCTTTGCCGACTCCCAGGGTGCTGTCTGTCCTTCAAAGAAACTCTGGGAAAAAGAATGGATAGATTCACCAAACATTGCGGGACACAGAAGAAAAGAAAATGACTTCAAGGTTAGAAGCAAAATGTGGTGATAATATCTTAAAAGAACAATACATAAAATGACAATTACAATGAAGTTCCAGAAATTATTAGCTAGGATGATTTAATTATCTTTTGAAACAACTGGAACATATTGATTATTTCATATGCAGTAGCAGCACTTATGGGGCAATTTAGTTCATCCTAATCATATAACAGAGTCATCAAAACTTACACTTTATGAGAACAAGTTAAAAAAATGAAAACAAATAAAATTAGAAACCAACCACAAAAGAAAAAAGATGAAGATGAGCATATATTTGTACTTTGAGAGAAATAAGCCAATAGTAATTCAGTTTAAAAATATTGTTTACTAAAGGGACAGTGAAATCCGAAAAAAACTTTCATGATCCAAATAGGGCATGTGATTTTAAACAACTTTCCAATTTACTTTTATCACCAATTTTGCTTTGTTCTCTTAGTGGTCTTAGTTGAATGCTAAACCTAGGAGGTTCATATGCTAATTTCTTAGACCTTGAAGGCCACCTCGAATTTTACAGTTTTTCAACACTAGAGGGCATTAGTTCATGTGTTTCATATAGATAACATTGAGCTCATGCATGTGAAGATACCTAGGAGTAAGCACTGAGTGGCTAAAATTCAAGTCTGTCAAAAGAACTGAAATAAGGGTACAGTCTGCAGAGGCTTAGATACAAGGTAATCACAGAGGTGAAAAGTATATTATTATAACAGTGTTGGTTGTGCAAAACTGGGAAATGGGTAATAAAGGGATTATCCATCTTTTTAAACAACAGAAATTCTGGTGTTGACTGTCCCTTTAAGTAAATGCTTTAGAATATTTTTCAAAACTCAGAACATCGAGGAAAGTAAATTTTACAGGAAGCACATAACCCTCATATTTTGTTGATAACATCTTACATCAACACCATTAACTGATTCACATTTTACATTTTATATTAGAATATTAAAACACTAACAGGTATACAAACACATAATCAGATGAATATCTGTGTGCTTTAGCTAATAAACACCTACTAGATTACTAGTGGAATGATATTGATAGTTCAGGGTGCGCTTTCAAAATTGCTGGACTGCCCTAGGATTAGCGCGCAGTCTGGTATTATAAGTCCATGGTAAAACTGGATAACCAGAGAATGTTTAGTGCAGCTGAAATCCCTTTAGGGTTCCCTATACATTGAATAGATATTGCAACTGTGCTAAACATTGCTCATATTACAAGTTGAAGGTTGCTTGAGCACAACACATAACAGTAATAAAAAGTTAACCGGACTTAAGACCTGTAGTTACGTGTTAGGGCTAGAATACAAGTATAACAAAACACATCTAAAATATAATAAAATACAATAATACACTCATATATTAACATATTACATGCAAAATATCAAATTACATTTTTGAGCCCTTTTTAGTCAAACAACTTGACATACAATATATGCATTGTAAATTAATTTAATGTTTTTGTTTTTTTAATATGAATTCTTCAAACACCTTTGTTTCTTCACAGAAGAAAATGTTTTTTATTGTATTATATATATATATATATATATATATATACATACATAAACACACACACACACACACATATATATATATATATATATATATATATATATATATAGAGAGAGAGAGAGAGTATATAAAATAAAAAAATAAGATTTTCTTCTAAGTAAAGAAAAGATTATGAGTTTTGCGGTATGAGTGAAAAAGCAGCGTTAAGGCTCTTTTTTACTACTGCTGGTATTACGAGTCTTGCAGGTTTAGGGGCACCACACACTTTTTTGGCCATAATGCAACGTAATTACTGCAGCTTTCAAAAAGTCCTTTTTCAATGGGAATTCCATAGCGCCGGTATTACGAGTCTGCCTGGGAGGCCAAAAAGTGAGCGGTACATCCTATACCGCCAAGATCCATACCGTAAACTGAAAGTCAGTAGTTATGAGTTGTGCGCTACAAAGCTGTAGCATAAAACTCATAACTAAAGTGCTAAAAAGTACACTAACACCCTTAAACTACCTATTAACCCCTAAACCGAGGCCCTCCTGCATTGCAAATAATAAAACAAAATTATTAACCCCTAATCTACCACTCCGGACATCGCCGCCACTATAATAAACATATTAACCCCTAAACCGCCGCACTCCTGCATCACAAACACTAGTTAAATATTATTAACCCCTAATCTGCCGCCCCTAACATCGCCGCCACCTACCTACATTTATTAACCCCTAATCTGCCGCCCCCAACGTCGCCGCCACTATACTAAATTTATTAACCCCTAAATCTAACCCTAAACCTAACACCCCCTAACTTAAATATAATTAAAATAAATCTAAATAAAACCTACTATCATTACCTAAATAATTCCTATTTTAAACTAGATACTTACCTGTAAAATAAACCCTAAGATAGCTGTAATATAACTAATAGTTACATTGTAGCTAGCTTAGGTTTATTTTTATTTTACAGGCAAGTTTGTATTTATTTTAACTAGGTAGACTAGTTAGTAAATAGTTATTAACTATTTACTAACTACCTAGCTAAAATAAATACAAATTTACATGTAAAATGAAACCTAACCTGCCTTACACTAACACCTAACCTTACACTACAATTAAATCAATTACATTATTTAAATACAATTACCTAAATTACAAAAAAACAAACACTAAATTACACAAAATAAAAAAAGAAATTATCAAATATTTAAACTAATTACACCTAATCTAATAGCCCTATCAAAATAAAAAATCCCCCCCAAAATAAAAAAAAACCTAGCCTAAACTAAACTACCAATAGCCCTTAAAAGGGCCTTTTGCGGGGCATTCACCCAAAGATATCAGCCCTTTTACCTGTAAAAAAAATACAAACTACCGCCCAACAGTAAAATCCACCACCCACACAAACAACCCCCCAAATAAAATCCTAACTTAAAAAAACCTAAGCTCCCCATTGCCCTGAAAAGGGCATTTGGATGGGCATTGCCCTTAAAAGGGCATTTAGCTCTTTTTCCACCCAAAAGCCCTAATCTAAAAATAAAACCCACCCAATAAAAAGTTAAAAAAACCTAACATTAACCCCCAAAGATCCACTTACAGTTTTTGAAGACCCCGACATCCATCCTCAATGAAGCCGGCAGAAGTCCTCAACGAAGAGGCAGAAGTCTTCATCCAACTGGACAGAAGTCTTCATCCAGACGGCATCTTCTATCTTCATCCATCCAGCACGGAGCGGGTCCATCTTCAAGACATGCGGCGCAAAGCATCCTCTTCTCTTGACGTCTAACGAAGAATGAAGGTTCCTTTAAGTGACGTCATCCAAGATGGCATCCCTTGAATTCCGATTGGCTGATAGAATTCTATCAGCTAATCAGAATTAAAGGTAAAAATCCTATTGGCTGATACAATCAGCCAATAGGATTGAGCTTCAATTCTATTAGCTGATCCAATCAGCCAATAGGATTGAGCTTGCATTCCATTGGCTGTTCCAATTGAAGCTCAATCCTATTGGCTGATTGCCTTATTGGTAGTTTAGTTTAGGCTAGGGTTTTTTTTTTATTTTGGCGGGGCTTTTTTTATTTTGATAGGGCTATTAGATTAGGTGTTATTAGTTTAAATATCTGATCATTTCTTTTTTTATTTTGTGTAATTTAGTGTTTGTTTTTGTAATTTAGTTAATTGTATTTAATTAATGTAATTGATTTAATTGTAGTGTAAGGTTAGGTGTTAGTGTAAGGCAGGTTAGGTTTTATTTTACATGTAAATTTGTATTTATTTTAGCTAGGTAGTTAATAAATAGTTAATAACTATTTAATAACTATAGTACCTAGTTAAAATAAATACAAACTTGCCTGTAAAATAAAAATAAACCCTAAGATAGCTACAATGTAACTATTAGTTATATTGTAGCTAGCTTAGGGTTTATTCTACAGGTAAGTATTTAGTTTTAAATAGGAATTATTTAGGTAATGATAGTAGGTTTTATTTAGATTTATTTTAATTATATTTAAGTTAGGGGGTTTTAGGGTTAGACTTAGGTTTAGGGGTTATTAAATTTTGTATAGGGGTGGCGACATTGGGGGTGGCAGATTAGGGGTTAATAAATGTAGGTAGGTGGCGGCGATGTTAGGGGCGACAGATTAGGGGTTAATAATATTTAACTAGTGTTTGTGATGCGGGAGTGCGGCAGTTTAGGGGTTAATATGTTTATTATAGTGGCGGCGATGTCCGGAGCGGCAGATTAGGGGTTAATAAGTATAATGTAGGTGTCGGCGATGTCGGGGGTGGCAGATTAGGGGTTAATAAAAGTAAGATTAGGGGTGTTTAGACTCAGGGTTCATGTTAGGGTGTTAGGTGTAAACATAAATTTTGTTTCCCCATAGGAATCAATGGGGCTGCGTTACGGAGCTTTATGCTGCTTTTTTGCAGGTGTTAAACTTTTTTTCAGCCGGCTCTCCCCATTGATGTCTATGGGGAAATTGTGCACAAGCATGTAAAACCAGCTTACCGCAGCTTTCAGCAGCGCTGATATTGGAGTGCGGTATGGAGCTCAAGTTTGCTTTACGCTCACTTCTTGCCTGCTAACACCAGGTTTATGAAAACCTGTAATACCAGCTTGCAAGTAACTTGCAAGTTAGTACCGCACTGCTCATAACGCAAAACTCGTAATCTAGCCGATTGGTATTTGAAGTATTTCCTAAGGCACCTTTGGCTTTCAATGAGTTGTCCTGGTACCTCTTTGGGTTAGCAAAAGAAAGCAAAAGCTAAAAGAGGCTTTTGTAGCAAGCCCCATAGATGTCTATGGGGAAAGTGTGTTAAAGAGGCCACGTTATCTGACCTCCAGATGTTACCATACCTGAGGCTTCCACTCTTGTACTAATTTTTTACTTTTAACTTGTAATAAAAAGCACAAGGATCTGAGTGTTATTCAATGAACTCAAGAGCAGTCAACACGTAACAAAGTTCTGTCATGGCATCTTCCAAAAGACCTGACAGAAGTAGATTACTAGAAAGTGTTTCTGTTTTTATTTTTTTAATTAAAATTATGTATTATTATTTGATACATGGTGTATTGATTATTATTAATTTCAAGTTACCATTCCTGCTGCTAGCGCCAATCCTTCAGTGTTTTATTTGAGCTACTTGTAGGTTGTATAGGAGAGGGTCAATCTTTTGGTATTTGGCAGAGAGTGGTTGGAGAGCTCCAGATTCTATGGACTTTAACAAAGACAGAGGTTGAGCACTAATTCACTGTAATAGCCTTTCATTAAAGGGACAGTTTTTTTCCGTAAAAATGTATAGTAATAACATTGTGTTGATTTTCAGACTCCTAACCAAGCCCCAAAGTTTTAGCTGTATAATGATGTCTGCAGACAGCTTGCTCCTGTTTTTGTAAAGGGTATTTTAAAAAACACAGTATTACATGTAGCCTGATGAAACGGCATTGCAGCCGAGAAACGCGTTGCAAAGCAACTTTTTAAAGTTTTTATAAAAGTTTTATACCTGTTCTACCTTGCTTGGACATATTATTACCCAAAGCTCTGGAGTATAATAACCATCAAATCTTTTGTTTACCAACTCCAATTGGAATAGCAAGAGTGTTTGACTCTCCCTGGAGCAGTTTGTTTACAAGAACAGCAGCTAGCCCTGAACAATCATCCAGCAATCCGGGAAACAGCTGTTATACCTAAAGGGAGTCAGTCGAACGGCTCTTAAAGATTTGGTCTGCCTGATATTGCAATGATTGTGCAACTCCACTTGTGAGTATAAGCCCATCATTATTTGTTGTTTGTCCAACACTGGTCGGGGTAATCTGCACCAAGGGCGCTTTTCTTCCTATACATTACAGGAGCGTGATTGCTGCAAGCAGATGACCGGACCTAAGCGAGTCAGCCGAGTGGCTCTGAAGCTTCGGCTTGTCAATTATTGCACTGCATGTGCAAACACACTTGTGAGTACTGAGTTTGTAATACAGTGGTTGTGCTCATACTTTTTAGGATTATCTGCACCAGAGCGCCTCTTCTTTGTCTTTTCTCTAGGACAAGGGATACCATTTTTACATTATAACATACATGGTGGCAGTAGTTATACAGGCTGTAAAAACATTACATGGCTATTAGTGAATGTAATGACTGCATATGAGCCATTTATTTCTTGTCAAGGGCCTGCACCTGTGTGAAGTTGGCACTCCATGTTTGTAAAAACTGAATAAAAATATACCATTCGTTTGTGCTGCATTTGTGCTGATTTGTGCTGCAAACATGAACATTTGTGCTGGTTTGGTTTAGGAGATATAGCACATTATTTTTTTAGGAAACTCTGCGCACTTTGCACCCCATGCTATTCAATTTTAAAAACAAATATATAATTTGTTTTTGTGCTGCGTTTGTGCTGATTTATGCCGCATAAAAGAACATTTGTGCTGGTTTAGTTTAGGAGATATTGCACATTATATTTGCTGAAACTCCACCCACTTTGCACCCCATGTTATTCAATTTTAAAAACAAATATACCATTTGTTTGTGCTGCGTTTGTGCTGATTTGTGCCACAAAAACTAACATTTGTGCCGGTTTAGTTTCAGAGATACTGCGCATTATAAAATGGGGTGCAAAAGGGTCTGAGTTTCAGCAAATATAATGCTCAATATCTCCTAAACCAAACCAGCAAAAACATTCCTTTTTGCAGCACAAATGAGCACAAACATAGCACAAATGAACGGTATATTATATACAAGGGGTGCCAACTTCACATAGGTAAGGGCCTGCTATATACCAGTTATGGAAGTTTAATTAGGACTAATGTTATGTCCTCAATATTTTTAGGTAATGACAGTGTAGCTTTAAAGGGACACTAAAGTCAAAATTAAACTTTCATGATTTAGATAGAGAACAAAATTTGCCAGAAAGAAATCTACTTCTCAGTTGAAATTCATACTCTGGGCCAGATTCTGAAAAGGTCTCTGGGCTGGGGAGATACTATAAAAATGCTTGCCAGTAGTTCTATTTCCCTGGTGGAATGATCTAAAGCTACTTTTAACCTTAAAAACAGGGTATCTCGCTCAGGGGTGTATAATGCATTTTCGTATGGGAAGGAGACGCATTCAAGTGCACAATTAAAATCGTAATTTAAAAAAATCACACAAAACGAAAACTTGAACCATTCACACAAAAATATGCAGGAAAATTTTTTATTGTTAAGGTGCATCAAAAATCTTAACAAATCGTACTGGCTCTAGGAACAATTACTGTGTATATAGACAATGGCGAA
The DNA here is from genome assembly GCF_027579735.1 of Bombina bombina. Classification (NCBI taxonomy): domain Eukaryota; kingdom Metazoa; phylum Chordata; class Amphibia; order Anura; family Bombinatoridae; genus Bombina; species Bombina bombina. The sequence goes on from NC_069503.1 coordinate 815,080,862, forward strand.
ATATATGCACTAAACAAACAAAATTGGCCAAGGCCCAATATTTCTGTGAAAATCTGAACAATAACATATCAAACCCTAGAAAGTTTTGGAAAGTCATAAATAACTTACAAACTCCCCCAATCCACTCCCAACCCTCCACTGTCAAAGTGGACAACAAAACCCTGCAACTTCCCTTAGAAGTAGCAAATGCCTTTAACAATTATGTTGTCGGATGCTCCACCACCCTGAATGACAAACTAATAAATGACACACATCCTGAAACTACAAATGTGGATCAGGCCCCACTAAATCTGCAAAGACCCAATATAGAAAAGTTCAATTTTAGACCTGTACCCATCAATGTCATTAAGAAACACCTTAATAACCTAAAAATGAAAAACCAGTCTGGACCTGATCAAAACCTAGCAATGCTGTTGAAGCTCAGTGTGCCGGCAATTGCTAAACCTGTCACAACCCTAATTTATGAATCCTTGGTGTCTGGATACATACTTAAACTTTGGAAGACTGCAAGAGTAGTGCCTATCCATAAAAGTGGTGAGATGACCTTGGTTTCTAACTATCGCCCAATATCATTTCTCCCGGTATTGTCAAAAATCTTAGAAAAATGCATCCATACGCAACTACGTGAGTATTACCAACAATGTAACTATCTGTCCCTTGATCAATCAGGTTTTCGCCCGAATCACTCCATTACGACTGCCCTCCTAAAAGTTTGCAACAACATCCAAACTGGCATAGAACAAGGAGACCTAACTGGAGCTATTTTCCTTGATTTTGCAAAGGCCTTTGACACAGTAGACCACGACATTCTACTGCTCAAACTAAAAAAACTCAGGTATTGGTGATCATCCGCTAACCTGGTTTTGATCATATGTATTGGATCGATCACAATATATCTCCATTTCTGACAGCGACTCCCTCCCTCTCCTAGTCACGTGTGGTGTTCCCCAAGATTCCATTTTCAGTCCCCTACTATTCACATTATTTATAAATGATCTGCCTAATGTCTGCAAATCCTCAACTGTACACATGTACACAGGCGACACAGTAATCTATGCAAGCAAATCGATCTACTGCAGCTTGAGGCAGTGCTCCAAGACCAGTTCACAGAGGTAGAAAAGTGGATCTCGAAAAAAAAACTCTTCCTATACACTGCCAAAACTGTAACAATGATCTTTGGAATGGTACCTAAATTACACAAACAACAAAGTTCCCATCTATGCATCAAAACAAAATCATATTGCACACTGACCGCAGTTCACTCTTTCAAATACTTGGGTATGTTGTTAGACCCCAATCTATCTTTTGGACACCACATAGAAAAACTTGCATCTAAACTTTATCCAAAACTAGGTGCCCTGTACAGAAACAAATCCTGGCTAAGCCCTACAGTAAAGGAAAAGATTGTAAAGCAAATGCTGATGCCAATCATTGATTATGAGGTTGTAGTATATGCACCTGCACCGCAAACTCACCTTAAAGGGACAGTCAAGTCCAAAAAAAACTTTCATGATTCAAATAGCGCATGCAATTTTAAACAACTTTCCAATTTACTTTTATCACCAATTTTGCTTTGTTCTCTTGGTATTTTTAGTTGAAAGCTAAACCTAGGAAATTCATATGCTAATTTCTTAGACCTTGAAGACCGCCTCTAATCTAAATGCATTTTGATAGTTTTTCACCACTAGAGGGCATTAGTTCATGTGTTTAATATAGATAACATTGAGCTCATGCACATTAATTTACCATGGAGTCAGCTCTGATTGGCTACAATGCAAGTCTGTCAAAATAACTGAAATAAGGGGGTGAGGCTTAGATACAAGGTAATTGCAAAGGTAAAACATGTATAATTATAACTGTGTTGGTTATGAAAAACTGGAGAATTAGTAATTAAGGGATTATCTATCTTTTAAAACAACAAAAATTCTGGTGTTGACTGTCCCTTTAATAAATGTAATACATTATATAACTTGTAATACCAAGGTAACAGCACCACCCTACCAGTATCAAAATTGCTCCGGCACGGGATGGAGTCTGGTCCTCAACTCAATAATAATATAAGGTTAAATAATCCCAGCCAATGAGTCTTAGTAATGAATAAACCAGATTATTTTAATAGTTACACATAAATTCAGACACTATCTGATAATGCATAACAAATAATGGGAGGAAAACAAAGATGCACTCACACAGATCTACACAAACCCCATCCACCAAACCACACATCTGCAAACAACATTCATACATAAATATACAAAAATTACAAACAATAATAGTGTAAATGCACCCCCAGGGCGTCCCCAGGGAGTGTAGGACAGAAGCACCTGTCACATAACCTGTGAGAGAGACTTTGGTATGATTGTATCACTTCAAAAAAAACAAGAGAAAAAAAATGAATGAAAAAAATGTGATACTTTGTATCCAATATGATTGAAAAGATAGTGCCACAAAGTCATAAACTTGCATCCGGATATATAGTATTATGTAAAAGTGCAGTCCAGATAATTTGTAGCATACAATATCCTCTATGTAAAACTCGATATCTAACTGGATACTAATAGAGCCAAAAGTCCGTGTTATATAGTCACACAGAGATCCCTAATTTCCATATGGGCAATCCCCACTTCTGATATGAAAATGGTAGTTGTAAAGCGAGGTAATCCTCGGCTGCTCATCCAACCTCACACACTTGTATAGAGAATCTTCACTCACGGAAATACCCTTCGATAGTTTAAAGCCCAGATGCTTCGTATATAACCCAAGCCAGGGGGTTCACTACAAACAGTCACTCCGCTAAAGATCAATCAGCTGATATAGCATATGCATCCAGATACTAAATAAATGACCCAAACCAGGGGGTTCAATTGCGGTACCTTGTTTGTAGCAGATGAAATTCCTTGCCGTGTACCTGAGTCGGTCCGTATTATCGTGAGACTTGGTCGAAATCTTCAGTGTGGCAATGGATAGCAAGCCGAATGAATGGAATGTTCCTCTCTCGCTTACTCCGTCCGGGAAGCCGTAGACTATCAGCGTGCAGGGTTGCTCAAACAGCACAGGTAGGAACAGGTGTCAGCGTCCACGCTGAATCCGACGCGCGTTTCGGGGACTCCGCCCCTTCGTCAAGGAAATGTGCAGGTGCTAAGTGGAAGGTATCATTTAAACCAGTAAAGCTCTAATCTCATTGGACTACGCATACACATCTCATCCACATTACAAGCACACCTATGCACGTCATTCTTCTACAAAGCTGAATGAAATTACAGATATGTGGAAGCCTCAGCGAATAGCGTATTCTAATACTTTGTGTACAAAAAGGCAGAAAAAGCAAACAGAGCTGACACTATAATTGAAAGGGGTACTCCTCAATCCTGAAAGAAACTATACACTTCTAAATTAGCATAAAAGAAATATATCGATCGCTACTCAGGATAAATTTATCGGGAGATACCCAAAATTAGAACGCAAAAGGCACACACGACCCCACACTGTTCAAGGCAATGTCACTGAAACCTATAAAGAATAGTTTGAAAAGAAACTCTATATTTAATTTCAACTAATGATAATTATACATACACAGGGTTACCCAGATATGAACAAGACCCCATTTTTCTACTCGATAATGCCATGATATGCATTTGTGCGTTTACAACATTATACTAACTTGGTCTATAATGTTGCTAGAGACTATAAAGAAAATTTTGAAGAAAAAATATTTAAAGATTTAAACACAATGTATCACACATGTGCTGAGATATCAGATATCATTGGAGTCTAAAAGGGATCACACAAAAATTATTTTCCTGTTTTTTTTGGTATGTAGAAAAGCTTCCCAAGTAACTGTCCACCAGAGGTATCTCTCTCTTATACATCATGCTGACCTAATGTTAGCATCTGAAATCTTATTAGAAATTTTTCCCTAGAATAACACCATGAGTGGGGTGTATCAGATAAAATTCCCCCATGATATATCTCTGTTAAGGCCTTTAGGTGTCATCGTATCAAGTTTCCTAATCCACTGGGCTTCTTTCCTAAATAATAATTTTTGTCTGTCCCCACCTCTGCGTAGGGGGGTACCCCATCCACAATTTGGAATCTCAATTGGCTTTTGTTGTGTGAGAACCTAGTGAAATGATGCGCCACCGGGGCATCCTCATCATCTTTTCCTATGGCTGCTTTGTGTTGGCGGATCCTGTCTCTGACAAAAGCCAATTGAGATTCCAAATTGTGGATGGGGTACCCCCCTACACAGAGGTGGGGACAGACAAAAATTATTATTTAGGAAAGAAGCCCAGTGGATTAGGAAACTTGATACAATGACACCTAAAGGCCTTAACAGAGATATATCATGGGGGAATTTTATCTGATACACCCCACTCATGGTGTTATTCTAGGGAAAAATTTCTAATAAGATTTCAGATGCTAACATTAGGTCAGCATGATGTATAAGAGAGAGATACCTCTGGTGGACAGTTACTTGGGAAGCTTTTCTACATACCAAAAAAAACAGAAAAATAATTTTTGTGTGATCCCTTTTAGACTCCAATGATATCTGATATCTCAGCACATGTGTGATACATTGTGTTTAAATCTTTAAATATTTTTTCTTCAAAATTTTCTTTTTAGTCTCTAGCAGCATTATAGACCAAGTTAGTATAATGTTGTAAACGCACAAATGCATATCATGGCATTATCGAGTAGAAAAATGGGGTCTTGTTCATATCTGGGTAACCCTGTGTATGTATAATTATCATTAGTTGAAAATAAATATAGAGTTTCTTTTCAAACTATTCTTTATAGGTTTCAGTCACATTGCCTTGAACAGTGTGGGGTCGTGTGTGCCTTTTGCGTTCTAATTTTGGGTATCTCCTGATAAATTTATCCTGAGTAGCGATCGATATATTTCTTTTATGCTAATTTAGAAGTGTATAGTTTCTTTCAGGATTGAGGAGTACCCCTTTCAATTATAGTGTCAGCTCTGTTTGCTTTTTCTGCCTTTCTGTACACAGAGTATTAGAATACGCTATTCGCTGAGGCTTCCACATATCTGTAATTTCATTCAGGTTTGTAGAAGAATGACGTGCATAGGTGTGCTTGTAATGTGGATGAGATGTGTATGCTTAGTCCAATGAGATTAGAGCTTTACTGGTTTAAATGATACCTTCCACTTAGCACCTGCACATTTCCTTGATGAAGGGGCGGAGTCCCCGAAACATGCGTCGGATTCAGTGTGGACGCTGACACCTGTTCCTACCTGTGCTGTTTGAGCAACCCTGCACGCTGATAGTCTACGGCTTGCCGGACGGAGTAAGCGAGAGAGGAACATTCCATACATTCGGCTTGCTATCCATTGCCACACTGAAGATTTCGACCAAGTCTCATGGTAATACGGACCGACTCAGGTACACGGCGAGGAATTTCATCTGCTACAAACAAGGTACCGCAATTGAACCCCCTGGTTTGGGTCATTTATTTAGTATCTGGATGCATATGCTATATCAGCTGATTGATCTTTAGCGTAGTGACTGTTTGTAGTGAACCCCCTGGCTTGGGTTATATACGAAGCATCTGGGCTTTAAACTATCGAAGGGTATTTCCCGTGAGTGAAGATTCTCTATACAAGTGTGTGAGGTTGGATGAGCAGCCGAGGATTACCTCGCTTTACAACAACCGTTTTCATATCAGAAGTGGGGATTGCCCATATGGAAATTAGGGATCTCTGTGTGACTATATAACACGGACTTTTGGCTCTATTAGTATCCAGTTAGATATCGAGTTTTACATAGAGTATATTGTATGCTACAAATTATCTGGACTGCACTTTAACATAATACTATATATCCGGATGCAAGTTTATGACTTTGTGGCACTATCTTTTCAATCATATTGGATACAAAGTATCACATTTTTTTCATTCATTTTTTTTTTTTTTGAAGTGATACAATCATACCAAAGTCTCTCTCACAGGTTATGTGACAGGTGCTTCTGTCCTACACTCCCTGGGGACGCCCTGGGGGTGCATTTACACTACTATTGTTTGTAATTTTTGTATATTTATGTATGAATGTTGTTTGCAGATGTGTGGTTTGGTGGATGGGGTTTGTGTAGATCTGTGTGAGTGCATCTTTGTTTTAGTCCCATTATTTGTTATGCATTATCAGATAGTGTCTGAATTTATGTGTAACTATTAAAATAATCTGGTTTATTCATTACTAAGACTCATTGGCTGGGATTATTTAACCTTACATTATTTAACTTCTTCTGCCGCTTTGTGCTACAATGTAACTACAGGACCCACCATTGTGACATGCTAATAGTACTTAACTGGCTGTCGCTGGAATCTTGACGCACCCTGCATCTTTCCAGCCTTGTGTTTAAGAGCTTTTCTGGGAAGCTCCCACCCTACCTGAGCAGAATGCTCTCCCCGGCTGTTCCCACCTCCTATAACCTCTGATCCAGTACCAGCACATGATTTAGTTTGCCTCAATACAAAAAGAAAGCAGCTCGATCATCCTTTTCCTACAGAGCGCCACAGTTATGGAACGACCTCCCGCACACTTTAAAACCTTTCCCAAGTCTAAAATCCTTTAATTGATCCCTCTCTACATATCTCAAAACAGAATGCACCTGTCATGGCTGATTATATATTTCCTATCTGTTCTATGTAAAATTTAGTATATATTATGTATTAATATTGTTTTTGTATTTTATTGTACCCTATTGTATCAATGTTTTGTGGACCCAGGACATACTTGAAAACGAGAGACATCTCAATGTATCCTTCTCGGTAAAATTATTTTTATTATTATGTATTTACTGATTATACTATTCTAATGTGTTTAGTGGTTATTTAACGTACCATAGCACCGACATTGCATAAGGTTAAGCACATTTGTATCAACTAATAGATGAATGCTAGCAAATTTACATTATAATAAAGGAAAAAAATTATCCTTCCCCCTGTACAATCGTCACTTCATTGAAGGGTTCTATAAAATAAATATTATACTTCATATTGTTTATTTTGTTATTTCTGAAATTTTCCTTAAAGGGACAGTCTAGTTAAAATTAAACTTTCATGATTCAGATAGCACGTGCAATTTTAAACAACTTTCCAATTTACTTTTATCATCAAATTTGCTTTGTTCTCTTGGTATTCTTTGTTTAAAGTTAAACCTAGGTAGGCTCATATGCTAAATTCTAAGCCCTTGACGACCACCTCTTATCTCAGTGCATTTTGACACTTTTTTAACAGTTAGACAGCTCTAGTTCATGCGTGCCATATGGATAACATTGTGCTCACTCCAGTGGAGTTACCTAGAAGTCAGCACAGATTGGCTAAAATGCATGTCTGTCAAAAGAACTGAAATAAGGGGGCAGTCTTCAGAAGCTTAGATACAAGGTAATCACAGAGGTAAAAAGAATATTAATATAACCGTGTTGGTTATGCAAAACTGGGGAATATGTAATAAAGGGATGGGGGCCCAGCTTCAAATAAAAAAAATTTAATTTTTTTTTTACAATAAAAAACGTTGACCTGCCACTGCCTGCACTGATATCATGTGAGTGTGACATGATGCTTCACTAGTGTCTCTAACTACAGGGGTTAGTGTTTCTGTTTTACCCATTGGTGTTTATGTGTATGTGTGTATGTATGTATGTGACTGTGTGTGTATATTTATGCATGTATGTGTGTGTATGTATGTATGTGACTGTGTGTGTATGTATGTATGTGACTGTGTGTGTATGTATGTATGTATGTGACTGTGTGTGTATTTATGCATGTATGTGTGTGTATGTATGTATGTGACTGTGTGTGTATGTATGTATGTGACTGTGTGTGTATGTATGTATGTGACTGTGTGTGTATTTATGCATGTATGTGTGTGTATGTATGTATGTGACTGTGTGTGTATGTATGTATGTGACTGTGTGTGTATTTATGCATGTATGTGTGTGTATGTATGTATGTGACTGTGTGTGTATGTATGTATGTGACTGTGTGTGTATTTATGCATGTATGTGTGTGTATGTATGTATGTGACTGTGTGTGTATGTATGTATGTGACTGTGTGTGTATGTATGTATGTGACTGTGTGTGTATTTATGCATGTATGTGTGTGTATGTATGTATGTGACTGTGTGTGTATGTATGTATGTGACTGTGTGTGTATTTATGCATGTATGTGTGTGTATGTATGTATGTGACTGTGTGTGTATGTATGTATGTGACTGTGTGTGTATGTATGTATGTGACTGTGTGTGTATTTATGCATGTATGTGTGTGTATGTATGTATGTGACTGTGTGTGTATGTATGTATGTGACTGTGTGTGTATGTATGTATGTGACTGTGTGTGTATTTTTGTGGAACCAGCAAATTACAGACCTTGTTACTACAGCATGGGGGGGGGGGGGCGGGTGGTAAACAGTGTCAGTCTACACAGTACCACTATATACAGTACGGGGGGGCTGAACCATGTCCCAGACTACTGTGGTCACTTTATAAAGTACTGGGGCGGGTAGGGTCAGGCCAGCCATCTCACTGGGAGATTACAGACTGTGTCACTTACTCACTATATACAGTAATGGTGAGTTAAACAGTGTCACTATATACAGTAATGGGGGGTCAGACCATGTCACAGACTGTGGGCACATTGTACCTCCTTTTGTAGACATGTAATCTTATTCACATTTTTTTTTTTTCTGTGTTAAATGTAAAAAAAAAAAAAAAAAATGATATCTATCAAATTCACACTTTTTTTGGGGTGGGGGGCCCTTCTTAGATTCTTGCACCTGGGTCTTGTGGTTTCTAGTTACGCCTCTGATAGCCTGTAGAAACTAAACCACCCACAATATTTACTTCTACAGCAGAGCGCTTTTGCTGCTACTATCCTGAAGGAATTGCTTCTACTGTAAGAGATTGAGTTCCAATATTTCCTGATCAGCTAATATTGGTTTGAAACAACTAATATCCTGCAAACATTATTTTTTAGAATAAATGGGGTCAGATGATTCTAAAATTCCCCCGTCCTTACTGATGAGTTGTGTAAGCCGAGGTTTGTGTTCTTTTCTTCCAAACATTACAATATGTTATAAAAGAAAGTGAGCTAAATAAAATGTCAAACTCCCTGCAATTGTAAAAGCATAAAAATAAAAGCGTGCTAGCGCAAATAAAAGTACCATAAACTAGATGCTCTGTCTTACTTCCAAGTAAACAGACAAGAATTATAGTTTGGTCATGAAATTGGCAATGAACTTGAATACTTAATTATTCAAATGACATAAATACTATCTATATGAAAATAAAGGCTGTATTTATAATTAACAACGGGTGCATTATAATTACATTCAAAATCATTTGCATAATTTAAGCAGCTACAAATCGTAGAAAGGTTTTTCATGTCCATTTAATGGAAAATAATAAAATATAAAACGATTGAAGAGCTTATTTAGAGTAAAGTGATGAATATTTTCTTTCCAAGACACTGGTTTGCTGCTCATTGCAATTTTAAAATGAAGAGCTGTCACATTAAAAAATAAATAAGTAAAAGCATTGTAAACACAGTAGACAAAAGCAGTATTTAAAATATGATTTCAGTAAATCAGACGTAAAACATACTTGAATTTATTAAAGGGACATGAAACCCAATTTTTTTCTTGATTCAGAGAGAGAATACAATTGTAAGAAAAGCTTCAAATTTACTTCTATTATCAAATATGCTGAGTTCTCATGTTATCCTTTGTTGAAGAGATATCTGGGGAACTACATGACAGGAAATAGTTTTGTCGTCTAGTGCTCTTGCTAATGTATACCATTGTTGCAATACCGCTGACACATAGTGCTGCAGAGACATGCACACTCCTGAACTTACCTTCCTGATTCCCAACAAAGGATAACAAGAAGTAAATTGGAAAGTTGTTTACAATTCTATGTTCTAGCTGAATAATGAAAGAAAAATGTGGAGTTTTATGTTGTTTTAATCTATGTTGATATTATACTATTTTTTATTAAGGTGTATAGAGTGATTTTTTCTCCACACAATGTAAACCTAGGGGAAGATTACCAATGTCTGTCCGACATGATACGCTGAATGCCAACAGCATACGCTGTCAGCATTTATCATTGCAGAAGTAATTCTGGTAAATGCCGTCCCACAGAAAGCTCCCCAAAAGATAGAGGAAAGCTTATTCTGGTATGAAATCAAGCTCCCCAAAAGATAGAGGAAAGTTTATTCTGGTATGACATCAAGCTCCCTAAAAGGGGAGGAAAGCTTAGTGCTGGTGTCACAGCAAGCTCCCCAAAAGGGTGAGGAAAGCTTAGTGCTGGTGTCACAGCAAGCTCCCCAAAAGGTTAAGGAAAGCTTAGTGCTGGTATCACAGCAAGCTCCCCTAAAGGGAGAGGAAAGCTTTGTGCTGGTATCACAGCAAGCTCCCCAAAAGGGAGAGGAAAGCTTAGTGCTGGTATCACAGCAAGCTCCCCAAAAGATAGAGGAAAGCTTATTCTGGTATGACATCAAGCTCCCCAAAAGGGGGAGGAAAGCTTAGTGCTGGTGTCACAGCAAGCTCCCCAAAAGGTTAAGGAAACTTTGTGCTGGTGTCAAAGCAAGCTCCCCAAAAGGGAGAGGAAAGCTTAGTGCTGGTGTCACAGCAAGCTCCCCAAAAGGTAAAGGAAAGCTTAGTGCTGGTATCACAGCAAACTCCCCAAAAGGGAGAGGAAAGCTTAGTGCTGGTATGACAGCAGGCTCCCCAAAATGGAAAGGAAAGCTTAGTGCTGGTATCACAGCAAGCTCCCCAAAAGGGAGAGAAAAGCTTAGTGCTGGTATCACAGCAAGCTCCCCTAAAGGGAGAGGAAAGCTTAGTGCTGGTATCACAGCAAGCTCCCCAAAAGGGAGAGGAAAGCTTAGTGCTGGTATCACAGCAAACTCCCCCAAAGGGAGAGGAAAGCTTAGTGCTGGTGTCACAGCAAGCTCCCCAAAAGGGAGAGGAAAGCTTAGTGCTGAGTGTCACCGCAAGCACCCCAAAAGGTAAAGGAAAGCTTAGTGCTGGAATCACAGCAAGCTCCCCAAAAGGGAGAGGAAAGCTTAGTGCTGGTATCACAGCAAGCTCCCCAAAAGGGAGAGGAAAGCTTAGTGCTGGTGTCACAGCAAGCTCCCCAAAAGGGAGAGGAAAGCTTAGTGCTGGTATCACAGCAAGCTCCCCAAAAGGGAGAGGAAAGCTTAGTGCTGGTATCACAGCAGGCTCCCCAAAAGGGAGAGGAAAGCTTAGTGCTGGTGTCACAGCAAGCTCCCCAAAAGGGAGAGGAAAGCTTAGTGCTGGTATCACAGCAAGCTCCCCAAAAGGGAGAGGAAAGCTTAGTGCTGGTATCACAGCAAGCTCCCCAAAAGAAGAGGAAAGCTTAGTGCTGGTATAACAGCAGGCTCCCCAAAAGGGAGAGGAAAGCTTATTGCTGGTGTCACAGCAAGCTCCCCAAAAGGGAGAGGAAAGCTTAGTGCTGGTATCACAGAAAGCTCCCCAAAAGGGAGAGGAAAGCTTAGTGCTGGTATCATATCAAGCTCCCTAAAAGGGAGAGGAAAGCTTAGTGCTAGTATCACACTAAGCTCACCCAAAAGAGAGAGGGAAGCTTAGTGCTGGTATCACAGCAAGCTTCCCAAAAGGGAGAGGAAAGCTTAGTGCTGGTAGCATGGCAAGTTCCCCAAAAGGGAGAGAAAAGCTTAGTGCTGGTGTCACAGCAAGCTCCCCAAAAGGGAGAGGAAAGCTTAGTGCTGGTATCACAGCAAGCTCCCCAAAAGGAGAGGAAAGCTTAGTGTTGGTGTCACAGCAAGCTCCCCAAAAGGGAGAGGAAAGCTTAGTGCTGGTATCACAGCAAGCTCCCCAAAAGGAGAGGAAAGCTTAGTGTTGGTGTCACAGCAAGCTCCCCAAAAGGGAAAGGAAAGCTTAGTTCTGATATCACAGCAAGCTCCCCAAAAGGAGAGGAAAGCTTAGTGTTGGTGTCACAGCAAGCTCCCCAAAAGGGAGAGGAAAGCTTAGTTCTGGTATCACAGCAAGCTCCCCAAAAGGGAGAGGAAAGCTTAGTTCTGGTATCACAGCAAGCTCCCCAAAAGGGAGAGGAAAGCTTAGTTCTGGTATCACAGCAAGCTCCCCAAAAGGGAGAGGAAAGCTTAGTGCTGGTATCACAGCAAGCTCCCCAAAAGGGAAAGGAAAACTTAGTGCTGGACATTTGTTTAAAAAGCTTAGTGCTGGTATCACAGCAAGCTCCCCAAAAGGAAAGGAAAGCTTAGTGTTGGTGTCACAGCAAGCTCCCCAAAAGGGAGAGGAAAGCTTAGTGCTGATATCACAGCAAGCTCCCCAAAAGGAGAAGAAAGCTTAGTGTTGGTGTCACAGCAAGCTCCCCAAAAGGGAAAGGAAAGCTTAGTTCTGGTATCACAGCAAGCTCCCCAAAAGGAGAGGAAAGCTTAGTGTTGGTGTCACAGCAAGCTCCCCAAAAGGGAGAGGAAAGCTTAGTGCTGGTATCACAGCAAGCTCCCCTAAAGGGAGAGGAAAGCTTTGTGCTGGTATCACAGCAAGCTCCCCAAAAGGGAGAGGAAAGCTTAGTGCTGGTATCACAGCAAGCTCCCCAAAAGATAGAGGAAAGCTTATTCTGGTATGACATCAAGCTCCCCAAAAGGGGGAGGAAAGCTTAGTGCTGGTGTCACAGCAAGCTCCCCAAAAGGTTAAGGAAACTTTGTGCTGGTGTCAAAGCAAGCTCCCCAAAAGGGAGAGGAAAGCTTAGTGCTGGTGTCACAGCAAGCTCCCCAAAAGGTAAAGGAAAGCTTAGTGCTGGTATCACAGCAAACTCCCCAAAAGGGAGAGGAAAGCTTAGTGCTGGTATGACAGCAGGCTCCCCAAAATGGAAAGGAAAGCTTAGTGCTGGTATCACAGCAAGCTCCCCAAAAGGGAGAGAAAAGCTTAGTGCTGGTATCACAGCAAGCTCCCCAAAAGGGAGAGGAAAGCTTAGTGCTGGTATCACAGCAAGCTCCCCAAAAGGGAGAGGAAAGCTTAGTGCTGGTATCACAGCAAACTCCCCAAAAGGGAGAGGAAAGCTTAGTGCTGGTGTCACAGCAAGCTCCCCAAAAGGGAGAGGAAAGCTTAGTGCTGGTATGACAGCAGGCTCCCCAAAATGGAGAGGAAAGCTTAGTGCTGGTATCACAGCAAACTCCCCAAAAGGGAGAGGAAAGCTTAGTGCTGGTGTCAAAGCAAACTCCCCAAAAGGGAGAGGAAAGCTTAGTGCTGGTATGACAGCAGGCTCCCCAAAATGGAAAGGAAAGCTTAGTGCTGGTATCACAGCAAGCTCCCCAAAAGGGAGAGAAAAGCTTAGTGCTGGTATCACAGCAAGCTCCCCAAAAGGGAGAGGAAAGCTTAGTGCTGGTATCACAGCAAGCTCCCCAAAAGGGAGAGGAAAGCTTAGTGCTGGTATCACAGCAAACTCCCCAAAAGGGAGAGGAAAGCTTAGTGCTGGTGTCACAGCAAGCTCCCCAAAAGGGAGAGGAAAGCTTAGTGCTGAGTGTCACCGCAAGCACCCCAAAAGGTAAAGGAAAGCTTAGTGCTGGAATCACAGCAAGCTCCCCAAAAGGGAGAGGAAAGCTTAGTGCTGGTATCACAGCATGCTCCCCAAAAGGGAGAGGAAAGCTTAGTGCTGGTGTCACAGCAAGCTCCCCAAAATGGAGAGGAAAGCTTAGTGCTGGTATCATAGCAAGCTCCCCAAAAGGGAGAGGAAAGCTTAGTGCTGGTATCACAGCAGGCTCCCCAAAAGGGAGAGGAAAGCTTAGTGCTGGTGTCACAGCAAGCTCCCCAAAAGGGAGAGGAAAGCTTAGTGCTGGTATCACAGCAAGCTCCCCAAAAGGGAGAGGAAAGCTTAGTGCTGGTATCACAGCAAGCTCCCCAAAAGGAGAGGAAAGCTTAGTGCTGGTATCACAGAACGCTCCCCAAAGGGAGAGGAAAGCTTAGTGCTGGTATCATATCAAGCTCCCTAAAAGGGAGAGGAAAGCTTAGTGCTAGTATCACACTAAGCTCACCCAAAAGAGAGAGGGAAGCTTAGTGCTGGTATCACAGCAAGCTTCCCAAAAGGGAGAGGAAAGCTTAGTGCTGGTAGCATGGCAAGTTCCCCAAAAGGGAGAGAAAAGCTTAGTGCTGGTGTCACAGCAAGCTCCCCAAAAGGGAAAGGAAAGCTTAGTGCTGGTATCACAGCAAGCTCCCCTAAAGGAGAGGAAAGCTTAGTGCTGGTGTCACAGCAAGCTCCCCAAAAGGGAAAGGAAAGCTTAGTGCTGGTATCACAGCAAGCTCACCAAAAGGAGAGGAAAGCTTAGTGCTGGTATCACAGCAAGCTCCCCAAAAGGAGAGGAAAGCTTAGTGCTGGTATCACAGCAAGCTCCCCAAAAGGAGAGGAATGCTTAGTGCTGGTATCACAGCAAGCTCCCCAAAAGAGAGAGGAAAGCTTAGTGCTGGTATCACACTAAGCTCACCCAAAAAAGAGAGGGAAGCTTAGTGTTGGTGTCACAGCAAGCTCCCCAAAAGGGAGAGGAAAGCTTAGTGCTGGTATCACAGCAAGCTCCCCAAAAGGAGAGGAAAGCTTAGTGTTGGTGTCACAGCAAGCTCCCCAAAAGGGAAAGGAAAGCTTAGTTCTGGTATCACAGCAAGCTCCCCAAAAGGAGAGGAAAGCTTAGTGTTGGTGTCACAGCAAGCTCCCCAAAAGGGAGAGGAAAGCTTAGTTCTGGTATCACAGCAAGCTCCCCAAAAGGGAGAGGAAAGCTTAGTTCTGGTATCACAGCAAGCTCCCCAAAAGGGAGAGGAAAGCTTAGTTCTGGTATCACAGCAAGCTCCCCAAAAGGGAGAGGAAAGCTTAGTGCTGGTATCACAGCAAGCTCCCCAAAAGGGAAAGGAAAACTTAGTGCTGGACATTTGTTTAAAAAGCTTAGTGCTGGTATCAAAGCAAGCTCCCCAAAAGGGAGAGGAAAGCTTAGTGCTGGTATCACAGCAAGCTCCCCAAAAGGAGAGGAAAGCTTAGTGCTGGTGTCACAGCAAGCTCCCCAAAAGGGAAAGGAAAGCTTAGTGCTGGTATCACAGCAAGCTTCCCAAAAGGGAGAGGAAAGCTTAGTGCTGGTATCACAGCAAGCTCCCCAAAAGGGAGAGGAAAGCTTAGTGCTGGTGTCACAGCAAGCTCCCCAAAAGGGAAAGGAAAGCTTAGTGCTGGTATCACAGCAAGCTCCCGAAAAGGGAGAGGAAAGCTTAGTGCTGGTATCACAGCAAGCTCCCCAAAAGGGAGAGGAAAGCTTAGTGCTGGTATCACAGCAAGCTCCCCAACAGGGAGAGGAAAGCTTAGTGCTGGTGTCATAGCAATTTCCCCAAAAAGGAGAGGAAAGCTTAGTGCTGCTATCACAGCAAGCTCCCCAAAAGGGAGAGGAAAGCTTAGTGCTGGTATCACAGCAAGCTCCCCTAAAGAAGAGGAAAGCTTAGTGCTGGTATCACAGCAAGCTCCCCAAAAGTAGAGGAAAGCTTAGTGCTGGTATTAGCTTTTATGTTTTTCATATTAAACACATACGCCTAGATTACAAGTTGTGCGATATAGTTTTTCTTTAGGCTCCCTCAAGCATTTTCAGCTTCGCTAGCCTCACCAGTCTATTTAATAACATAAGGACTGGTGAGGCTAGCAAGGCTGAAGACACTTGGGGGAGCCTAAAGAAAAATCATGGCACAAGTGTGCTGTAGTCAGCGTGCAACCTGTAAGCTAGGGGATACATAGCTACAAAGGTTAGACCGAATTTCTCACTAGGCACAGGCTGCCTTAAAATTCATCCCTTGGATCAGTGTTTTTCAACCAGTGTGCCGTGGCACACTAGTGTGCCATGAGAGATCCTCAGGTGTGCCACGGCAGACTGACAACAGTGTGACATATTTTTTAAACTTTGCTTGTTTTTTACTCCCAGTGCAGGGGTAGTTTGTAGGAGGCATGGCATAACAGCACAATACATACAGTATGTGTGTGTTTGTGTGTATGTGTATATATATATGCTGTATTAGGTTACAATGTGTGATTTTTTTAACATTTTGGGATGGTGGTGTGCCACAGGATTTTTTAATGTAAAAAAGTGTGCCACGGCAAAAAAAAGGTTAAAAATCACTGCCTTGGATGACTCCAAGGGAAGATATTATATGAGCTACATTTTTATAAAGGAGCATGCAAACGTACTTTATTTTTAACTTCTCTCTCTCTCTCTCTCTCTTTTTTTACAGAGCTACATAAAATAAATGTTTTTTTTTTATTTTTTTATTTGATGTCCATCTAAGAGCTCACCCACTAATAAATGGAGATGACTATACCCATTTTGTGTATAATTGTAAGTGCATAATTCTGAATGACAAAATAAATGTGCTCTCTAGCTTTATTGTCAAAAAGATTTCCAGTGTACTAACTGACTTTATTGCTGACCTTAGTAAGCAAGTTGAATAGCATGCCTATATTAAAGGGACATGAAACCCATATTTTTTCTCTCATGATTATGACTAAGAATACAATTTTAAACAAATTTCCAATGTATTTATAGTATCTAATTTGCTTTATTCTTTTGCTATTCTTTGTTGAAGAAACAGGAATGCACATGGTGGAGCCAATAGCATGAAGCAGCCAATCACCAATCAGCAGCTCCTGAGCACATCTAGGTATTATTCTAACAAAGAATACCAAGAGAATGAAACAAATTAGATAACAGAGGTAAATTGGACATTTGTTTAAAATTGTCTGCTCTATCTTAGTCATGAAATAAGAAATTTGGGTTTTGTGTCCCTTTAAGCCTGAAATACAAATAACATGTAGAAGGTCCTATAACAATTAACTTTTCTGATATCTCAGAAGAAATTATGAAGGAAGAAAGGTTTCCTACTATGCATCACCATTATGCACAAGTCGTTGTAGACATGAAACCAAATCTTTTGCTAGCAGAATTAATGTTGGGCAAAGGATGGTTTATGTTGTATATGATGTTAATGATGATGCAATTTTCAGTTTAAATACAAATCCATATACTGTACAAAAACAGATGATGGAATACAAAACTACAATCTGCCACCCGCATAAATTAAAATCAGTTTACATTAAAGGGACAGTCTACTTTAAAAATGTTATTATTGAAAAGTATAATCCCTTTTTTACCCATTTCCCAGTTTTGCATAACCAACACAGTTATATTAATATACTTTTTACCTCTGTGATTACCTTGTATCTAAGCCTATGCAGACTGCCCTCATATTGCAGTTCTTTTGACAGACTTGCATTATAGCTTATCAATGCTGACTCATAAATAATTCCACGGGAGGGAGCACAAAGTTATCTATATGGCACACGTGAACTAATGCTACCTAGCTATAAAAAAAACTGTCAAAATGCACTGAGATAAGAGGCAGCTTCAACGGTTTAGAAATCAGTTTGAGCCTACCTAGGTTTAGCTTTCAAAAAAGAATACCTAAAAAACAAAGCAAATTTAATGATAAAAATAAATTGGAAAGTTGTTTAAAATTGCATGCCGTATCTGAATCATGAAAGTTTAATTTTGACTTGACTGTCCCTTTAATAGAAAGGAATGGGTTTTTAAATAGTTTTATGGAAACCATCATTATTTGTTTATTTTCAAATTAAATACACATTTCTACAAAAAAAGGCAATTTGGGAAAATACACAATTATACATTCCTTTATCATGCAAAAGCAAAGAAATTTTATTTTTTATTGAGATATTTCAAGAAAAACAAAATGACTAAACCTGAGAATAGTTTATTTGTAAAACAAACAAACAAACAAACAAACAAACCCATATCTAACAGTAGGCATTACAAATTAATTTTGCTGTACTATACATGAAAAAAGTGAGCCCCTCATTATTGCAACTTACTAAAATGAAATATAAATTGAATGAGTCTCCGCATTTACTATCTTGCTCTAGCAGGTGTTTATTTCCTTTTTGTAGAAATAATAAAAAATCAACCACAGCTATTTGTGTAATTAAATTATATAACATTACTGAGAAACTTAAGCAGTTACTACTATTTTTAAAGGGACAGTTTACTAAAAAAATGTCTCCCCTTTAATTTGTTCCATATGATCCACTTTACCTGCTGGAGTGTATTAAATTGTTTACAAGTATTTCCATTACCCTTATATTGGCATTTGAATTAGTTTATTTAGCCTGTGGTATCCCTACCCATCCTAAAAGTTTTGGGCCTCGAGGCCAAGCTGTGTTAACACAGCCAGTAGAAGAAATTACACTCCCAGTGGGTTATAGAAGATATAAGGTAATAAAATGTTAATTTCCATTGTTCTCTCCAAGTATTGGTAATTGGTTTATGACAGATATAAGATAAAGAAGCATTTATATGTACACACTGTGATAAAGTAATGAGATCTGATTATACCTACAAGCTCAACCCATTTTATTAGGTTGTGGCTTCAAAACACAAAATCAGCTAATTCATATACACAAATAAACCTTAAAAAGCAAATCTCATACATTTTATACTCTGCAACTGGTAAAAAAAGTAATTGGAAATACACTAGAGGGAAAACAATTTTATAGTATACTGTCCCTTTACGTTTTCCTAAAGAAAATTCCCTCACACCATTCACAACAGAACCTAATTTCTGTATTTATTCTATATTTATTTTATAATAACCCCAGTGTTAACAACCTTAATAATTCCTGACATGTTGCTTATATACTGGGGCCGATTTATCATAGTGTGAGCGGACATGATCTCATGTAGCAGATCATGTCCGCCGCACATCGATAAATGCCGCCAGCATACGCTGTCGGCATTTATCATTACACAAGCATTTCTCATGAAATGCTTGTGCAATGCTGCCCCCTGCACATTTGCGGCCAATCTGCCGCTAGCAGGGAATGTCACTCAACCCGATCGGGATGATTGCTGTCCGCCGCATCACAGGTGGTGGATGAGTTAATGAGCAGCTGTCATAAGACCGCTGCTTCTTAACTTACATTTCCGGCAAGCCGGAAAGTACGGGGGTAGATAGAAGCGTCCACTGCTTGTTAAATCTACCCCACTGGCTGAAAGGCAAAAATAAAGCCACACAATTGACACCCTATCTGCTTTATAACTTCTCTCTACTCTGCTGTTCCCTAATTCATTCACAAACTCATTCCCCTTCTTTCCTCTCTGTGATAATCAACTCTTCAACCACTTCTCAAAAGCACTTGCTCAGCTTTAAAGGGACAGGAAAAACAATTTTTGTTCTTTTGTGATTCAGATAAAGGATACAATTTTAAACTACTTTCTATTTTATTTCTGCTATTATGGCATGTGCTTAATTCTTTTGATATCCTTTGTTGAAGAATCAGAAATGCTCTACTGGGAGGTGGCTCAATACATCTGCTGAGCCAATACTAGGAGGCATATACGTGAACCACCAGTCACCAGCTAGCTTGCGTGATATATTAATAAATATGATCTTTATCAGGTTTAATAAAAGAGATAAGTATATTACTTATAATATTTAAACTATAAAACATAAACACCGCATATGATCATGTGAATATTTATTCATTATTACAATAAAGCAACTGCATGTTAAAACGTAACATATACAATTGCATAGCATTATATGAATTAATTAGCTGCTTTTATTAGTAAAGGTAAAAACCTGTGTTTAAACACATTAGGTAGTCATTAACAAAGCAAATGGATTTAGTCCTCATGTTTTATTTAAAGGGACATGGTAAGTATAATATTTTATTTTGTTATGTATATGAAAGGGCTCAGTTAAACCTGTTAATATTTAAGAATTTATTATTATTTTTTTAGATTTTACATAAAATATTTTTTGAGTATCAAGTCTGTAATACACTATCTTACCCATTTAAATTTAGCTGCCCTTCTTGTTAAAATTGAATTACTTAAAAAAAGAAGCAAAGGTGGACTGAACATACATATGATGTGTTTCACACAGGGGTCCAAATGGATTGGAATGAGGGACACTGTATGCTTAAGGTTCAACTTTATATATGAGAAATAATTGGAAGTGGAAACAGTGACATCCTGCAAAAACCTCTTGAAAAATGTTTATTTCTTTAGAGGAACAGTTATGTTCTTTCTTTGATTTGTATATAATCATGTTTCTTGTTTAAATGGAACAGTAAAGTCAAACTTAAACTCATAGGGGCCGAATTATCAAGCTCCGAATGCCCCTCGTTTCCGGTGGTCTGAGGTGGTGGACAATTCGAATACGATCGGGTTGATTGACACCCCCTGCTAGCGGCCCATTGCTTGTGCAATGATAAATGCCGACAGCGTATGCTGTGAGCATTTATCGATGTGCAGCGGACATGATACGCTACATCGTATCATGTCCACTCACATCTTAATAAATATGCCCCATAGTATAGACACAGCATACAATAAAAAAAATGACTTTCCAATTCACTTTTATTATCAAATTTCTTCGTTCACGTGGTATTTTTATTGAAGAGTAAAACTTGTCAGACTCATAGGACCTCAGGAGTGTGCACGTCTTTTAAATTTTACACTATGGAAATCTCTGTATAATATGATCAAATAATTGACATTATATTAGTGTTCTGAAGAATCCTAACAAGTCCAAATGTATTTACACTTTGTGGTGCCCTAGACGCAATTAAAGGGACACTGTACCCAAAATTTTTCTTTCGTGATTCAGATTGAGCATGAATTTTAAGCAACTTTCTAATTTACTCCTATTATCAAATTTTCTTCATTCTCTTGGTATCTTTATTTGAAATGCAAGAATGTAAGTTTAGATGCCGGCCCATTTTTGGTGAACAACCTGGATTGTCCTTGCTGATTGGTGGATAAATTCATCCACCAATAAAAAAGTGCTGTTCAGAATACTGAAACCAAAAGAGTGTGCGCATCTTTTAAATTTTACACTATGGAAATCTCTGTATAATTATGATCAAATCATTGACATTAGATTAGTGTTCTGAGGAATCCTAACAAGTCCAAATGTATTTACACTTTGTGGTGCCCTAGACACAATTAAAGGGACACTGTACCCAAAAATTTTCTTTCGTGATTCAGATTGAACATGAAATTTTAAGCAACTTTCTAATTTACTCCTATTATCAAATTTTCTTCATTCTCTTGGTATCTTTATTTGAAATGCAAGAATATAAGTTTAGATGCCGGCCCATTTTTGGTGAACAACCTGGGTTGTCCTTGTTGATTGGTGAATAAATTCATCCACCAATTAAAAAGTGCTGTCCAGAGTACTGAAGCTAAAAAAAAAGCTTAGATGCCTTCTTTTTTCAAATAATGATAGCAAGAGAACGAAGAAAAATTGATAATAGGAGTAAATTAGAAAGTTGCTTAAAATTGCATGCTCTTTCTGAATTACAAAAGAAAAAAATTGTGTTCAGTGTCCCTTTAAGGGGTAGATTACAAGCGCTTATTTATCGCACATGTAAATGAGCAAATTCACCCATTTACGGGAACGCAATAAATAACAAGCCATTACAAGTGGCTGGTTATTGCTACAGCAAGCTTGAAGCACTCTTAAAATTAACCAGAGATCAGACCTCTGGATAATTTGCTAAATGTCCCCCAATTGTCCCCAAAATACAGTGTAGTATAGTTTATATAAAAAAAAAAGATAAACATTTTTATTTTTTAAAATAATAACTGCATGAAGCAGTTATGAGGGGTTAAATTGAGCGGGTCTGGGGTGTTAGAAAAAAACATAATTTATGCTTACCTGATAAATTCCTTTCTTCTGTTGTGTGATCAGTCCACGGGTCATCATTACTTCTGGGATATAACTCCTCCCCAACAGGAAATGCAAGAGGATTCACCCAGCAGAGCTGCATATAGCTCCTCCCCTCTACGTCAGTCCCAGTCATTCGACCAAGAATCAACGAGAAAGGAGTAACCAAGGGTGAAGTGGTGACTGGAGTATAATTTAAAAGATATTTACCTGCCTTAAAACAGGGCGGGCCGTGGACTGATCACACAACAGAAGAAAGGAATTTATCAGGTAAGCATAAATTATGTTTTCTTCTGTTATGTGTGATCAGTCCACGGGTCATCATTACTTCTGGGATACCAATACCAAAGCAAAAGTACACGGATGACGGGAGGGATAGGCAGGCTCATTATACAGAAGGAACCACTGCCTGAAGAACCTTTCTCCCAAAAATAGCCTCCGAAGAAGCAAAAGTGTCAAATTTGTAAAATTTGGAAAAAGTATGAAGCGAAGACCAAGTTGCAGCCTTGCAAATCTGTTCAACAGAGGCCTCATTCTTAAAGGCCCAAGTGGAAGCCACAGCTCTAGTGGAGTGAGCTGTAATTCTTTCAGGAGGCTGCTGTCCAGCAGTCTCATAGGCTAAACGTATTATGCTACGAAGCCAAAAAGAGAGAGAGGTAGCAGAAGCTTTTTGACCTCTCCTCTGTCCAGAATAAACGGCAAACAGGGAAGAAGTTTGGCGAAAATCTTTAGTTGCCTGCAAGTAGAACTTGAGGGCACGAACTACATCCAGATTGTGTAGAAGACGTTCCTTCTTTGAAGAAGGATTTGGACACAAGGATGGAACAACAATCTCTTGATTGATATTCCTGTTAGTGACTACCTTAGGTAAGAACCCAGGTTTAGTACGCAGAACTACCTTGTCTGAGTGAAAAATCAGATAAGGAGAATCACAATGTAAAGCTGATAACTCAGAGACTCTTCGAGCCGAGGAAATAGCCATTAAAAACAGAACTTTCCAAGATAACAATTTTATATCAATGGAATGAAGGGGTTCAAACGGAACACCCTGTAAAACGTTAAGAACTAAGTTTAAACTCCATGGCGGAGCAACAGCTTTAAACACAGGCTTGATCCTAGCTAAAGCCTGACAAAAGGCCTGGACGTCTGGATTTTCTGACAGACGCCTGTGTAACAAGATGGACAGAGCTGAAATCTGTCCCTTTAATGAACTAGCTGATAAACCCTTTTCTAAACCTTCTTGTAGAAAGGACAATATCCTAGGGATCCTAACCTTACTCCAGGAGTAACGTTTGGATTCGCACCAGTATAGGTATTTACGCCATATTTTATGGTAAATCTTTCTGGTAACAGGCTTCCTAGCCTGTATCAGGGTATCAATAACCGACTCAGAAAAACCACGTTTTGATAAAATCAAGCGTTCAATTTCCAAGCAGTCAGCTTCAGAGAAGTTAGATTTTGATGTTTGAATGGACCCTGTATCAGAAGGTCCTGTCTTAGAGGTAGAGACCAAGGCGGACAGGATGACATGTCCACTAGATCTGCATACCAAGTCCTGCGTGGCCATGCAGGCGCTATTAGAATCACTGATGCTCTCTCCTGTTTGATTTTGGCAATCAATCGAGGAAGCAGCGGGAAGGGTGGAAACACATAAGCCATCCCGAAGTTCCAAGGTGCTGTCAAAGCATCTATCAGAACCGCTCCCGGATCCCTGGATCTGGACCCGTAGTGAGGAAGTTTGGCGTTCTGGCGAGACGCCATGAGATCTATCTCTGGTTTGCCCCAACGTCGAAGTATTTGGGCAAAGACCTCCGGATGAAGTTCCCACTCCCCCGGATGAAAAGTCTGGCGACTCAAAAAATCCGCCTCCCAGTTCTCCACTCCCGGGATGTGGATTGCTGACAGGTGGCAAGAGTGAGACTCTGCCCAGCGAATTATCTTTGATACTTCCATCATTGCTAGGGAGCTTCTTGTCCCTCCCTGATGGTTGATGTAAGCTACAGTCGTGATGTTGTCCGACTGAAACCTGATGAACCCCCGAGTTGTTAATTGGGGCCAAGCCAGAAGGGCATTGAGAACTGCTCTCAATTCCAGAATGTTTATTGGAAGGAGACTCTCCTCCTGATTCCATAGTCCCTGAGCCTTCAGAGAATTCCAGACAGCGCCCCAACCTAGTAGGCTGGCGTCTGTTGTTACAATTGTCCAGTCTGGCCTGCTGAATGGCATCCCCCTGGACAGGTGTGGCCGATAAAGCCACCATAGAAGAGAATTTCTGGTCTCTTGATTCAGATTCAGAGTAGGGGACAAATCTGAGTAATCCCCATTCCACTGACTTAGCATGCACAATTGCAGCGGTCTGAGGTGTAGGCGTGCAAAAGGTACTATGTCCATTGCCGCTACCATTAAGCCGATCACCTCCATGCATTGAGCTACTGACGGGTGTTGAATGGAATGAAGGACACGGCATGCATTTAGAAGCTTTGTTAACCTGTCTTCTGTCAGGTAAATCTTCATTTCTACAGAATCTATAAGAGTCCCCAAGAATGGAACTCTTGTGAGAGGAAAAAGAGAACTCTTCTTTTCGTTCACTTTCCATCCATGCGACCTTAGAAATGCCAGAACTAACTCTGTATGAGACTTGGCAGTTTGAAAGCTTGAAGCTTGTATTAGAATGTCGTCTAGATACGGAGCTACCGAAATCCCTCGCGGTCTTAGTACCGCCAGAAGGGCACCCAGAACCTTTGTGAAGATTCTTGGAGCCGTAGCCAATCCGAATGGAAGAGCTACAAACTGGTAGTGCCTGTCTAAGAAGGCAAACCTTAGGTACCGGTGATGATCTTTGTGAATCGGTATGTGAAGGTAAGCATCTTTTAAATCCACTGTGGTCATGTACTGACCCTTTTGGATCATGGGTAAGATTGTCCGAATAGTTTCCATTTTGAACGATGGAACTCTTAGGAATTTGTTTAGAATCTTTAAATCTAAGATTGGCCTGAAAGTTCCCTCTTTTTTGGGAACCACAAACAGGTTTGAGTAGAACCCTTGTCCTTGTTCCGACCGCGGAACCGGATGGATCACTCCCATTAATAACAGATCTTGTACACAGCGTAGAAACGCTTCTTTCTTTATCTGGTTTGTTGACAACCTTGACAGATGAAATCTCCCTCTTGGGGGAGATAATTTGAAGTCTAGAAGGTATCCCTGAGATATGATCTCTAGCGCCCAGGGATCCTGAACATCTCTTGCCCAGGCCTGGGCGAAGAGAGAAAGTCTGCCCCCCACTAGATCCGGTCCCGGATCGAGGGCTCTCGGTTCATGCTGTCTTTGGGGCAGCAGCAGGTTTCCTGGCCTGCTTGCCCTTGTTCCAGGACTGGTTAGGTTTCCAGCCTTGCCTGTAACGAGCAACAGCTCCCTCCTGTTTTGGTGCAGTGGAGGTTGATGCTGCTCCTGCTTTGAAATTCCGAAAGGGACGAAAATTAGACTGTCTAGCCTTAGCTTTGGCTTTGTCTTGAGGTAGGGCGTGGCCCTTACCTCCTGTAATGTCAGCGATAATTTCTTTCAAACCGGGCCCAAATAAAGACTGCCCCTTGAAAGGTATATTAAGTAATTTGGACTTAGAAGTAACATCAGCTGACCAGGATTTTAGCCACAGCGCCCTACGTGCCTGGATGGCGAATCCTGAGTTCTTAGCCGTAAGTTTGGTTAAATGTACTACGGCCTCCGAAATGAATGAATTAGCTAGTTTAAGGACTCTAAGCCTGTCCGTAATGTCGTCTAGCGTAGATGAACTAAGGTTCTCTTCCAGAGACTCAATCCAAAATGCTGCCGCAGCCGTAATCGGCGCGATACATGCAAGGGGTTGCAATATAAAACCTTGTTGAACAAACATTTTCTTAAGGTAACCCTCTAATTTTTTATCCATTGGATCTGAAAAAGCACAGCTATCCTCCACCGGGATAGTGGTACGCTTAGCTAAAGTAGAAACTGCTCCCTCCACCTTAGGGACCGTTTGCCATAAGTCCCGAGTGGTGGCGTCTATTGGAAACATCTTTCTAAATATTGGAGGGGGTGAGAACGGCACACCGGGTCTATCCCACTCCTTAGTAACAATTTCAGTTAGTCTCTTAGGTATAGGAAAAACGTCAGTACTCGCCGGTACCGCAAAGTATTTATCCAACCTACACAATGTCTCTGGTATTGCAACGGTGTTACAATCATTGAGAGCTGCTAAAACCTCCCCTAGTAATACACGGAGGTTCTCCAATTTAAATTTAAAATTTGAAATATCTGAATCCAATCTGTTTGGATCAGAACCGTCACCCACAGAATGAAGCTCTCCGTCCTCATGCTCTGCAAGCTGTGACGCAGTATCAGACATGACCCTAGTATTGTCAGCGCACTCTGTTCTCACCCCAGAGTGATCACGCTTGCCTCTTAGTTCTGGTAATTTAGACAAAACTTCAGTCATAACAGTAGCCATATCTTGTAATGTTATCTGTAATGGTCGCCCAGATGTACTAGGCGCCATAATATCACGCACCTCCCGGGCGGGAGATGCAGGTACTGCCGCGTGAGGCGAGTTAGTCGGCATAACTCTCCCCTCGCTGTTTGGTGAAATTTGTTCAAATTGTACAGATTGACTTTTATTTAAAGTAGCATCAATACAGTTAGTACATAAATTTCTATTGGGCTCCACCTTGGCATTGGAACAAATGACACAGATATCTTCCTCTGAGTCAGACATGTTTAACACACTAGCAATAAACTTGCAACTTGGTTATAATCTTTTTTAGCAAAAACGTACTGTGCCTCAAAGAGGTACTAAACGATTAAATGACAGTTGAAATAATGAACTGAAAAACAGTTATAGCATCAAACTTTAAAACAACACAACTTTTAGTAAAGGTTTGTTCCCATTAGTAAAATAACAATAATTAAATTTGACATAAAAAATTACAGAGCAACGTTTTTATTCACAGTCAATATAAAATTCTCACAGCTCTGCTGAGAGAATCTACCTCCCTCCAAAGAAGTTTGAAGACCCCTGAGATCTGTCAGAGATGAACCGGATCATGCAGGAAATATAAGAGTAGCTGACTGGAAATTTTTGATGCGTAGCAAAGAGCGCCAAAAACGGCCCCTCCCTCTCACACACAGCAGTGAAGAGAAACGAAACTGTCACAATTAAAAGCAAACAACTGCCAAGTGGAAAATAATGCCCAAATATTTATTCACTCAGTACCTCAGAAATGTAAACGATTCTACATTCCAGCAAAAACGTTTAACATGATAAATACTTATTAAAAGGATTAGTGACTTTTAACAGAGTAGTTCCGGTGAAATACCATCCCCAGAATACTGAAATGTATACATACATGTCATTATAACGGTATGGCAGGATTTTCTCATCAATTCCATTCAGAAAATAAAAACTGCTACATACCTCAATGCAGATTCATCTGCCCGCTGTCCCCTGATCTGAAGCTTTTACCTCCCTCAGATGGCCGAGAACAGCAATATGATCTTAACTACTCCGGTTAAAATCATAGTAAAAAACTCTGGTAGATTCTTCCTCAAACTCTGCCAGAGAAGTAATAACACGCTCCGGTGCTATTGTAAAATAACAAACTTTTGATTGAAGTCATAAAAACTAAGTATAATCACCATAGTCCTCTCACACATCCTATCTAGTCGTTGGGTGCAAGAGAATGACTGGGACTGACGTAGAGGGGAGGAGCTATATGCAGCTCTGCTGGGTGAATCCTCTTGCATTTCCTGTTGGGGAGGAGTTATATCCCAGAAGTAATGATGACCCGTGGACTGATCACACATAACAGAAGAAAAAGGCACTGAAAAATGCCTTTACATGGTGGTCTACAAGAAAGTGATATTTTGTGCTCCGCTCGTAATCTGGCCCTAAATATTCTGCCTCCCTTACTCACTCTTCTTCCTTGTTTCCCTGTTTTTTCTGATCCACTGACCACTACTAGTTCTGCACTTGTAATATGAGGCAAGCACCAAAAGAGGGACTAGCATGCTCTGATGAGATGTCTTGATATATAGTATAAGGTGACATCATGATAGATTTTGCCCCCTTTAAGGTACCATCCTAGGTTCAAGCTGACTTATGCCAGAATATAAACCTGCCAACAGCTGTATGTGTAAAGAACTTTTATATTCTAAAAATAGCTGTCTTGGAAAAAAAGAATGTTTAATGCATGAAGTGTAAATTAGTTTTTTAGCTGTGTTGTGTTGGATGAAGGCACCAAAGACTATGTTCAAAACTATACATTTGCATTAAAAGAGTACTAGTTTATTCTTCTGAGCTGATAATCTATTTATTAGTATTTAACCCAGCAAAAATGTCCATCTGTTCACAATAACATAGCTTGGTTACAGGGGTTATTTAAAGTAGAGCAATATGATCCATTGCTAAATTTATTCAATGCTATTTTCAATATCTAAATCGCATATTTTGTTCTTTGACACTGTGTAAATTTGGTCTTGACGGAATTTCAATATTCATAGCTTCCAACTGTCCCCTATAAAAATAAGAAACATTCTTCTATACATTTGCTGTGCTAGAAAATGGAATATTGTTTGTGACTTGGGAAGGCTATATTTTGGCGCCATGGCAAATTATAAAACATATAGGATAACAGAAATGGAAAATGTACACTTCATGAAAATACATTTTACACTACTTGCATTATATGAAAAGTATTAATGTATTACTAATTTATTTAAAACTATTTAATTAAATTTGGCATTCGGTTCCCAAATTCCTCTGATAAATATTGTTTATATATTTTACCTGTTGCTATAAATGAAAAATGTCTTACTAAATAAATTATTAGTAAATTAATCTGCTAGTATATTAAATTAAGCCATACCGCTTCATAACTCAGAGTTTCTAGCTTAGTAAAACTCTTAGGGGAAAAGTCTAGAATAAGGAAAGCTATAAGATTAGCTTGGATTTAGCAAATCTATTTGTAATCTCTGTTTTAAAGGAGAAGTTTGTCTCAATTGAGAGGTTTCCCATTTATTAGTAAAAATTAGAGAGTAAACAAAAAAAAACCTTTAAAATAATAAATAATTTACATATAAAGCTTTTAAAAAGAGAAAAAAAAATAGATTTATAGCGCCAATCAGATATCATATTGTAGAAGACAATACCCTCAATGGGCTAGATTACAAGTGGAGTGGCTTTTTGCGTGTTATCCCGAAGTGTGCAAAAAGCCAAACTTTGAATATCACGACCGTGATAACGTATTTCCCCATAGTAGAAAAAAATACCTAACACCCTTACTCGCACGCAAACCCAATCGTATTTTCACATGTGTGTTTACCCAAAAGGAAACATTTATATTTCAAATTCCAATGTTCTTCACATCGAAGAATATATAATATTTATTCATAAATAAATATTTCTATATATACATGATGGATTTTTGGTAACATCTATCTATCTTCTAAACACATATATATAATTTCTGCCGCAGAAACGTTTTTTTGCCTGTTATTTTTTGGTAAAATTATTGTGTAGTATATTTCAAATTTGATGCTAGCCTAAAGCTGCTGTTTAAGTATATTACTTGACTTACTGTTTTGCATATAATAATAGTTTTCTAGGACTATACCTGTTTGGATAATTGGTAAAAAAAAAACCCTGTTAAATCTGATTCTTTTACACAGAACTAAATACAGAATAATACAGTATATTGATATTTAAAGGGCCATAATACCCAAATGTTGAAACACTTGAAAGTGATGCAGCATAGCTGTAAAAAGCTGACTAGAAAATATCACCTGAACATCTCTATGTAAAAAAGAAATATATTTTACCTCAAAAGTTCCTCAGTAGCCACATCCCATTGTAAAGGACTTCTAAGCAGCAAATCAGTATGTCTGTCCCGGGACAGCTAAGGGGTTGAGCCTTGTGCACTCTTATGTTATTTCCCTATTCAGTTTAAAGGAAGTTTACTATGAAATCTCATGAGAGTTAAGTCAAATCTCATGAGATCACATTAAAAGAGTTCATGACCTCAGCACTGTTGATGCTGATTGGCTGCTGTTCATTTCTTCTTCATTTTTTTTTTTACCTGCAGCTGGATAGCAGCTGGATAGCAGCTGAGTATAACTTTTTACACAGAACTTACTCTGCTGAGCTGAGGAGATTGTGAGATAAAATATCTTCCTTTTTTACACAGAGATGATCAGGTGATATTTTCCTGTCAGCTTTTTACAGTTACACTGCTGCATCAGTTTCAAGGGATTTAGCATATGAGTATTATGTCCCTTAAATATTGTTTTATGTAGGGATGCAAAAAATGGCATTATCGTTTTTTTCTGTTTTTCATTTTTCGGTTTTATTTTTTTATGCCTGTTTTTTTTCTTGTTAAAATTATTGTGTACCATATTATTTTTTTTAAGATATTTTTTGTCCTGCTTTAGTGTGTTACTTTCAATAAAAGTGTGGTTATTTTATTTTATTGGCTTGCAGTTTTTCAATTCAGATTCATTCATTAAATAGTCTAAATAATGGAAAAAACTAGAAGAAAAATATTTTAAAATAATTTGAAAAAAATACATTTTCAGTTTTGGTTTTCGGCCAAGTGCATCCTGAATTTTCAGGTTCAGTTTTGGTCCAGAATTTCCATTTATATATATATATATATATATATATATATATATATATACATACATACACATACAGGTGGCCCTCGGTTTTACACCGTTTCAGAATAACAACCTTTTTTTCAGTCATGTGACTGCTACTGAAAAGCATTGAGAAGCAGTGCATTGATTAAAATAGCCAGTAGGTGGAGCTGTCCTCTTGTGTTGCAGCAAAGATATGCAAGCTTAGCAGACTGAAATTAATAAGTGTACACAGACCACAGACCTGAGCTATCGAGCAAAAAGATCTTGAAGCCACTTCCCTTTTATTTTCCTGCCCAGCTGCTTGAGGTGAGGGTGCCTAACTGCCTATTAATCAGTCCAGATTGAAATGCATAGAATAGCTGCAGACCCAATATTATCTAACATGCTAACAATGCAGAGAACTGTTTGCAGAAAAATACAAGTAAAAAAATGTTTTTGTTCATTAAACATGATACAGTCTGTTGTGTGATTATTTTATTAGCTTTATAGTGCTGTTTAGCATTTAAAGTCTTCATTTCAAAGCTTTAAAAATAATGTATTAGATGTTACTTATGTCAATTTTGAGAGGGCCGGGGCATGGAACCTAACTCCCTTACTTCCCATTGACTTACATTATAAACTGGGTTTCAATTTACAACTGCTTCTATTTACAACCATTCCTTTTGGAACCTAACTGAGGGCTACCTGTATATATATATATATATATATATATATATATATATATATATATATATATATATTGTACTCTTGTGTCTGCACTCACATTTCTCACTGGTCAACAACCAGGGTGCTAAGTCAATTAATTAATTAATATAAGTGCAAATGAAGGACTGCACTCACTGGATTTAGAAAAACAATTATTCTGTTTTATTCAAACATGGTGAGGACAGGACGTGGATGGCCAATCATAGAACAGCAATCAGGACTGCACTTGATAAAGGAACAACAGATCAACCAGTGGCAAGACACTTTCTAACAGTGAAACATAAAGTGTCTGATATTCTGATATGAGGTTTATTCTCATTGATTATGTTCCTCCTCTGAGAAGAGGGGGGGCAGGGACAATGCCCTCTTGAAACTTGAGGCTCGCTGGATACACAAATTGGGTACCCTCCATCCCCATGGTCTCAAAATGTCTAATGATTGGTACTGCTTCCTGTAATACCCTACTGATATCCCCCAGACCTAGGTGAGTATTACCAAATACTATTGATGATTTGAAACCTAAACTTGGGGAACCATCTTGCTGTAACCTCTGTGCAATGATGGGGCCTACACGGGACAGACCAATTTTAGTGGATGTTGTGAAAGCTATATATCTAAACATGGTAGACCTGGGTATAAGAGCACCAAATATATGGATAACCTTGTATTTTTGTCTTTTGCTATCCACATGTCCTGCTGATATACCTTTATTGCCACTTGTCAGCGTCTTGACCAATGATTAAATAAATGAGGTCCTTGGCTTGGTTCCTATAGAGCCAGACACAAGGTATATAATCCTATATATACACTGTTATTTTCTAGTGGGACACTACTTACATGGATGTTTGGGATTTGCTTGCCTAAACTTTATCCTATTGATCGGTCACACTAACTGCCAAGTGAACGGGTATCCTTGATTGTCACTTGTTAGCTTCCTGATCAATGAATGTTTGATATAAAGTCAGAGACATAGCTCCTTATGGAGCTGGGCACAAGGCATTTAACCATATGAATATACAGATATGATATAATAAGATAGAATGCAATACACATCTCTGATGAAATAACTACGGCTCTACAGATGATCCTTTCCTTTCTTCCTCTTGATGCACAATAGGAGATCCGCAACACGTTTCCGCTGAAATTACTTCAGCCTTTGTCAAGCACCCCACAGCTCAAACCAGACACTCCCATACCACTAAGCCAATCAGCACCCTAACCGGTATAGGCGCGAACTGAGCAAGAGACAGAAGTGTTTGTAGCTGGGGTTCACAGCGTGGCTTCAAGATCAGCTAAAGCAGTTACATTGCTCATCTTATTCTGGAGGCATTTACTTCTACAAGGTGACATCGGACAAAGAAGACAGCTCATTCCACTCTAAGAGCTGAACTTAAAAGGATCACTAAAACAGGTACCTGTAGTTTCGAGTGGATCCATTAGAGCACTAACACCCAAAAACACTGTGCTACACTAAAGGAATCACGGATACCAGTAAAGCATTCATATTCATCTGCACCTTTGTGGACATTTCATTGTCATGCTGACATAGCCATATTTAACGGAAGCTATTTTGGTATATGCACTTAGCGCACATACTCTTAGATTATCAGTAGATATTTTTATGATAGATATTGTGTTACAAATTGCTAGAAATTTTGATACATACAGTTCTAGTTGCTAACATTAGTAGCCTACAATATATGTGTGATTTTCCTTGTGTAAATGCTTTTATAGAGTACTCACATTTTTTAATAGAGATTGGCCAATCACATATTTTACTGTCTGAATTCTTGTATAAGGTGTAATTTCTACCTAGGAGATTATCATTCCATGTTTTACATATATTTTTATTTTTAGGTTCTCATTGTGACATTTGTTGAAGAATAAATTATTTTTTAATATAAACATCAAAATCGTATGCTCTCTTTTTCCTGGGTATTTTTTGCCTGTACTGGCGCTTTAGATTTTACATTGTTCTCTGTGTGTCCTTTCCCCTGGGGATTTAGGAGAAATATCCCCTTAAATCCTAAAGCATATATGCCCTAACCTTTGCGCAGTCTGTATAACCTTTTGTAGATGTTGACTTGTTACCACTTTTTGGCCCAATTTGTTAATTGATGGGGGTGTGGCTTAGGACACACACTTGTTTGTTTCACTGTTTGGTCTGAGGAAGGGGTCTGCGTACCCCGAAACGTCACCATGTTTAAATAAAACAGAATAATTGTTTTTCTAAATCCAGTGAGTGCAGTCCTTCATTTGCACTTATATATATATATATATATATATATATATACCCATGAGTATATATTTTTATAGCTATATACATCACCTCTCCCTCCAAGAACCTTTCCCTACCCGCCTCCCTGCTAACCCTCCCACACCACCGCTGCCTGATGCAGAGAGGGACATAAAGTGTCCTTCTCTCCTTCGGTACCTCCGCAAGACTATTTCTGCACTGCCCCACTCGTGGGGCTGGCAGAAATAGCGCAATCTCGCTACTTTTAGCGAGATCATGGTAGAGGCCCAGGGCTTAACGACCAGTGCCATCCTCGCCCTTGTCTCACGCAGTCTCTACTGCACATTGGTACTGGTCCTTAAGGGGTTAAGGCTAGATATGTTTGTATCATGCAGTCTTTACTGCGCATGACTGAGTCAGACAAACATACTTGCCCTTTTATAGTATAGGATGAATAATGCATAAATATGTTTTTACATGTCTTCATCTACTTGACTGCAAAGGGCTCTAATGCACTTATACAGTATATACTGTACATATATATATGTATACATATGTATTTATGTGTTTATATGTATATATATGTCTGGCAATACATATATAAATACATATGTACACAAATATAAACACAAACACACACATATATATATATATATATGCACTATATATATATATGTCTTTAAACTATATGTATACATATGTATTTATGTGTTTATATAAGTCTGTAAATACATATATACACATATTAATACATAAATACTTATCCACACACATATAAACACACACACACATATATATATATATATATATAATTATATATATACATTATATGCACAATATCAGACAAAAGTGAGTACACCCCTCACATTTTTGTAAATATTTTATTATATCTTTTCATATGACAACACTGAAGAAATGACACATTGCTACAATGTAAAGTAATTAGTGTACAGCCTGTATAACAGTGCAAATTTGCTGTCCCCTTAAAATAACTCAAAACACACCCATTAATGTCTAAACCGTTGGCAACAAAAGTGAGTGCACCCCTGTGTAAATTTCCAAATTGAGCCCAAAGTGTCAATATTTTGTGTGGCCACAATTATTTTTCAGCACTGCCTTAACCCTCTTGGGCATGGGGTTTACCAGAGCTTCACAGGTTGCCACTGGAGTACTCTTCCACTCCTCCATGACGATATCCCGGAGCTGGTGGATGTTAGAGATGTTGCGCTCCCCCACCTTCCATTTGAGGATCCCCCACAGATGCTCAATAGGGTTTAGGTCTGGAGACATGCTTGACCAGTCCATTACCTTTACCCTCAGCTTCTTTAGCAGCGCAGTAGTCGCCTTGGAGGTGTGTTTGGGGTCGTTATTGTAATGGCTTAAATAATGTTGGATCTCAACTGCCAAAGATCTTAAAATAATGAATGTATCACTCTGAGTAACAGACTATTGTATTAGCATAGGCTGTGATGTATCAGAGTGAAGTTTATCAAATGACTGCTTTTGTCAATATGTTGCGATCTGACTACCATATAATGTAGCAAGTTCAATAATGTGAGATGAGGATTGAATGAAATGGTTACTTTCAGCTTTACTAATAGAGCAAGCGTTGCACGTCTTACTTAGGAGTTAACCTGACAGACTAAGCCTGTGTGCGATCTTGTCTCCTGTAGCAACTGACAGGCTTCGGTGATTCCCTGTGTGTTGAGGGGAACTAGCGCTGTGAAACTTGAAGCCGGAGGCAGGGGCGTGACAGACTCCTGCTGAGTTCCTTACGGTGACGTCACTCTTGTTCCGTAGCGCTGTAATGATTGCGGCTTCCTAAACTGTTATCGCCGCTTCCCGTATCCCTGTCAGTTTGGGAAAGTGTAACAGGAAAGTCTATGTGTAGACAGGAGGTAAGTTAAAGTTGTCACTCACTTGATGGTATCCTGGGTAAGTCCCGGTACTTCGTGGTTTGTCTGTGAACTCGGCTTTGAACCAATTCAGAATAGTGACAGCAGTAAAAGGCTGAACCAATTCCCGCAGTGTGATTCAGAATCTAACCTGAGAGTGGATGTTAGGCAAGTCCAGCAGGTTTCTTTGGATGTCAGTACTGAGACGGGAAGTCTTTTAAATGGACCAGCTGCAGCTGGTATTTGTAATCCAGATATTCGTTTATTATCTGCTTCAATATGTAGGCAATATGTAGGCAAACAACTGTTCTAACAAACAGTGCAAACAGCTTAGCTGTACTGAACACAATAACTAAGCACTTGTTTGGGGCGGAGACATGCCTTAAATACAGGTGTGTGAAGGTGAGCTGCAGTAGTAAGGAAAACCAGGAATGGAATCCTTACAGTTCCTTACAGTTCCCCCCCTTCCACGGCTGGATGCTTAGGTCTCTGTGGAAAACGTCTATGGAAGCGTGCAACCAGCCTCGTAGCATCTATGTGGTTATGGGGTTCCCAGGAGTCCTCATCAGAAGAAAAACCTTTCCATCTCACAAGATACTGAAGTTCTCCATTAGAATACCTTGAATCCAGAAGATCTTGGACTTCATAGACATTACTGTCCAGGGTTACAGGATCAGAAGGAAGAAGAGGTATAAAAGGGACCTGGCCAACATAAGGTTTGAGCAATGAGACATGGAACGTGGGGTGGATTATTAATGAATCAGGCAGGTCCAATGTGACAGCATTTTCATTTACAATATGTGTAATCCTAAACGGTCCGATGAATAAACTGGCCAGTTTTTTCTTGGGGAAGTGTAATTTAATGTTCTTTGTTGATAACCACACCAGGTCTCCTACTTTATACTTCGGAGCGGCTCTTCGTCGTAAATCATAGTACTTTTTCTGAGATGCTTGTGCATGCTGTATATTGGTGCATATATGCTGGAAGTTTTCGGCCAACCGTTGAATTAATTCATCAACGGAAGGCGTATCCTCTGAGGAGGAATGTTGAATACTGAATCTAGGATTGAACCCATAATTCGCGAAGAAAGGAGAGTAATTAGTAGTACTATTGATCGTGTTATTGTATGAAAACTCGGCCATGGCGAGGAAGGATGACCATGTATTTTGATGGTAAGAACAGTAACAACGTAAATATTGTTCGAGCCATTGATTTAGCCTTTCAGTTTGGCCGTTCGTCTGGGGGTGGAAGGCTGTACTTAACCGTTGTTCTATTTGAAGAGACTTAGTGAGTGCTTTCCAAAACTTTGAGGTGAACTGGCTACCTCTGTCAGTGGTTAAAACAGTTGGTAACCCATGATATCGCACTACGTGGTTCAAGAACAAATGTGCTGTTTCTGAAGAAGTAGGTAGCTTATGGTAAGAAATAAAATGGGCCATTTTAGTGAAGTGATCTGTTACAACCAAAATGGTTGTGAGTCCAGAGCTTGGTGGTAAGTCTACTATGAAATCCATACCTAAGTGAGCCCAAGGTGATGTGGGTATATCCAAAGGCATAAGATGACCGTATGGAGGTTGTCTCTCAGGTTTGCATACTATACAACTGTTACACTGCTGAAGGTATTCCTTGATAGTGCTTTCCATAGATGGCCACCAATATGTTCTGGTTATTAGCTCCTTGGTGCGTCTGATTCCTGCATGACCTAGTAAAGGTGGGTCATGGTGTTCCTTAATGATCTGTGCTCTAAGTTTTTCTGGAACATATAACTTAGAGCCATGGTAATAAAAGCCATCTTTCCTAATCAGAGAGTTCAATGGGGTACGTTTCTCCGAAGCTAAGGCAGCTTCATAGTCTTGTACTGAGATAGAAAGTAGAGCCAGGAATCTTGAAGGTGGCAAAATACAGCTAGGTGGTTGTTGCTGAATGGGTCTTTGGTCTCTACGGGACAAGTTATCTGCTTTTCCATTTTTTGATCCTGGTCTGTACATGATTTGGAAATCAAAGTGGCTAAAGAAGAGGCTCCATCTTACCTGTCTGGCAGATAGAGTTTTGTTGTTTTGTAGGAATTCGAGGTTTCGGTGGTCGGTATAAATAATGATGGGACTGGAGGTACTTTCTAAAAGATGTCTCCAGAATTCCAATGCTCTTTTAATAGCCAGTAATTCTTTATCTCCTATGGAGTAATTCATCTCTGCTGATGACATAATCTTGGAAAAGAACCCAATAGGGAATAGAGGGTCTTTAATTGTTTTGCGTTGTGAGAGGACTGCACCGAGTGCATAGTCTGATGAATCGACTTCTAGAATGTACTGAAGGTCGGGATCAGGGTACTTTAAAATAGGAGCGGAAGAGAAAGATTCCTTTAGGAAACTGAAAGCATCAGCAGCTTCTTTTGACCAACGGAAAATACAATTAGGACTGGTAAGCTTCGTAAGTGGCTTGGAAATTCTAGAAAAATTGCGAATGAATTTCCTATAGTAATTACTGAAACCAAGGAATTTTTGGAGGTCCTTTCTCGTGAGAGGAGTACGCCAAGATTTTACTGCATCAACTTTGCCCTCTTGCATCTGAATGCCCTCGGGACTGATGGAATAACCAAGGAAATCTATAGTCCTAGTGTGAAAGATACATTTTTCCAGTTTGGCGTAAAGTCGGTGGACCTGGAGACGTGACAGAACCCAACTAACATGTTTTATGTGGTCAGTTGTATTTGAGGAATAAATTAAGATATCATCTAGATACACTATGACACAGATATCGAGTAGATCGTGGAAGATATCATTTACGAAAAACTGGAAAGTAGCAGGTGCGTTAGTGAGGCCGAAAGGCATAGCCAAGTATTCATACAGCCCATATCTGGTTCTGAAAGCAGTGAGCCATTCATCACCCTCTCTGATATGTACGAGATTGTATGCTCCCCTAAGATCCAGCTTAGTGTATATGGTAGCATGCCGTAGTCTCTCGATGAGTTCGGGTATGAGTGGGAGCAGATATCGGTTTTTGATGGTGATCTTGTTTAATTGTCTGAAGTCGATGATAGGGCGTAAGGACTGATCCTTGTTCTGGACAAAAAACATTCCAGCTCCAGCGGGAGAGACAGATGGCCGAATAAAACCTTTCTTCAAGTTCTCATCTAAATAAGTTTTAAGGTAGTCCAGCTCAGATGGACAGAGCAGATATAAGTGCCCTATAGGTGGGGAAGTACCTGGTTTTAATTCTATAGGACAGTCATAAGGACGATGAGGGGGAAGTGTTTCCGCCTCCTTTTTACTAAAGACTTCGGAGAAGTGAGTATATTCAAGGGGAACATCAGACTCAGATGTGGGGGTCAGAGAAAGAAACGACTGCCTAAGACATGTTTGTTGGCAATACCGTGAATTCAACTGTATTTGGAGAGATTTCCAAGAGATCTGAGGTTCGTGTAGTTGCAGCCAAGATAAACCAAGAACTATTGGAAATAAAGGGGATGTAATCACATCAAAAGAGAGATGTTCATGGTGATTTTTTAAGGTAGTAACTGAAAGTGGGATAATGTGGTGTGTAATAGGCCCGGATGATATCTCTGAGCCATCAACAACACAAAGTGAAATTGGAGACAATTTTTTTATCAGAGGTATTTTATTGATAGACACTAGAGAGCTGTCAATGTAGTTCCCTTGAGCTCCAGTGTCCACGATGGCTGGAATGGTCATCTGCTTACTTGCCCACTGTAATGACAAAAGTAGAGAACAGTGAAGAGGATTGTTACGTACTATCTGAGAGATAAAGTTAGTGTTGCACTTACTGTTCTTTTTCTGGGGTATAGAAGGGCAATCCTTGACACTATGGGAAGCGGCACCACAGTACATACAAAGACCCCTGGTCTTCCTTCTTAACCGTTCCTCTGGAGAAATGGGACCCCTGAAGACACTTATGTCCATGGCTTCAGCTCCGCCAGGACTAGGACTGTTTGACCTGCGAATGGGTGGACAAGGAGTGGACACCTTTTTGTACGCCTGATCTGCGTATGGCCATTCTGATCTTCTCTCTCTCAATCTTCTATCAATTTGGCTACTTAGCTTCATAAGAGCTTCAAGGGTCTCTGGCAACTCGGTTCTTGCTAATTCGTCCTTGACTGCATCGGAGAGGCCAAGCCTGTATTGATTTCTGAGCAGTCTTGATAAAGGTCTCTTTGTGACCGAAACGCGTCGACTGGTAAGCACAATTTCATTTTCTATTGATCTAAAAACAATCTACACCATCATATCTTTCTTTTACAGAAGGATCATCCAGGGATTATAACAAAATATTTGCCAAGAAGATAGAATTTTGGGTTGGAAAACAGCTAGCAAGTCTGACACTGTTATTCAGTATAAAACACTTGGAAAATCACCATAACTATTGCTGTTAGGATTCACAACACTTTAAGGATTATTGTTTTTTCTTAAAGAGACACACTACTTATTATAATTTATTGTTGGATTATTTTTTCTATTAAGTTTTCACTGTTGGACTATTTTTTGGACTATTATTTACATTTATATAAGTTACTATTGGAACACACCACAATGTTTTTGTAAATTTTTGGTTTTTCATTTTTCACAATCTTTGTTCTTAATTCACGTTTTTTGAAGATCAACCTATTTTTTGACCATTAATATCTTTTGTACACTAATTTTTGCACACAACTTTTTTGATACACATTCTTTACTTTGGCTTATTGCTGTCACAATATTTTTTACTTGACAATGCGTATGTGTTAAACACACAGTTAAAGGTCTTACTCAGAGCCTTACACATTAGTCACTATTGGCAATATTTAGTATTGCATAGAATCGAGAACATTATTGGTTAGATAATATTATATAACTGACTAATATATTTCACCTATTATGTGTATGTGGTAAACACAAAGTTGAATTTTTGTTGTGAGCCTTATACTTAATTTGGAATTTTTTAGGAATATTTTTTAAGAGCATTGTTTGCACAATTTTAAATGCCATATCTGCTATTTAACTATTTGTTTTAACTATTCATTTAGCTATTATTGCTGTACAAATTTGTGTATGTATATATATGGTAAACACAAAGTTGAATTTCTGTTGTGAGCCTTATACTAAATTTGGAATTTTTTATGAATATTTTTAAGAGCAATGTTTGCACAATTTTAAATGCTATATCCGTTACATAACTATTTGTTTTAACTATTCATTTAGCTATTATTGTTGTATAAATTTGATTGTTTATACATGGATCCATGTTTTTAACTTATTTGTGTACTCAATAAATTGTTTATTGTAATCGTTTGACAATATTGCATTAGGTCCAGACCCAGCCTTCGTATAGTTGGCGCTTTGGTATACCTTATTAGATTGATTTCTGAGGGCTATGGCATTCCATTGAGAGTCGATTGAATATTGTTTGAACTCTGTAATATAATGTTCGACGGGTCTGGATCCTTGTTTTAATTTCCTCATTTTGCTCTCAGCAGTAATCTGCAGGTTGGCATTGTTATACAGTTCATCCATAACGTCAAGAAATGATGAGAAGGATGACAGAACCGGATTGTTACTCTCAAATAGAGTGTCAGCCCATATTCGGGGTTCTCCCCTTAGGTAACTAATCATAGTGAGAACTTTTACCCTATCATTGGGATAGGTCTTGGGTTTGAGACTGAAGTTGAGGAGGCAAGCATTTTTGAAATGACGATATTGGTTTCTGTCTCCATGGAAGAAATCTGGTGGAGCAACAAAAGGTTCAGGAGAGGACTCATGAGGTTTTGGAGTGATGTCTTTTATGACCTTTCGCAAAGTCTCATTCTCCAGTTGTAACTCTCTTAGTCCCTGACTGAGTTGGTCTACCCTTTGGGACAGGTTGAAAACAATTTGTGGGAGCGCGGCTGGATCCATAATAGTGGCTTAGTTATTCTGTAATGGCTTAACTAATGTTGGATCTCAACTGCCAAAGATCTTAAAATAATTAATGTATCACTCTGAGTAACAGACTATTGTATTAGCATAGGCTGTGATGTATCAGAGTGAAGTTTATCAAATGACTGCTTTTGTCAATATGTTGCGATCTGACTACCATATAATGTAGCAAGTTCAATAATGTGAGATGAGGATTGAATGAAATGGTTACTTTCAGCTTTACTAATAGAGCAAGCGTTGCACGTCTTACTTAGGAGTTAACCTGACAGACTAAGCCTGTGTGCGATCTTGTCTCCTGTAGCAACTGACAGGCTTCGGCGATTCCCTGTGTGTTGAGGGAAACTAGCGCTGTGAAACTTGAAGCCGGAGGCAGGGGCGTGACAGACTCCTGCTGAGTTCCTTACGGTGACGTCACTCTTGTTCCGTAGCGCTGTAATGATTGCGGCTTCCTAAACTGTTATCGCCGCTTCCCGTATCCCTGTCAGTTTGGGAAAGTGTAACCGGAAAGTCTATGTGTAGACAGGAGGTAAGTTAAAGTTGTCACTCACTTGATGGTATCCTGGGTAAGTCCCGGTAC
Organism: Bombina bombina; assembly: GCF_027579735.1. Taxonomy (NCBI): domain Eukaryota; kingdom Metazoa; phylum Chordata; class Amphibia; order Anura; family Bombinatoridae; genus Bombina; species Bombina bombina. The sequence goes on from NC_069503.1 coordinate 815,122,622, forward strand.
TTCGTGGTTTGTCTGTGAACTCGGCTTTGAACCAATTCAGAATAGTGACAGCAGTAAAATGCTGAACCAATTCCCGCAGTGTGATTCAGAATCTAACCTGAGAGAGGATGTTAGGCAAGTCCAGCAGGTTTCTTTGGATGTCAGTACTAAGACGGGAAGTCTTTTAAATGGACCAGCTGCAGCTGGTATTTGTAATCCAGATATTCGTTTATTATCTGCTTCAATATGTAGGCAAACGACTGTTCTAACAAACAGTGCAAACAGCTTAGCTGTACTGAACACAATAACTAAGCACTTGTTTGGGGTGGAGACATGCCTTAAATACAGGTGTGTGAAGGTGAGCTGCAGTAGTAAGGAAAACCAGGAATGGAATCCTTACAGTTATCATGTTGAAATACTGCCCTTCGGCCCAGTCTCCAAAGGGAAGAGATCATGCTCTGCTTCAGTATGTCACAGTACATGTTGGCATTCATGGTTCCCTCAATGAACTGTAGTTCCCCAGTGCCGGCAGCACTCATGCAGGCCCAGACCATGACACTCCCACCACCAGGCTTGACTGTAGGCAAGATACACTTGTCTTTGTAGTCCTCACCTGGTTGCCGCCGCTGCCGCACACACTTGACACCATCTGAACCAAATAAGTTTATCTTGGTCTTATCAGACCACAGAACATGGTTAAAGTAATTAATGTCCTTAGTCTGCTTGTCTTCAGCAAACTGGTTGCAGGCTTTCTTGTGCATCATCTTTAGAAGAGGCTTCCTTCTGGGACGACAGAAATGCAGACCAATTTGATGCAGTGTGGCCTGAGCACTGACAGGCTGACCCCCCACCCCTTCAACCCCTGCAGCAATGATACGTCTATTTCCCGAAGACAACCTCTTGATATGACGCTGAGCACGTGCACTCAACTTCTTTGGTTGACCTGGTGAGGCATGTTCTAAGTGGAACCTGTTCTCCTAAACCGCTGTATGGTCTTGTCCAACGTGCTGCAGCTCAGTTTCAGGGTCTTGGCAATCTTCTTATAGCCTAGGCCATCGTTATGTAGAGCAACAATTATTTTTTTCAGATTCTCAGAGAGTTCCTTGCCATGAGGTGCCATATTGAACTTCCAGTGACCAGTATGAGAGAGTGTGAGAGTGATAACACCAAATTTAACACACCTGCTCCCCATTCACACCTGAGACCTTGTAACACTAACGAGTCATATGACACCACGGAGGGAAAATGCTAATTGGACCCAATTTGGACATTTCCACTTAGGGGTGTACTCACTTTTGTTGCCAACGGTTTATACATTAATGGCTGTGTGTTGAGTTATTTTGAGGGGACAGCAAATTTACACTGTTAAACAGGCTGTACACTCACTACTTTACAGTGTAACAAAGTGTCATTTCTTCAGTGTTGTCACATGAAAAGATATAATAAAATATTTACACAAATGTGAGGGGTGCACTCACTTTTGTGAGATACTGTATATACACACACACATATACATATACATATTTAGACATGTATGTATATATCTCTGTGATAAAGCCCTTTGCTGCCTTTTTTTCTAACACTTTAGACCTCATATCTTTGAGCCCTTATAACTTTTTTATGCAATTTTTTTTGTTCACATTTTGTATCAGACAGTGTTATGAGTGTAACTGCACTTTTAAATAATTTTGATGTGTTTTGTGCAACCTTTTTCACGTAACAGTTAACCAGAGCTCTGAGGTTGCATTTCCCTGATGTGTTAAATTCAATTGTGCTTAAGTGAACATGCTTACTTTCGACTCAAAATATTTCCAATGTGTGCAAAGAGCCACGATAAACCCACTCATAAAATAGCCCAATGTGGGTGCACATAAATGATTTACTATTTGTTATGGGAAAAAATGCACAGTAAGGGGCCCATTTATAATCGCTGTATGGAGCTTGAGGGCCCGTGTTTCTGGCGAGCCTTCAGTTATGAAGCAGCGGTCTGGGCAGACGGACAGACATTGCCACAATTCAACCCGATTGAGTACTATCGGGTTGAATAACACCCCCCTACTGGCGGCCGGTTAGCCGCGAATCTGCAGGGGGCGGCGTTGCACCAACAGCTCACAAGAGCTGCTGGTGCAATGCTGAATAAGGAGAGCGTATTGCTCTCTGCATTCAGCGAGGTCTGTCGACCCTGATCCACACTGTCGGATCAGGTCCGACAGACCTTTGTTAAATAGGCCCCATAGGCTCAGCCTTTTTTTTTTTTCAAGTCTGCTCCAGTGAGTCCCAGATATTTAATTCCAAGCTAGAAAAGAATCTGTCACAGTTAGGTTACCAGAAGTTCATTATTGAACTTGTCATTCAGATATTTTAGCCATCCTTCCAGTAAATTCTATATAAAGGTTGGGCACTTAAAATTCATGGAATAGCAGCAATATCTGAATAATTTATAAATATAGCTTCAGTGTATGATGTTTTTGTTTATACACTAAGTCATTTCTTTGTGGAGGTGACCATACAAAATATTGTGTTTGTGTGTGTGTATACCGTATGTGTGAATAAAGAAAGCAAAAAACTGGTAGGTACCAATAGCAGCAGAAAATCACTGCTCTGTGTGCACCTGGCACTAAGGGGGGTACACATTAGTAACCTAAGTCACTACTCCTACAGGCAATGAGGGTAAAATTACTGCTCTATTTGTTACTTGCACAGAGAGGCTAAATAAAGTAATAAGTTTATGTGTTACCAGCACCCAAGTATGCTACCCTCCACCCGTATGCAGGTTGCTAACTGGCCATTCAGTATTTTTGAGGAAAACAAACTGTCAAATAAAGGCCTAATTAATCCCCTTTGAAGCAAATATAATAAAAAAAAACATATATTACCCTTTAGTGCAGTATTTAAACTAACTTCACAATCTCTCCTGTCATTTTATTGTACATTTACTTGTCAGAAAAGATTTGGCTAGAAATTTGTGTTTTCTAGAAACTTTAACTGTAATTTTCACAAATTATATGTTCTTCCGTTATACATTATAATGTCAAGAATTTTTACTTTTTGGTGCGAAAAACTCACAAGATGAATGCCTTTTCATAAATGTATACAGATGTACAGATGACAGGTAACTAGGATAGAAGCTCCTAAACCTGAACATTTTATAAATCTTTTTTTACTTATTGTTTGCATGGATCTAATAAAAATTATTTCAATTTATTAAAAGAAAAAAAAAAAATCAATAAACAAATGATTTTCAAAAATCTCAAGAACAAAATTACATTATGGGGTAAATTTAACAAGAGGCGAGTGGACGCCCGCCCGTCATCGCTAAATGCCGACAGCATTATCAGATTCGCCAGAAACAGCAGTTATGAAGCAGCGGTCACAAAGGCCGCTGCTCCATAACCATTTCCGCCTGCTCTGAGCAGGCGGACAGGAATCGCAACAATTCAACCCGATCAAGTATGATCGGGTTGATTGACACCCCCTGCTGGCGGCCCATTGGCCTTGAGTCTGCAGGGGGCGGCGTTGCACCAGCAGCAATACGCTCTCCGCATTCAGCGATGTCTTGCGGACCTGATCGGCACTGTCGGATCAGGTCCGCAAGACATTTCTTAAATATGCCTCAATGTATCATTTGACATTTGTGACCTACATATCTTTTTACTAACATGCTATATGTTTAATTTCATATGACTCCAAATACTGAATATAGGCCTATGATGTGTACAGTACTTTCCTGCTGCTCAATATATATCCTTTAAATAAAGATTTTTATATGGTCGTTTTACTTATGATACTTCTAATATTGTAAGATTTGTTTTTCTTTTTAAGAAATGACTTTTGACATTTGTTGGGAACATCACAGCAACATATCTGCCAATTATTGTCTATCTTTCTACACTTTTTGCATTACTATAAAATTCTGTTTTTACTTTTGATGGCACATGGATTCAAAAGTGTTTGTGAAATATAACTTTTATGCTAACGGTATGAAGAAAACAAAAAATAGAAAAAAAGAAACAGAAAACCGCATTATTCCAAAAAGAAAATGTTTCCTCCAATTCTGACATAGCTTTTTCTTTTGACAGTTCCTTCTTTGATTTTACCTTATCTTTATACTTGTACACTAGTCCATGCAAAATCCAAAGATAAAAAGCAAAAGTAAATCATTTATTCTGTAAAGGCCTGGGGCTTCATTCGTTAGTGCTTAGAATTATCTCCTTAGATTCTCTCCTGCACCAATAAAGAACGGTAATAGAACAGGTGTTTAAAGCTCAGTTTGCAATGAAAACTGCATTTATGTTTATCCAAATGTACAAAATGTACATGTTCTTCATGCTATTCACCTTAAGATTATGCAGTATGAATCACGGTATCAATCTGGGAAGCAGATTGTATTTTACAGTAAATATACAAACATGTTAGCATGTTGGCAAGGAGGGATTGGTCTACCAGGACACCAGGAGATTTCCAGGTGGGCCGCACTTCAATATAAGGGATGGTGATAATTGTGATGTGATGCAACTGTATCACCTCTCTCTTTTCACCTCTGAGCTATATGTATTAAGGGAACAAAGTATTTCCTTGTAAGTTTTACTTCCTTGGCCATGTACCATTTAGTAGCCCTCTCTTGAACAGTTTCTAGTGTCTAAAGAGGTCACACTGTGAGTGACACAATTTTGAGTTTTCATATCACACTATGGATAATATTTTTCACACTGTGAAGAGGAGTCATGGATGAAATCGGGTTGTAAGCTGCCTATTCAACAACAATCTGGCATTTTTTATTACAAGCTAAAATAATTTAATTTGAGGGAAGGATTATCCCCTTGAGAAAAATAGGACGTGTGTATTCTACGGACTCAACAGAAAATAGGGCTGGTTCCAGGGCTGCTTTTTATTCCCAGTCCGACCCTACATGTTGGATGCTAATGGGAGCTCAATAACATACCTCAGTTCCTTTCATGACATCTCATAATAATTAAAGGGACAAGTAACCTAAATGTTGCATCACTTGAAAGTGATGCAGCATATCTGTAAAAAGCTGATAAGAAGATATCATATGAACATCTTAATGTAAAAAAGGAAGACATTTTAGCTCAAATCTTCTGCAGCTTGCCAGAGTAAACATGATTCAGAGCTACTCTTTTTACTGTAATTTGCAAGGTAACAAAAAACAAAAAACAACAGCCAATCCCCAGTGCTGAGTTAGCTTTACAGTGATCTTGAGCGATTTCACCATAATCTTTGTTAAACTGAGGAGGGAAATAAAGTGACCTGTGCTGCATACCTGCATAGCTTCCTTTTTTACATAGAGATGTTCATGTGATATATTCTAGTTATCTTTCTACAGATATGCTGCATCAATTTCAAGATGTTCAGCATTTGGGTAACATCTCTCAAATAGGTATAATTTCTGACCTTGCAACTATCATAAAATGTAGCATAAGTGTCTGGATGGAAGTGCAAGAGTAGACAAATACCCCCCCCCCCCCTTTGATTTAACTCTTTTAACTCCAATATATCCAAGCATAAACAGCCAGTCAAGTCAATCTTTTGAAGGCAATTAGCCACCACATGTATGTGTGCTACGCTCTCCTGCTGCATGCATTGTCACTGATGACATTAGGTTGCCACTGATAGCATTTTATTTTTTTGCCCTTCTCCAAGGAGAAAATATCTATGGATACCCATGTACTGAAGCTATTCATTTTTCTATTAGTCTTTTTATTTAAGACTTTTCTCTCAAGGGGTCTCAAACTAGTTTAGCCAATTAGAAGCAGCAGATATGTAATAGCTGCTATTATTGCCATTTTGGAAAAGATAAAATGTTGAATTGACTCTGTTGGCATTATAACATTAGAGAACTTTATTTTCACATGGGTTTGCAGTTTTAAATTGGACTAACAAGCAACTTCATTAGTTGTATAGACTAAAAGGTGCACTTTTCTAACCTCAAAACCATAACATACAAAAGTATTTTAAAATGTAATAGCTTTATGGAACCTAAAAAACCCCCAAAATTTATGCTTACCTGATAAATTTATTTATTTCCGGATATGGTGAGTCCACGGCTTGAGTAATTACTGTTGGGAATATCTCTCCTGGCCAGCAGGAGGAGGCCAACAGTAATTACTCAAGCTGTGGACTCACCATATCTTAGGAAAGAAAAATAAAATATATGCTTACCTGATAAATTTCTTTCCGGATATGGTGAGTCCACGGCTTGAGTAATTACTGTTGGCCTCCTCCTGCTGGCCAGAAGAGATATTCCCAACAGTAATTACTCAAGCCGTGGACTCACCATATCTTAGGAAAGAAAAAGAATACTATCTGTATCAATGGCAAAATTATTTTTTCAAAGTAACTTGATAGGATCAAAAGTAAATATAAATCTTTTAGAGTTTAAGTCTACTGTGAGTAAAACATAATGCTTACAGAGGGCTTATTTTTTTTTAAGAGGATTACATAATGTTGAATTACAGTAGGTAGCCTTGCGAGATGCGTGTCAGTCTTCAACCAAACCTGCTTTCAAATAGAACTCTGGATTACATATTCTGTGTAAACTAAAACCAGTACATAGTTTGCTGCGGCTGAGCCGCATCAGGATCTAGGATTTTCCTTAGCATGTGTGTAACATGGAAATCTGCAATGTGTATTTGAAAGAGGTTTGATGCCTCTGGTGCCTCTCTGCATTTGTAATAAGAATATCTGGATGTAATAATAATGTAGGACATAAATGTATTTATACATCAGATGCAGCATTTGCCAGGAAAAAAATATCCTTACCCCTTGTAAAATGATGTTCCCTTGCAGTTAATTTTATTCTTCTGAGCATTGTTTTTTCCCCCATAGACGATCATGTCATACAGTATTATTACCCATGGTCTAGGTGTGGAGAACTCATTCACTGAGGAACAACTCATGTACAGCACAAAAGCAGCTGGCTAAGTTATGGCACTAGTTCAATGTACTCGTAAAAAAAAAAAATCAGTAGTTAAAGGGACATTACAATCATTGTTTTACACGCATTAGAAAATAACCATTACATTGCAAAATATCAGCACACAAAATAAATGGTTTAAAAGTATTTAAACTGTAATTCTGCTCTCAAATTTGAAAGCTGCATGATTATTGTTTATCTTATTTCTTTGCTGATGCAAATAAAGGACAGATGTGTGTGAACTACTGCACATATCAAACAATTGCTGAGCAGCATGTTACAAGGTTCAGGGTTTTTAATGCTACAAAATACATACAAGACTCTCTGAGGGCAGTAAAAAACGTTTTCAAACATAAATTACAAGGAAATCAGACAAAATAGTAATAAAAGTGCATTTTATTATTGCACTTTTGCTTGTATATAACTATGGGATTAATCATAATCCTTTAGAAAGGATTAACGGAACATGAAACCCCAAATTTTTCTTTTGTGATTGAGACAGAGGGGCCAAATTATCAATGTCTGTCCATCATGATTTGGCCCCAGAGGATGCAATTTAAAAACAACTTTCTAATTTATTTTTTATTTGATCTCTTTGTAGCTTTTGTTGAAAACAGGGATGTAAGCTCAGTAATGTGCAAATGTCTTGAGCATTATATGGCAGCAATTTTACAAGACTGTTATATGAAAGAGCACGAGACAGTATCACTATGTCCTACCATGCACCAACCTAGATATTTCTTCATTAAAGAATAACATGACAAACAAAGCAAATTTGATAATAGAGGAAAATTGGAAGCTTTTTTAAAAAAATGTCTGAATCACAAATATTTTTTTTGGGCTTCATATTCCTTTAACTAATGTATTTTTTAAAAAAAAAATCACCATTAAAATCTATGGTGATTATCATTTCTTAAGGATTGCGATTGAGCCAAACTAAAGTCAAAATTAAACTTTCATGATTTAGAGACAGCAAGCATTTTTAAGAGAATTAACTTCCATTATCATATTGTGCACAGGGCAAAATGTACAACGATTGCAGATGGACAGCTTCACAAACAGAAAACCTCCAATTGTTATGGTGAAAAAGAGTTTTCTTGAGCAATTTTATTAATGCACTATTGCTTGTTTGTAAGTGTTTGTTTAACTTCTGCAAATAAATGAAACACACAGTTAAAGTCTGTTCTAGAGCAGCGATGCATTACTGGGAGCTAGCTGGACACATCTAGAAAGCCACTGAGAAAAATGTGAGTAGCTTCATTAAGTATCCAACCCCAATTAGTGATGGATATGTACATATTCTTTTTCAACAAATGATACAAAGAGAAAGTAAATATGAAAATATAAGTGAATATACAAGTGTCTAAAAATTGCATGCTCTTTTTGAATCATGCAAGTTTAATTTTGATTTTTCTATCTCTTTAAAGGGGAATAAAACACAATTATTTTCTCTATTATCTAATTTGCTTCATTCTCTTGATATTCTTTGCGGGAAAGCATGCCTAGATATGCTCAGTAGCTGCTGATTGGTAGATGCACATAGATGCCTCGTGTGATTGGCTCACCCATGTGCATTGCTATTTCTTCAACAAAGGATATCTAAAGAATGAAGCAAATTAGATAATAAAGTAAATTTGAATGTTATTTTAAATTTTATTCTCTTCCTAAATCATGAAAGAAAATGTTTGGGTTTAGTGTCCCTTTAATGTACCAATCAGGAGCCACAGGCAGCTGCTGATTCTGAGCAGGCACAGCTGGTGATTGGCAAAGTTAAAGGGACATTAAAGGGACATTAAACACAATTTTTTTCTTTCATTATTCAGATAGAGAATCTAGAGCCTATCTAGATATGCTTTTCAGCAAAGCATATCAAGAGAATTAAGCAAATTAGATAAGAGAAGCAAATTAGAAAGTTGTTTAAAATTGCATGCTCTTTCTAAATCATGAAAGAAAAAATGTGGGTTTAATGTCCCTTTAACTGCTGTTACTGTGAGTGCCTCCTAGTTGTTTTTGTGTAATTGCTGTTACTGATGGGCTCACTAACCATGTCTGCTCAGGACCTGCAGTTTTCTGCGGCTCCTGAACAGGATTTTAGCTATTAGTTTAACCCCTTTGTGGGGGTTAAACACATATACTTGCAGGGTAAGTAGTGATGAAATTACCGTTCTAACAAATTAGAGCATGCCATTTTTGCACTACAATATCCCTTTAAGTTGTTTCTTCCTAATTGTGAACATCTGTATTGTTGTGTCTGATGACTTATTTGGAGTATAAAGGTTATAGATATTTTGATTCTATATACACTGGTTGAGCTTTAACTAGTTTGGTGAAAACTTTGTATATTATAATTTTCTCATTTTGAAAAGCAACTTTAAAGTGCTGATAGTAATGTGGAATTGATTTCAAATCCCAGAAGACAAAGATAAATATTTGTATTGATATTATAGGTATTGATGACCTATTGCCAATGTACACTATTTAAGTATAATACCATGACATTACATTTGCAGTTGGTTGATATTTCTGAGGTACCTAGCCAGTTACATGTCACTAAGCAGATTCCTCGCACCACAACACTTTTCAGCACACATTTTAATCTCTTGTCTTAAAAATGCTTTTCAGCACTCTCCTGTAGCCAGATAGTTTACAGTTCAAATGTTTAAAGTTCTTTATTAAGTTTTGCATATTTATTTATAATACTTAAAAAGTTTTCAGTCCCCCAATGAATTGTTACAACCAATCAGAGACCATATCACTAAATATGGAGGTACTCCCATGTCATTTTTGCTCAGTGTCAAGGGAGATTAAGCTTTATACTTAGGAAATGTACGCTGAACAGAGGCTGCAAGTTTTGCAAGTGTGCAGGGGTGGGCAGACTGTTACAATCCTAATGCAGGGGAGCATTTTATTAATGTGGGTTGAAGGGTCAGCTTTCTACTGTGCTCCATCAGAGTTCTCAAAACAGTTCTCTATGTAGCACAGCAGGCAGACCCAACTTGAACTTTTCCTGCTATCTGTGACCCTGTTCCGCCCTACATCTGCTGAAAGATAAGTGTATCAGGCAGTGGAGGCTCCTCTCTATGGGCACAGGCGCACGTGAACCCCTGGAGAGCCCTAAGAGGAAAAAACACAAAACCAAAAAAAAAAAAACTTGTTGGCTAAATAAATATAATTTTTCCAATAGCACCCCTATTGGAAAAATTATATTTATTCAACCCAAAACGTTTGTCAAATTTAGCAAAAAATAAAAATTGCCGTTTTTACTTCTATCTATCGCACCGCATGTGCGATAGATAGAAGTATAGGCTTCAAGCCCATAGCACTTATTTCTTTGTGCTTGTAGCCCCCAACACAGCTCCTAACCGCACAGATTTTGCTGTGCGAGTGAGAGCCACGTTATGTCACAGTGAGGGAGGAGGAGCCTGGTCGGCGCAAAACAGAGTCGAAGGCAGCAAGTGAGATGAGAGGGCAGGCAGTGGGCACATCCAGGGGCAGAACTTTCAGTCCAGGCAGGAAAATGGCCACTTGCTCTAGTAAATGTAAAAAAAAGTCAGATTACTGCGCTAGATATTAAAAAATGCAAATAAAGCCACAGCTTAAGGGATTTTCCCTATATCCCATACAAACTTGATTGCAATTAAAATTGTGTGTTGTAGTACACACTGAATTTAAAACTATGGCGCTCTACGCAGAGCTAAATATGTGCAGTTTCCGGCTGTATAATACGGAACTCTAGGCTTTGAAATCCAAAACAAGCAAACCATCTTACAGAATATTTACGAGGACACAAAGCACCCATCAGGTGTAAGTAATTATTAACACCTTATATTTGTGACCTTTATACTTGGTGACAACGATTCCCCTGTCTCATTACAGGAATCCCCCAACTGGCTCCTTTGCAAACATCCGCAGCCCTTTGTTGCTTTTGGAAATTTCTTCCTCCTATATTTAAATAGGGTTTATATGCCAAATAGGGTTTAACAGCAAATATTCTGTTGTAAGTTCTCTGTTGCATTTGTATATTTTGCATTTTCTGTATCCTGATTTTTTATCTGGTTTATTTTAAATTTTGATTTAAACCTTGATTTTATTTTGTTAGAATAAATATAACTGTTTATATTATACAGCCGGAAATGTACTACAACGCACTCAATTGTAATTGCAATCTAGTGATCAGAGCTGAAAGTAAGTGGGCGGAAGGAGCATGGGAAGCCTTTATTAATGGGTGTTTTTAGCGTCTCATCTCTGAGTTGTCTTCAGTACACAGATTTTGGTGTTGCCATCCCCCGAGCTACCCCCACACGAGCACTACAACATGGGGTAGAAGCTGAAAAGGAGCAGCGACTGCAAACGGATACTGAAGAGAGAGAGAGAGAAGACTGACTCACTCTATGGGTGGTATTTAACCCCAGTTCATGTATTGTGAACCCCTATTTCAATAACCCACAAGCCGCCACTGGCATCAGGGCAGAGGTGATAGGTCATGTTAATTACTCCTCCTTCATCCTCTCAACAACCAACCTGTCGTTTTTCTCCTCCTTGCCTCTCCTGTACGCTTTTGTCAGGGCTACACTAGACAGCACAATAATATGGTTGTAATTCGAAGCTATGATACACACTTATAAGAGGGGATGGGGCAGGCTCCTGGTCTTCACACGGCAGTGTTTGCCCTTGATGTGCTTTGAGGCAGGGGGCTCTGCATATTCAAAAGTTCATAAATAAATAAGCATCAGTTCCCTAACTTTACCTGCATAAACTACAATCAATGGAATAAACCATCCAGCTCCTTTATATAAGTAAACATATTTTCAGCTTTTCTCCTCAGTAAAATAGAGCTTGGTTGTGTCAAACTGTTTTTGTTCACACAAAGTTGAAATATTTGTGTTAAAGCAGTAGTATACAACAATTTTCATTTAACTGCATTTAATAGACACTACTATAAAGAATAATATGCACAGATACTGGTATAAAAATCCAGTAAAAAAACTTTTAAAAACTTACTTAGAAGCTCTCAAGTTAGCACTGTTGATGAGGTTAGCCTGAAACACCCGCTGAAAGGGGCTGAGAGCAGAACCTCCTCCTCTGCATATGAGAAGACCCATTATGCAAACAAAAGCAGTCTGAAGTCTGTATACATCAGTATACATCTTAAACTTTGGGGCTTGTTTAGGAGTCTGAAAATCATTGCAATGTTATTTAAAAATAAGCAAAATTTTTTACAAAAAACACCCCAGATTGGTTATATAAATGAGTCATCTACAAAACATTTATGCAAAGAAAAATCTAGTGTACAATGTCTCTTTAAAGAAACCCTCAGTTAAAGAGACACTGAACCCAAATTTTTTCTTTTGTGATTCAGGGAGAGCATGCAATTTTAAGCAACTTTCTAATTTACTCCTATTGTCAATTTTTCTTCATTCTCTTGCTATCTTTATTTGAAAAAGAAGGCTTTTAAGCTAAGGAGCCAGTCAATTTTTGGTTCAGACCCTGGACAGCACTTGTTTATTGGTGGGTAAATTTATCCACCAATCAGCAAGAACAAGCCAGGTTGTTCACCAAAAATCGTCCGGCTCCTAAACTTACATTCTTGCTTTTCAAATAAAGATACCAAGAGAATGAAGACAATTTGATAATAGGAGTAAATTAGAAAGTTGCTTAAAATGGCATGCTCTATCTGAATCACAAAAGAAAAAAGTTGGGTTCAGTGTCCTTTAAGCATTTTATATTGTTGCTAATATTCTGTTAGTCATCACAAAGGGTTAAGTTTTTTTGCTTTTTGCATTTTGATGACATTCACTTGATTTGTAGGGTCATATTAATATGCTGTATAAATGTTGCAAAAAAGTAATACAGTTGTTTGTTTTTTCTTTTTATTTCCATGTTGGATATCATCTTATCTTTTAGATTATATTAATATTGAAACATTAACACAAAGTGACACAACTGTATTTTTTGGTGTTTTTTGTGTCCATGCTTATTATGGGCATTATCTTAGTCTTCTCTCTCTGCTCATTATCATTTTATAGATACTCAGCTTATTTACCCGGTCTATTACCTAGGCTATTATAGTAAAGATAATCCAACATTTTATACAGCACAATGTGTTCATTAAAAGTGTATAAATAGTTATAATCATTATATAGTGCAGTGTGGTCATTATCTCTGTGTGTGTTTATGTATGTATATATATATATATATATATATATATATATATATATACAGTATATAATGTGGAGGTAGGGTCTGCACTTTTACTTAACAATGAGACATCAGCCAGGGTGCAGGTGCAGGTGCAGGGAAGTTCATACAAATCAATGAAAAGATTAATAACAATTTATTTAGTGACTGACTCCCTTTCCTAAGACCTGTCTGAGAAGGGGAGTGTCAAATCCAGAGAGTGATGTCCTTTATATTTTTATTTTTATATATATATATATATATATATATATATATATATATATATATATATATATATATATATATATATATATATATATATATATATATACACACACACACACACACACATATACATATACTGTATACTCAAAATCATTATACCAAAATCATTATACAGAGAGAAGCATTCATATTTTTACTGTTGCTTATTACTTATTACCTTTGGGGGCGGGGCAAAAAATGTTTGCACTAGAGCCCCCTGTAGATTGGGTCCACTATTGATGCAGCACTAATTGCAACTAAAATAACTATTATATTAATCTCCTACTTAAATTGTAAAAAAAAAAAAACCCACAATAAATAAATTTTAGTCCAACGAAGCTATAACTCAGCTTGCAAATATTCCAGAAAATGGTAAGGCCAGCTGATAAACACTACAACATGAAAACTCTGATTTTATATATCATCAAAGTCCAAATCCTGTCAGCTGGAAATGAGATTAAAGGTACTGGTGTCAACTCTTCAAACCTGTTATGTAGCTATGTAGTTGAATCTAAAATATTAATAATGAATGTTCAAAATAAAATATTGAAAGTTCTTTTTAGAAATTACAGATGAAAAGGGCATTTGAAGTTTCTACGGAATTATACCTTTTGCAGCAGCTGTCTCTCTTTCTATCTACTGCCAACATACTGTGTTCCAGTTTCCTGTCCCACATTAACTACTCACTTCATATTCTTCTTTGAATCCATAGCCTTCAGCACATTTCATCTGTGTGATGTGTTGCAGCAAATCTGCTACTCGAATGGCTGGATGTAGCTGGCCTGTCTGGTATGGAACATCCACTGTTTCTCGCTTTTTGTAAGTATGTGTCTGGGCCAAGCTGCTTGTTTCACTATTTGTGTGGTTTTCATCTAGAAATGCAAAATACCAAGTAGGTAAGATTTCTGACATGCAGTGGTGGACAAAAGAAATACTGCTTAATAATAATAATAATAAAAAAGGTAATTTTTAAATGACATCACAAAAAAGGAAAGGAGGAGGAACTGAATGACAAAAAAATAATTTTTACTTATGTAGTTATAGACAGTTTTTAATTTTTAGAATGAGGCATAATTATTAATTATTGTTAGAAAATATTTTTTGTACTGGAACAGACATTTTTTCTTTTATCATAGATGAGCTAAATTTGAACAGTGAATTTTCAAAACGTTTGATACATATGTGAAACATGATGGAACATAGCATGACCAAACACACTATAAGGGGATTGTACACTTTTTGGGTGACATAAAACAATTATTTTGCATGCAGCCATAATGTTAATTTCTCTAATGCTGTTACAAAAAGTATGAAACTATCAAAACTGACATGCAAACCAACATAGAGCCAGCAGGATTGGCTGAGCCCGACAGGGATCCCATAATCCTCCACTCTTGAGTGCTGAAAGAGCATGTCACATTTTGCTTTGCATCCATCAGCACTGGAAGAGTTTATCCCACCTCCCCACAGACGCTTCTCCAGAGGGTACAAAGGGAAACTTACCATTAATTGGCACTTTTAAGAAGATACAAATCAGGAGGGAAAAGAGTAGGAAAAAAATGAGACAGGGCATAAGCAATTAAAATGTATTCAGAATTAACAGAATGGCTCCTTACTGTGGTCAAAATTAAAAAAAAGGATAGGCCAAGCTATGATTAGAGTATAAAAAAAAATATCTGTGTCACTGAATGTTTATAAAGTTAGCAGTTTGTCAGAACACATGTTGAGTCTTCACTAAAAGTCATGATTAATCAATTTATAAAGTATTTTAAAAGTTAACAAGGGAGATTTTTCTATATATGCATGTCAATCTTTCTAGTGAAACACATAAAGTGAGTCTTTGTGCTAAGTCAATTTGAAGCCAATGTGTCAAAATAAAAGTCTGATGTTTACTATATTTTTTTTCATTTTTCTTTTACATTCACCAAAGATACAAATAGTTTCTACTTCAAAGACTTTTCCATGGATAACCTGATATGGATTACACTAATATATCAAAGCATTTCATGCATGTACAATGGTGTAAATGGAAGAATTAATCCTATATAGGGATATGTCATTACAGTTATATTCTAGTACTCTAGAATATGCCTCAAAATAAGATAAGACACAAAAGGACAAAAAAACATAATGTCATTTAATTTGTTTATTTTTAATTGTCAAATAATCCATCAAATTTTTGTATCACAGCATATCCAACCTAACTCCATATCCTCATGAGATTCTGGTCCAGTCCTGGTTTTCAAACTCCCATTCTGGTCCTGGTATTCCAGATTTTCTACAGAAAATTAAAAATGCCATGACCAGAATGCATCGAAAAAACAGAACATTCCAAGCATAAAAATAACACCCCCACAGACCCCTTATTTACAAAATGTTAACATAGAAAGTAATAAATATTCAAAGTAAAAAATGTACACTTGTATCACTGATAGTCATGTTCATAAATAAATTTGATGCAACATTTTAATAAAAATCTTATTTCATTACAAACATTATTTAAGCTGTTACAATGGTTTTTGTACACTGAAAATTGTGGAAAAAAATAATGATATTTCCTTAAAACTGGAGCTATATTTTCTCAACTGAAAAACTTAAGATTGGAAAAATGTGTGTGGTTGCACATAGCTGGCTTAAACAGAAGTCTTGAAATATGGCAGTCATATAAGAAAGTGTTTTTTTTTAATATTATCAATCATATGTTAATTGTTAAACATCACCCTTTTAAGTAAATGTTTTCTGCTTTGAAGAAAATAATTAAAACTTAAAGAGAGGCCTTTTAAAGGGACATAATACTCATATGCTAAATCACTTGAAACTGATGCAGTATAACTGTAAAAAGCTGACAGGAAAATATCACCTGAGCATCTCTATGTAAAAAAGGAAGATATTTTACCTCACAGCTTCCTCAGCTCAGCAGAGTAAGTTCTGTGTAAAAATTTATACTCAGCTACTCCCAGCTGCAGGTAAAAAAAAATAAAAAAAATGAAGAAATGAACAGCAGCCAATCAGCATCAGCAGTGCTGAGGCCATGAACTCTTTTACTGTGATCTCATGAGATTTGACTTAACTCTCATGAGATTTCATAGTAAGCTGAATAGGGAAATAATATCCCCTAAGCTGTCCCAGGACAGACACACTAAAATGCTGCTTAGAAATCCTTTACAATGGGAGGTGGCTACTGAGAAACTTTTGAGGTAAAATATCTTTCTTTTTTACATAGAGATGTTCAGGAGATATTTTCTAGTCAGCTTTTTACAGCTATACTGCATCACTTTCAAGTGTTTAAACATTTGGGTATTATGGCCCTTTAATATTGAAAATGTAAAATATGCAATTTAAAAGCCAGATAAATAAACCTTCAATCCCATGTATATTCAAAACTCATGAACATACGTCATATAAGTAGAAACCATTTCAGAGTCTTCCCATAATTGAACTCAACACAATAATGAAATCTAAGAAAAAGAGAGCGGATATAAGTTCCAATTATGATCATAAAGACGTGTAGCTCTCTTTTGTTAAAATAATTTATGTACCTATCAAATAATTAACATTTAACCAATGAAGCCACTTTAAACACATTTGCAGCACTAAACATGTGCTCAGTGTTGGAGGGTAGGGTTGGATGTAGACCAACTGAGAAACAACTTAAAGGGACATTATACATTCATTTTTTCTTTGCATAAATGTTTTGTAGATGATCTATTTATATAGCTCATAAAGTTTTTTGGTTTTTTAAATGTATAATTTTGCTTATTTTTAAATAACATTGCTCTGATTTTCAGACTCCTAACCAAGCCCCAAAGTTTTATGAGAATACCGTCAGCTACCTACTCCAGCTTGCTCTTGTTTGTGTAAAGGGTCTTTTCATATGGAAAAGAAGGGGGAGGGGGGGAGTGTCTTATTTCCCACTTGCAGTGGGCTTTCCAGCTGCCTTTTCAACAAAGCTAAACTGAGAGCTTCTAAGTACATTTTTAAACAGTTTTATACTGGATTTTTATATCAGTATCTGTGCATCTTGTTCTTTATAGTAGTGTCTATTACATGCAGTTATATGAAAATGAGTGTATACTGTCCCTTTGAACACTCAGCCATTATTAAGCATAGAGAGACAAAGACAGATACACTTTAAAGAAATATAATAGCAAGGGGCACCTTGTGCACCCACCAATCACCAGCTAGCTTCCAGTAGTGCATTGCTGCTCCTAAGGCTACATAGTTTATGCTTTTTAACAAAGGATTCTAAGAGAACAAAATAAATTTAATAACAGAGGTAAATGGAAAAGTCTCTTAAAACTTCATGCTCTATCTGAATCATGAAAATGTAATTTTGACTTTCATGTCACATTAACAATGAGAAAGGGAGGGCCCTTATTTAACAAATCTTTTGCATTCAACTGCATTGTTCCTATTACAGCCCCACACATTTTGTATTTCTTCCTACTGCTCTTTCTCATAACATTTATGGTATGGTAGATAGGGTCTCCAAGACTGATGGTTGAGAAATCTCCAACTGATAATTCTTGCTACATTTAAATTAAACCATTAGAGAGAGGAACGACAGCTGAAGAGCTGTAGGAGCAGCCCCATAAATTCTCTATCACAAATGTGTGGTCATAAAGCTGGCAAATATGAGTCTATTGTTAGTCTATTGAAGTAGCTACTGAACTGGAGGGTCCACTTTCCATCCATGAACCATACCTGGCTGCAGTGTGTTCTGTGTACACGCAGAGGGCCGAATGACAATATTCATAAAGCTCTTATCTACTTCTAACTAAATAAAATCTCTGTACAGTCTTGTTTCAAGTCCACTAATGTTGAACAATGATAAGAAAATGACTAAATAAAATATAAAATGTAATTTAATAGGCTTATTATAATCCTGCAATTAAACCTCACAGATTTATTCATTCTGAGTCCCAAAGGGATATTATATCTGCTAGATAAAGCCCAGCATGAAAGAAAAACATATACACAGAAATTAAAAATACTTCAGTACAGATGGAAAATTTCACTAGTTTTACATTTTATACAAACACAGATAATGGGATTTGCAGACATTCTGCAGTTATTGTAAAGAAACGTGAAACATTTTCCCTGAACCACAACTATTTCCACATATAACAACTGTAGATTATTTTATAAATAAATAATTATGTTATATCTTTCTCTCAGTTGTCTTCTGTTCTCTTAAAAGGGACACTCAATCAAAATTAAACTCATTATTCAGATAGAGCGTGCCATTTTAAACAACTTTCCAATTTACTTCCATTAACTAAATGTGCACAGTCTTTTTATATTTAAACTTTTTTGAGTCACCAGCTCCTACTGAGCATGTGCAAGAATAAGTGTGTATGCATTTGTGAATGGCTGATGGCTGTCACATGGTACGTGTATGCATTTGTGATTGGCTGATGGCTGTCACATGGTACAAGGGGAGTGGAAAAAGACATAACTTTTAAAATTTTCAGAAAAAAAATCTACTACTCATTTGAAGTTCAGACTAAGTGTTATTGCATTGTCTTGTTATCTTGCATTTGTTGATTATGCAAATCTACTGTGTTGATTGGTCCTTTAACTCTCATGAATTATGTTCACTTTACCAATATATTGACTCTCACTCCCCCTCTATGCTGTACTTTTGCTTCTTTCTGACTTGCTTTACCTCTTTACATTATTTTTCTACCTTCACTATCTCAGCCATCACAGCTTTGTATTAGCATTTTCTGATAATGCTTGCAATAAAATGTATCACTGGTATTACTGTGCATTGCCTGCAGACCATATGGCTTTAGGCTGTAAATATGCATCATTTTCCCATCTAGCATGCTCCAGTTGCCAGTGATGTCACATTAGCACCTGCACTTGGTGCATGCACAATAAGGTGCTGCATGTGCGTTCTACCTACGCCTGTATGTTCTGCACTTTTATTGCACAGTACAAAATATCAATAAATTATTAAATACATTTTACTAGAAAATGTTGTATTGTGTAAATTGTGTTAGAATGCATCTTTAATAATAATAATAATAATAATAATAATAATAATGATGATGATGATTAATAATAATAACAATAACATTTGGAACACATTCTCCATCAGGGTGAAGGACATTACTATATCTGTAAACAAGAATCCTAAGCAATATTTTTTAAAGCTTTTTTTTTCATATTAATTGAAATATTGGAAACGTTCTTCATAGCAGAAAACACAACATAAGTTATGTTATTTCCTTTTAAGTGTTGCTTTGTTACATATTCCTTCCTGATTCCAAAGCACTTTGTCACCTCTATCCAATTTCCAAAAATGGCCTAGAGAAAAGAAGGGTCATATCTATTAACTTTATCTAGGGCTACAGAACTAGGTTATATTTGATTTACAACTAACCAAAGACCCCTGCACAATGGTACATCAGGTCAGCAATATCTCAGACGGAACTGTTACAGAGTCATGTTGGTTACATCTTAAATATTTAGATAAAAAAATCAAGTTAGGTGCCATTTAATAGATGCTTTTCATTTTATATAGATTAAAGAGCATCACATGCTTTACACTATATTCATTTTATCACTTTATCTACATATTTGTTTTACTTCTACAGAAAACACTTTCAAAGGGGTGACTGAAAGCATAAGATTTTTCAATGAGAATATATAGCTTATATACTGCATGTGTATTGGCTAATAGATTTTAATTAAACATACACTATGGTTAAGTAAAACAAAAAATGTAATAAAAAATACTTTTACCTAAAATAATTCAGATTAATAAACAGCAACATAAGATTCTGAGACAAACATTTCACATAATATACTGTTAAATGATATTGTGCTCTGGCATGCAGTCACAGTGAAAACAATTATCCCATGATAAAAATATCTATACAAGCCTTGCGGCTTAATTCTCTGGTAAAGTTATGACCCCCCCCCCCATGTATACAAAACAATCTTAGTAGCATTGAACATTATCAGTGAACATTGAAATAATTTCTTCAATATTTTTCAGCTTTTACAAGCATAAGAATCACTACAGTCACTGATTGGTGAATAGCCAAAGACAGGACGAATGGGAAAAGTTCTTCTGCTAGCACTGACTATCCTAGTCATTTGTATAGTAAACTTTTATGAAGGGAAATGATCTCACCTAAAATTGCAGTTGGCACAAATGGATCTGCCATGCATCATAAGCAGGTCCAAGCAGAAAAGAAAAAAACAAGGGAAGAGAACACAGAAAATAATTGACACAAGCTTTCCATTATATAAAGGTATAAAGGCAAACATACATAACAGATTATGTGCTACAGAGTAAAACAATTAGACAAAGCAGAATTCTAGTGCTTACCTGGGTAGTATGAGTTAGGCACAGTTGTACTTAAAGTGTTGGTTTTCATTGTAAAGGATGAAGGCGATGAGACAGCTGCAAACACAAAAACATTTTAACATTACATTCTATTCTATATCCTGCAAGACACATTCTCTTTGCATTGTACATTACACTATGACAACATGCACCTAACCAGAGCATGAGAACAATGGATGGTTATGGAAACCTATTCTGAAAAATCTTGCAGCCAGTATGGCGGTGACCTGGGACTGCCCTACATGAAGCTTCTTTTTTTGCGTTCCTTATTGGGCAAGTGTGCCAAAAAAACAAAAAGTAAGAAAACGGCAATGTTTGTGTTTTGCTGGAGCATTGCATCAGTGGCGTCACTAGGGTTGGTGTCACCTGGTGCGGTAACTTATGGTGTTACCCCCCAGAAAGCAGACACACGCAAACACAAAAACACAGGCACACACACATACAAACACTCCGATACCCTCAGACACACTTAGAAACATACTCAGACACACACAAAAACACTCAGGCACACACACAAACACTTAGACACACACACACACACACAAAAACACTCAGGCACACACACAAAAGCACTCCGACACACACACACAGAAACACTCAGACACACACACACAAAAGCACTCAGATACACACACACACAGAAACACTCAGACACACACACAAAAGCACTCAGACACACACACACACAAAAACACTCGGTCAGGTGCCAGGCATCCCCCTCATGATTTCCCAGTTCTCGTTTAGAGAGACAGCACAGCAGTGAGTGACTCCACTGCTCCACACGTCACTGAGCAGTGAGCACAGATAGGCAGGCAGGTTTAGGCTAGCAGCACAACTTTGCAAGCCCCACGGCACGCCCACAACATTCATAGGGAAATTGGGCAGAGGAGGAGCAAAGTACAAACAAGCAAAAGCAGCCGGAAAAACTATTTGTGGAAATTGCAGCGCTGGCTCAAGAGGGCAAAAAATGAAGTGTCTACAACTTCCCCAGCCCCACTAATGTTCACAAATGCTGGCCCCTCTAATAAAAATATCTATGCATCTCTACATTGTATTTCTTTGAATTTTAATAAAATAAAATAATTTTTTTTTTTTAGTGGTGTCACCCCCTGGAGGGTGTCACCCTGGTGCGGCCCACACCCCCCACACACCCCTAGTGACGCCACTGCATTGCATTTTTTTTTATCTTTTCTATGACTTTTTAGTATTTGGCTGATATGCCCCAACCAATTTAAATAGTATAACTCACACTACAGAGCCTTGTGCAGCAAGACTCTCAGTTCAATATTGATCCTCATTACATACTGTCACATTCCAATATGAATTAGTGTTATTGCCTATTAGTCATTGCAATTTAGAGATGTTGTACTATAGTGAATTAAAAAAAAAGAAGAATATAGACATTTAAGTATTTGTTTTCTGAACTATTGGAAACAGAAAGTTTCAAACTGTATTACAGTTCCTGTTTAGTTTCACCTTCAAAATATAAATGCACATAGATGAATTACATCTTTGAATAGAAATATATTTGCAATATACATGTATTAGCAAAAACATTTCTAGTAAAAGTTATTGCTGTTTTAGTGTTAACATTTTTTCTGCACATGCATGTGAAGCATAGCTAGATATTCTCAGTGCACTAGCATTTTTTTTTTTGTAAATAATTTTTATTAAGGTTCACCGGGCAGTACAGACACAAAGAAAAAAACATAACAAACACAGCTCGCAATGTGAGAGACTAATAAATGCACAGTTGCATACAATGGGAGGCGCAATGCACAACCCCCCCCCCCCCACATTGCAAACAATGTTAACAGTCACATTGAATGGTATTCACATTGTACTGTACATTATGATATGCCTTCCAACTAAAATTTAGGGTTACATTTGAACCCTTCACATTCGGAAACCTATAGAAGGCCAATGAGAAATAAGGGGCCATTATTGGATCCCAACTAAAAGGTAGAACCTAATTTTATTTTTTATGTGGATAGCACTTAGGATAGGGCAGAGACTCCCTAACTCTGCTTGGCACTGCGGAGAGTATTGCATACCCCTATTCACACTAATTCCAAATGTGGAGGCGGAGCTCAGCAGAGCAATAGCTCGTTACTATAATAAATGCCATACCCTCTCTGTCCAAGGGCAATAAAGTTATTGTATATGTTGCCATAGGAAGTAAAATGTATTATATATGTTTCCATAGAAAGTATTTAAATGGTACCCTCAAAGACAGGGGTATTTAGATTACCCTGGCCAGATAACACATATAAGGCTTCAAATACCCCACTTTGATACTTCTTGTAGACCTATTGAGGGATATAATATCAACTTATATTTACAGCAGGTATCACAGAACACAAACCATTCTAATAAATTACTATAATAGGTAGCCCTATAATAAATAGGACTATTTAGGTTACCCTAGTTAGTAAGTAAACAAATATTCTAATTATAAGATTGGCATAAAAAACATATATACTAAAACCCAAGATAGCTGTGCCTATTAGTTACCTAAAAAGGACAGGTGGTACTACTTTAGAGCTAATGTGTTCACATTTGTGGGTTATGAAGGCAGGTTAAGCATCGATTCTGTAGATGCCCAAAAAGGCATAGATGAGCAAGGTACTTTATGTCTTTAGCCAGCACAGATATAGTTCGAAACTAAGAAAAATGAACTAAACAGAAAAGAAAAAACTTCTAAGCTAGATTTTAATGGAACTGTGGCGTTATTTATTACCAAGAGAGATGGCTTTTGTGACACATCTGAATAATACAGTAGCTCTAGATTAGTCAAAAGAGTTATATATATATATATATATATATATATATAATAGTTGTCTTACAACCTATGTGAAATAATTTAGAAACTAAAGAGGCATCAGCCACAAAGAGTACTAATAAGTCCTACAAATATGGGAGTCAATAAAATATAAATAAGCAAGCTGGAGAAACATAGCATATACCCATAACTCTGCTCTCATTAATAAATGTTAACACAAACAGGCCCGTTCAGATATGCCATCCCGGCCGCTGACAGCAGAACAGCTGTATAAAGTACCAAAGAGAGCAATACATTTAAAAATAGAGCAATGCTACTATGTCAAGGTAGCAACAACAAGCTAAAAAAAAACAAAAAAGATTAAACAAACATATGCAACAGGAAGATGGTGATTAGTCTATGTAAATCTCTGAAGATGTACTAATATCTCCATAGATGTAAATGTCACGTCACCCAATGCCAGACCGGGAATCTAGGGGGCCAAATCCATGTAAGGCCAGAACTTGAGGTGTAAGTCTCTGAACTAGTGAAAGTGGGACAGGATATGTGGGGCCATGTGATATCACTTCAAAACTTAGTCGCAGGCCCCGGAGGATCATCACAGTCTCCCTTAAAGCCGGCACATCAAGCCGACCCCATATCTCCTCAGAAAAGCTCCGGCACTCCAGCAATGCAGAAAAATAATAAGGGCATATGTCATCGCCCCATTCCACAAGGCCTGCCTCTTCCCTCCGGGCAGGGACAACAAGCTCAGAAAGAGTCGCCCAAGACGAATCTCACACTGGATAGGCAATCAATTGTAATTGATTGCCCGACTGCAACTAGGTTGGGCTGCAACAACTTCACATTGTCTGTTTCCCCTTCCAGCGAGGTCTTAGAGGGGACTTTCCCCTTAGTCGCCATTTCCATAAGAGCTTGGAGGCGGTCAAATCTAGCAGCCATATTTAGCTCCTTTTCCTTCAATAGATGCTGTAGGGTTAGATAAATTTCTTCCATTTCTGGGAGCTGCAGTGGGTGTTAAAACACGCCCTTGCAGTGATGGTACAGCCTGATGGCGCAGTTTTAATGTGCACAGCTGCTATTAGGCACTCTTTGTTTGTCTGTGTCTCTTGCGACTCCCGCCTGTGAGCTATAATAAAATCGAGATCAATCTCGTAGCTGTCACGTCTTATAGCTGGTTTATCATCTTGTCAGGGCTATTGTTGATGCCAAAAGCTGATCTATTTAGGATAACAGCACTGGATGCTTCCAGTGCACCAGCATTTTAAATGATGCGGCTGCTCAGAACACCAGTGGGGCTTGTATAATGACAGCAAATAACAAATTTAGTCATTAGCAGATGATACAAGCACTTTAGGCTCTCTAAAATAGTGATGTGTTTAAAATACTGGTGCATGGTGCATACTTAAATACACTTTTGAACAGCTATAGCTTTTATTAGAAGCATTTTTGCTATCACATATATATTACAAAAATGCCTCTATTCAAAACTACAATGCATCCATGTGGATTCCAATTTTGGATGGAATGTCCCTTTAGCCCTTTTAAACATTTTAATGTGTTTAACTGTTGTTGCTTTTTAAGCTATAAAATAGAAAAAAATCTTGAGAAATGTGTCTGACTGACACAAAAGAGCTGTTTTAGTGAGGACAGGAACAAGTTTTAAAAAAATTATATTATCTTAGGTACCGAGTTCAGGAACCAATGTAATAAATAAAAAAATCTAAAATATGAAGAGTACAGTGGGTACAACTAAGGGGCACAATCACGATTCTTACACTTATTTTGATTAGATCCCCCTTCTCTCTCCTTTTCCACTTAAATGACCATCAAATACAATAGAATTACATAATTCACACTGACATGCATAATAAAAATACAATGCAATAACACATACTAATTTCAAAAGAGCTGTATATTTTTTTATGAGAACAATCTAAGGTTCCTTTAATTTCCTTTCCAGTGTATCAAGTGACCACCATCAGTCAATCACAGACTCATTTACATTTATGCTGTTAACTCTTGCAGATGCTTAATAGGAGCTATTGTCTCAGAAAGTGTGCATATATAAAGCTTGCACAATTTGATAATGGAATGCAGATCTCTTAAAGGGACACTGAACCCAAATTTCTTCTTTCGTGATTCAGATAGAGCATGCAATTTTAAGGAACTTTCTAATTTACTCCTATTATCAAATTTTCTTTATTCTCTTGGTATGTTTATTTGAAAAGCAAGAATGTAAGTTTAGATGCCAGCCTATTTTTAATGAACAACCTGAGTTATCCTTGCTGATTTGACAGCACCAATAAACAAGTTCTGTCCATGGTCTGAACCAAAAAAATGCTGGCTCTTTAGCTTAGATGCATTCTTTTTCAAATAAAGATAGCAAGAGAATGAAGAAAAAAATTAATAATAGAAGTAAAATAGAAAGTTGCTTAAAATTGCATGCTCTTTCTGAATCACAAAAGAAGAAATTTGGGTTCAGTGTCCCTTTAATATTTAAGTAATGGCAGTTTCATTTTGACTTTAAAGCATTGGGCATGGCACATGTATAGAAGGCACAGACTTGCATATTCAGGGAACCTGGCACATCTGATTCTTGTGGTGCACTGTTAATAAATGTGGGTGCACAGCAGTTACCCAGCCTCTCATAGAACTACCACTGGGTCTGTGATGGCTATCATTAACATTACAGACTGATACAACTCCAAAGTTGCACATCAGAATCAATATATAAACTATCAAAGAGCAACAAATAAACTATGCACAACATATAGTTATGGTATTATGTTGTAATCTTTTATAAATTATTCTTTAAATATTCATAGTTTTATCTAGTGGGTTTATTTTTCCCCACTTGCTTATCATTACTGATAGAATATACACATATAATGTTTATGTATTCCAGACTGTGCTCTTCAGTACACTACATAATATATTTTTTTCTACATTATAATTTTAACTATGTAATTGATATACTGTATATATATATATATATATATATATATATATATATATATATATATATATATATATATATATACACACACAGTATATCAGTTACATAGTTACTGAAATATAAAATATGTTAGAATGTCCAAGAAAACAAACAAACATTTGTTTTGTAAGAAAGAAAATGGAAATACAAATGTAATATGCATATCAAAAGATTATCTAAGATGGAACAGAACTGATAGAAAGTTTAGATTCAATTTCAATGCCTGGCAATTTCAAGATGTAGTCGTCTGGTCATAACTGTGACACTTGTAAACTCATTAGGGTGGCATGTTTATTTTTCATCCAATCTATTTCTCTCTCTCTCGCTGTCTCTGTATGTATGTATGTATATATATATATATATATATATATATATATATATATATATATATATATATATATATATATATATATATATATGTATGTATGTATGTATGTATGTATGTATGTATGTATGTATGTATGTATATATATATATATATATATATATATATATATACACACACACAAACTGTATATACATACATACACATACAAAACATGGAAAAGGACTCCACTCTCAAACTGGACTGGGTACATATGTCACTGTAAAACCCACAGCCCTGGATACTCACAGACAGCTGTACGTCTCCCAGCAACTCAGACAGTTAACCCCTGACCCGCCTGGGTGCAAAGCCCAAAGGGAAAATTACAAACAAAATTATCAGCACAACACACAGAAAGTCTGACACTCTCTTGCAAGCACACAGCTAGATAAAAGCAATCATCTAAGAGTTAGTTATAGCATTTGGTTTGATCCTTTTGTATACAATAAATTAGACTTTTAATTGCAACAAGGACAAGTCTGCAATCTTTTCTCTCATTTGATACAAATGGTTTAAACCCAGGACCACTTCAATGTCTCTTGCTCCCTGGGTCCCTAACCTACAGCCACATGACACACACACACACACATGTCGATGATTAAGTGTTAGATAGAAAAAGTAAAAGCAAGCAAAATAAATTCCCTTTATGTAAATATTTCGTATTTATAAATACAAAAGCATTCTGGTACAATGCAATAAGTGCAGACAGAGTGACAACAAAGAAAATGTCACATTTTACAAGTGCTTTATATAGGCACACATTCCAAGAAAGTCTTGAAAGAACAAACTTGAATATTTTAACCCTTCTGATACAATGAAAGAACATAATGTGTGCTATTTTCAATGCTTTGACTTGGAAGACACCAAAGCTTGTTATGACAATTTAGAAAAACCTTGACTGCATCAGAAGCTGTTCATTACGATATGCAAAGAGATTTAAAGCTCAGCACGGGAGCCACTGATTCTTCATAAGTGACTACTTTGTCCATTAAATTGATTGGTTAATGAGATGGAAAAATCTTAAAAGTCACTTTAAGTCACTTCAATTGCTTCTTCCTCCACACATTAGTAAAAAATAAAAACCAAGCTGAATCCTAAATCATCTTGAACTTACATCTGCCATTTAGATTGTGCGTGTCCATGAAAGAAAACGCTTCATCACAGTTGGTGCCTTGCTCCGTGTAGCTTTTATCCATGGAATTAACCATTACTGTCATTTCCTGTCTTGTGCTACTCAGAGTTTCTTTCCGCTTCTTAGCTAATTTCCTAAAGAAACAACATATATAAGAAAATGTATTAAATAACAGAAAATGTCACATTACATCAACTTAATCCAGGCCAGACACACACATATCTGCAATTTTACAAAGGTTTCCCTATCTTTTCAGATAGATAATTTAAGCGACTTTCCTATTTACTTCACTTATATAATTTGCTTCATTCTCTCTGTATCTTTTGTAGAAAAGCTTATCTAGGTAGGCTCAGGATCAGCGATGAAGGAGGTTGGAGTTAGCTGCTGATTGGTGGCTGCACAAATATGTCATCCGAAATGTTTCATCTAGTTCCCAGATTTGCATTGCTGCTCCTTCAACAAATGATACCAAAAGAATGAAGCACATTTGATAATATAATTAAATTAAAACAGTGTTTAAAACTGTATGATTTATCTATTTATTTCCTTTAAGAAACATTAAAGGCAATTTAAAGTCATTTTTTTAATATATGCATCAGACATTAAAGGCATTGAAAGAAATCTACATACACAATACATGTGTTAAAATCATTTAAAACTCCAATTCTTTTTAGCACATTTTAGCACATTTGTGTGATTTAGCAGACTTGGATCACACCTATTGAAAAGCCTTTTAAATATTTTTAGTATTTCCATTCCAGGGTTTAATTAGGGCTAGAAATAAGCGCCGGCATTGATCAACCAATTGCTGTGCAGCATGTAGGTAGATCATGTTTCTGAATTCCACGGAATACTGTTCAACATCTCTGGGGATTCAGATTTAAATTTCAGCAAAAGCAGACAAGATAAATAAAAAATGTGCACTGTTACTTAACTACACATGATTAAACGTATTTTTTCACTCTCACTCTAACTGTGCTCAAAGTAAACTTCTAATGCAGGCAGTTTAGCGTGGATAAAACAAGTTGAAAGTAAAAAGGACTACGGAGGACTTATTGATAACACAACACCGCTAAGACCTACAGTGCTAAGTAGTTATGAATATTTTACATTCCAATGTGCTTTACATAGAAGAAAATGTTTTTTTTTTTAAATATATTTCTATACATATTTGATATTTTTTGTAAACCTATATCTATACCTATATATCTATTTAAACTGTAGCAAAGAAGCACTCACTGAACGATTCCAACTGTGACAAAAGACTTTAATTCAAACGAGTGACGTTTCGGGACAATAACAGTCCCTTCCTCTGACAAGCTAACAATGTGAAAAAGCAGGCCTTAAATAGGCTCCAAAAATACCCTCCCCATAAGTGTGACCAATCACGGTCAAGATTACAAAACCTATCTTACCCAGTAGCAAATAGTGATCGATATTACAATAGTGCAAAGTAAATTAATCAAGTGAGTTAAAACATAGGACCCCGTGTTGCTAATAGAGTGGGGGGAATAATCACTGTTCAACCCTTTCTAATCAGCTGCTAAACGACCATAAACAAAGGAAAAAACAAAGAAAAAACGAAGAAAAAACCATAT
Source organism: Bombina bombina (assembly GCF_027579735.1). Classification (NCBI taxonomy): domain Eukaryota; kingdom Metazoa; phylum Chordata; class Amphibia; order Anura; family Bombinatoridae; genus Bombina; species Bombina bombina. The sequence continues at coordinate 815,152,213 of NC_069503.1, forward strand.
TATGTGAGGATCGTAATTCAACCAATCAGTGTGATCCCAGTCATGTAGATCGTAATTCCACCAATGGGCCGTCAACAGACTTGTGGGAATTATAATAGTACCAATCAGCAGCCTAATAGCATTCTGTATCAGAAGCGTCATACCATTACGCTTTCCAGATACGCCCACCTGTCACTGACTATGCCCGTTGCCTATAGCAACATAGTAAAACCATTTTGCTAAATCGGATCAGATCGCTACTTGCCAGTCATGGACAGGTACAGCGATACGCTCGCCATATAGATCACAGCGGCTTTCGCATGTCGGATAACAAAGGCGTTGCACAGCCAAAATAATGCTGTTAAAGAGATGGCGAGATCCGACCAATCAGCCGTGTGTCCACACCCCCATGGGCGTAACAAGATCATCACTGTGTTATTGTCCGCCTCTGTGCCTCTGTATCAGAGATGGACTAATCTATTAATATAATCACACTCGTATAAAGGTGACAAACAGTTTCCATCCTGGGCCACACATAGACTGTCAATGGCGAACACGGCTATATTCGTGTAACACTACCAATAAATTTCAGCTGTTTATTTCACAACAACAAACTGTTATTTATAATACCTGTCTGTTTCAACGGTCGCTGCATGCAGACTCCTATGCTGTGCATCAAACAACATCCTAAGAATAAAGTGTAAACAGTGTAAATAGAAACAACATATGTAAAAAAGGGGGACCTATATGTATAAAACCTATATGTATAAAACCACAAATAAGCTATTATACATCCATAAAGAATAATCACACAAAAGTGAAAAGTATAAACAAATAAATCTTAGTTGTATATTTCATAACAACCAACTGTTGTTTCTAATACCTATCTATTTCCACGGTCGCTGCATGCAGACTCCTATTCTGTGCATCAAACAACATCCTTGGAGTAAAGTGTAAACAGTGTAAAAAGGAACTATATAGACAAAACGGGAAACCTATATACATATAATCTATATGAATAAAACAACATATAAGCTATTATATATCCATAGTAAGTAATCACGAAAAAGTGAAAAGTATAACACTGTAAAGGCTCCGCCAGCCTTGTATCTAACCATAATTGTGGCACCGATTATGGGATTGGTGTGAAGTAGACCACCCAAGCTAAAAAGCAACACGGGGTAAGCACAAAGTGAATATAATTAAAATTAAAATTGAAATAATGTTAAAATTAAATCGTCCATATAATGGACACAATATTAACAACATGATGTAAAGAGAACCACCTATGGATATTACATAGGGGCAATATAGGACAGAGAAATCAGCATTGTCTTCGGTTACATTGTGCTTTTAGATCAATCGACTGTATTCAGGGTCTGGAAAAATAGTAAAACTAAATAAATAAAATACAATAAAATAATGATAAAACAAAATGAAATGAAATGAGATGATAAATCAATAAAAGTAAATAAAATAAAATGAAACGAAATCAATAAATCAAAATAAATAAATAAAGAAAGAAAAATAGACTAAAATAAAATAAAATAAGAAACATTAAAGGCAATTTAAAGTCATTTTTTTAATATATGCATCAGACATTAAAGGCATTGAAAGAAATCTACATACACAATACATGTGTTAAAATCATTTAAAACTCCAATTCTTTTTAGCACATTTTAGCACATTTGTGTGATTTAGCAGACTTGGATCACACCTATTGAAAAGCCTTTTAAATATTTTTAGTATTTCCATTCCAGGGTTTAATTAGGGCTAGAAATAAGCGCCGGCATTGATCAACCAATTGCTGTGCAGCATGTAGGTAGATCATGTTTCTGAATTCCACGGAATACTGTTCAACATCTCTGGGGATTCAGATTTAAATTTCAGCAAAAGCAGACAAGATAAATAAAAAATGTGCACTGTTACTTAACTACACATGATTAAACGTATTTTTTCACTCTCACTCTAACTGTGCTCAAAGTAAACTTCTAATGCAGGCAGTTTAGCGTGGATAAAACAAGTTGAAAGTAAAAAGGACTACGGAGGACTTATTGATAACACAACACCGCTAAGACCTACAGTGCTAAGTAGTTATGAATATTTTACATTCCAATGTGCTTTACATAGAAGAAAATGTTTTTTTTTTTAAATATATTTCTATACATATTTGATATTTTTTGTAAACCTATATCTATACCTATATATCTATTTATATATCTATATAAATATATACATTTAAAAATACTAAAAACATTTTTATATAAATGAAGAACATTGAAATACTTGCATTAAATACACATTAAAGGGACACTGAACCCAATTGTTTTCTTTCGTGATTTAGATAGAGCATGACATTTTAAGCAACTTTCTAATTTACTCCTATTATCAAATTCTCTTCATTCTCTTGGTATCTTTATTTGAAATGCAAGAATGTAAGCTTAGATGCCGGCCCATTTTTGGTGAACAACCTGGGTTGTTCTTGCTGATTGGTGGATAAATTCATCCACCAATAAAAAAAGTGCTGTCCAGAGTCTGAACAAAAAAACCCCGCTTAGGTGCCTTCTTTTTCCAAATAAAGATAGTAAGAGAATGAAGAAAAATTGATAATAGGAGTAAATAAGAAAGTTGCTTAAAAATGCATGCTCTATCTGAATCACAAAAGAAAAAAATTGGGTTCAGTGTCCCTTTAAATACACATTACAAAATATTAAAATTGATTGAATATGATTTTTTTAAGTTTTGAGATTTATAAATATTTATATATATATATATATATATATATGTATATATATATATATATATATATATATATATATATATATATATATATATATATATATATATATATATATATATATATATATATATATATATATATATATGCGTGTGTGTTTATATGTGTATATATGTATGTATTGTGACAGAGTGTTTGGAGAGGTAGTGAATGGTGTGTATTTAGGACCCAGAGTGTTGCACGGTTTTATCCTGGAAGTGGGATAGTGTATGGCCCCGGGAAAGATATTGATAATTTATTTGCACTATGTTTCTCTGTGTGCATTTGGGTTCCCTGGAGTGGAGTATTTGGAAGAGCAGGATGGGCCGAACCTCCATCCCACTAACAGATAGATTGTAAGAACCCAGTTCAGGTTTTCCACTAAACTGAGTCTAAGTAATTAGGGTGATTAGGCTCACCTGGAAATGTTCTGTCAGTAGAAATACAAGGCTTTGGCAAAAGCTGTATTGCCAGAACTGGTAAAATTGTTAAAGGCATATTAAACAGTGCTCCTTTGGTAAAAAAAAAAAAATGCTAAATCAAAGTTAATATAAAATGAAAATGTTTGTGTAAAGAACAGCAAATAACTTACTTGCTTTCCTGCAAAATTAGAAATTCTCAGTGTAGCCCCTGCCCCCAGTGTTTTAAAAGCAGGGGATTTTCAAAACCTACATTTTTACTCTGTCAGTTCTGGGCATGAGCAAATCTGACTCCCTGTTATATAGTCTATTCACTAGCCTAGAAGTTTTATGACATTGGGCTAAGATAAAACTTCCTGCAAAGGCCTCTTCCTCCTTGTAGGGCTGTGACAGGTAGCACAAATGTAGCGTAAAAAAAGAAATCAAAAGGTAAAATCCATTTAAATAGATGAATAATACATATTTGTATTAATTATAAGCATGGCTTAGTACTTTTTTATTACAAATATGAAAAGGACTGTTAACATCCCTTTAAAAGCACTGTGGCTATTGTTATTTTGTTGGTAAGCAGACAAGCTGCATCAAAGTAGTCAGTTACAATTTGTTTGGTAAGAGCTCAGAGGAGCAAGGACTTTTGTTTATTTGTTAAAGGTATATGAAACCCAAAAAAATTATTTTGTGATTTAGACAGAGCACACCTTTAAAAAAAACAAAATCCAAATTACTTCTATTATCAAATTTGCTTAGCTCCTATGATATTCTCTGTTGAAGAGATAACTTCCCTGCTTTGTGCGAAAATTAGTTTCCCTGGCACTGGCTAGTCACAGAGTGAGTGAGATAGCTGCTAAACTGTATACACTTTAGTACACTGCTGCTTTTCAAAATGAACAGGAGGACCTAAGTAAAGCGTCACAGTGCATGCCTCTACCAAGGTTAGAGAAGCACCTTTAGATACAGAGTTAGAAAGCAGAACAAAGATATATCTATAGAAAGGAAATATAAAGACATGCCTATAAGGATCAACAGAGGAATGCTGCTTACACGGCAATTTGGGCAGTATTTGAACTACGTTAATGATCAGGGACATTCCTCTGAGTGCCAAAAAGGAATATATTCAAGCTGTGTTCAATAAAAGTTAACACACTATTCATCCTAAAGGCCAACAGATTCCAGCAATAATCCAGCCCCCCTTGCCAATAAACCTGCATTGCATTTAATGCCCCACTACCAATCATTCCCACTATCAACACTCATTAATTAAGTAAACTTTTTCCATTAATGCCAAACAAATAACAACTGCCATGTTCCTATAAAACACATTACTCAGTTAAGTAACCCTTGGGTGTCTCTTCCACCTACCACAACCACCTCATTTAAATCACTGCTCCCATTCACTGTGACCATACCAAGAATATTTCCTTCATCATTTATAAACAAGAAACAATTGAGCTCTCCACTTAAATATTATTTAATTAATTGTGTAGTCATTGATATCTTATTCCCACAGAACATATGTGTAGAACCGTTTTAGGCCTTTTTTATTTTTCAGTTGGAAGACCAAAGGCATTTATGCTGCAGGTCAGCAAACATTGACTTCAACAAAGACTGGAGAACATCCCTGACTATGCAGGAATGAAATGTTGGTGGTTTGGATCACCAGCCAGGTCTACAGCAAGACATGTAGTAACAATACAGTCATTTCAGCCTGGCTACAATGACTTCACTTACAATACTATTCTGTGGCTACATATAGTATTTTGTTTGCTAAAACACAACTTAAAATGGCCCATGTAATGTAACTCTGATAGCTGTGGGGTGATTTAAAAAAATAAAATAAATTAAAAATCACAGTATAATGTAGTTATTTCCATCTGGTTTTGAGCTGAATTTCATAGAAACATATTTTTTTTTTGTAGTAAACAATGGTAAGTGTAGCGTTTTGAGTTGTTTCATATTCTAATAATTTCCAAGAATTTTGTGTTTTCCCAATTTGATAAGAAACAAGATATGTCTTTAGTGTTCCAGGAACTTTTTTTTTACTGAGCAATCAGAATGTAAGAAATACAATACCAGATTTTTTTTTTGCTTAAAATACAGACATTATTGTGTCATTTATTTCAATTAGTACTGCAACTCTGAGCTTTGTAATTTTCAATGCGTCACTTATCAGTAGAGACATCTTGACAAAAACTCATTGTAATTAATCCTTCAGTTAAGATCAAAACTTCTGATAATAAGTTAGCATGTTGATATCAAGTTTATTAACATTTATGTTTCATTTCCCATATAAAGTGCATGCTATTAAAGCATCATTAAAGGGACATTCCGGTCAAAATTTAAATGCATATAGATGAATTACATTTTTTAATAGAAACATATTTGCAATATGCATATATTGACAAAATGCTTCTAGTAAACATTATCACTGTTTTAGTGTCAATATTGTTCTCTGTATGTGCATGTGAGGCATAGTTAGATATTCTCAGTGCCCCAGCATTTTAAATACTGCAGTTGCTCAGAAAGCCAATGGGACTTGTATTATGTCTGCAATTTACAAATTGAGTCATTACCAGATAGTACAAGCACCATAGGCAAGTGCTGTGTTTAAAATGCTGGTGTACAGTGCATACTTAAGGGAACATGAAACCCACATTTTTTCTTTCATGATTCAGATAGAGAATACAACAACTTTCTAATTTACTTCTATTATCTAATTTGTTTAATTCTCTTGGTATCATTTGTTGGAGGAGCAGCAATTCAGTAATGGTTTTTAACTGAACTCATGGATGAGCCAATCACAATCGATATATATATATATATATATATATGCAGCTACCAATCAGCAGCTAGAATCTATGTTCTCTGCTGCTCCTGAGCTTGCCTAGATAAACCTTTCAGCAAAGGATAACAAGAGAAGGAAGCAAATTAAATAAAAGAAATAAATTGGAAAGTTGTTTAAAATTGTATTCTTTATCTGAATCATTAAAGACATTTTTTGGGTTTCATGTCTCTTCAAATACACTTTTGAAACCGCTATAGCTTTTATGAGAAGCATTTTGCTTATGCATGTACAGTATATTAAGTATATTACAAATTTGCTTCTGTTCAAAAAGTGAAATGCAACTTTAAAAACTGTTATGAGACTACAATGAATTGTCATTTTTATATTGCCTTTTTGAGTACATACAATATAATACAAATTATGGGATAGGACTTCAAAAGAAGTGACGCTGTTGTCTTTTTGACAAGCCATATCATGCACTTCCTTTTAACAAGCACAGTACAAAATGGTTTATTTCTTGCAGTGTTTGCATTACTCTGTTTTATTCCTGAATACTTTTTATATATTATGTAACTTTTGAAATGTTTTTAAAAAAATGGAAAAATATACAGCTTTGGCTCTCTATTGTGCAACCTTAAAGGGATAGGAAAATCAAAATAAACTTGCATGATTCAGATATTGGTGCATATGTAACAATGTGCGAGCGGGCATGATACGAAGTAGTGTATCATGTCTGCTGCACATCGCTAGACATAGATAAATGCCGACAGCATACGCTGTCGGCATTTATCATTGTACCAGCAGTTCTTGTGAACTGCTGGTGCAATGCCGCCCACTGCAGATTTGCGGCCGCTAGCAGGGGGTGTCAATCAACCTGATCGTATTCGATCAGGTTGATTTCTGTCCGCTGCCTCAGAGCAGGCAACAAGTTATTGAGCAGTGGTCTTTAGACAGCTGATGCATAATTTCTGTTTCCAGCCAGCCTTCAGGGGCCATACAGAGCTTGATAAATATGCCCCATTGCATGTATTTTTAAGACACTTTTAAATTCACTTTTATTTTCAAATGTACTTTGTTCTTTAGGTATTCATTGCTGAAAAAGAATATGTACATACCTTACACTAGTGGGAGCAAGCTTGTGATTGGTGCTTGCACAAATTTGTCTCAAATAATTGCCTGGCTATATGTGTTCAGCTAGCTTTCAGTGGTGTATTGCTGCTCCTTCAGTAAAGGATATCAAGGGAATGGAGTACATTTGATAAAAGAAGTAAATTGGAAAGTTGTTTCAAATTGTATGTTCTATCTGAATCATGAAATATAAAAAATTGGTTTTATGTCCCTTTAACCAAAGCTGGCAATGTCATTGATCTGTCAATGCGTTGCAGAACAGCAAGTTGCAAGTTTACCAAGCAGTACCTATAATGGATTTAAAATAAGATAATTTGAAGACAGATAAAGGGTGAAAAACAATTAGTGCAGTGTGTAGAAACCCTTCTACTGTAGTTGTATCCAGCAGTTTAATATCCACTTCTAACAAGAATTGGAGTTATACATAAAAGCAATACACAAATGTTTGTTTATTTTTACCTCATTACAAGAACATCCATTTTAGAAAAATATATATTTTAAAATGTCTTTTTTTTAGATAAAAAAACAAAAATAAATAGAATGTCCCTTAGAGTAGAATGTTCAGATTATTTGTGTCTTTTGTTTTTCAAATACCTTTAACGTTGTACTATGCTTTTAACATATTTATTAAATGAATGCCTATTTACTAGAAAGATCAGATCCTGCCCGCAGCTTAGCTAGTAATTGCCCTAGACCTGTGTTTTTTCTATTGACACACATCTATGTCATATAATCATTACTGTGTAATGGTTTCATCTGAACATTTATTTTGGTGTCTCTGTTTTTCAGTCTCCAAGACCTAATAAAACTGTGAATTTAAATTGAGAATCTGGAAATGCTTTAAACAGACATAGAATAAGACAAAAAGTATAAGAAAAATATATGCGTTCAATACATAAGTGTGGTAATTCGCAAAGTGCACAAGTTCATCTATTTTCATTTGTTAATATGACTGAATATTATATTAAAACATATGAACATTATTTTAGAGGGCAAACTGATTTGTCTATCTATAGATCTTTCTACCGAAAATGTATACTCAGTGACATGACAAGCATAAAGAGTACTGAAACATTTACAAAAAAAATAACACATTTTACCTAATGCCATCCATTCGTTTAAAATATAGAGGTCAAGATTACAAGTGGAGCACAAAATTGCTCTTTTGCGAGCGCCATATTTGCGCTCCACTTGTAATACTAGCACAGGCAATTGTGCGCTGGTATTTGAAGTGGCCCGCAATTGCTAGGAAGCTATGCGCTCAATAAAGCGAGCTTCCATAGGCTCCAATGGGAGCCTCATTCTCATGCTGTGAGACACGGTATGAGAACTAGAACAGCGAAGGGGTAAGTCGTGCAGCGATGGCAGCAAATTGTAAATATATAAATATATACATATAAATGTATGTGTTAATATGTGTATATACACATAGTAACACATAAACATATATGTATATAAGCATTTTTCATATATATTTACTGGGAACACACAGTTCAGATAGACCTCAATATAAAGGCACTTTTCAGTGTAGTTTTTTTTTTCTAACACCCCACACCCATCAACTTGGGTGTGGGGCACATTTATAAAATTAACCAGAGAATTGATCTCTGGTTAATTTTATAAGTGCTAATTGCTACCAGGAGCTTGTGGTAGCAATAACCAGCCACTTGTAATGTCTGGTTATCTATTAGCACTCCAGAATAATTTAAAAATCATAATCACAGGATCCTCATTTTAATTTAAACATCTACACCACCAAAGGACATGAATAGTGTTAAAAGAAAATTATTTAATGCTTTACAGCATTGTATTATTGTGCTGTTGCTTGTATATATGTGTGTAACTCCTGCACACATATAATGAGCTACTGACAAGAGGCATGTGTGTAGCCACCAATCATCAGCTAGCTCCCAGTAGTGCACTGCTGTTCCTGTGCCTTCCTAGATATTCTTTTCAATGAGGGTTACCTAGAGAACAAAATACTTTTGATAATAGAAATAGTCTCTTAAAATGACATTTTCTATCTGAACCATGAAAGTTTAAATATGACTTTAGTGTCCTTTTAAAGTATATCTGTTGTATCGAAATTAGGTTATTTTATAATAGTTTTTAATGGAAGGTCAGTCGCTGAAGATGAATGCTTTATGTTTTAATTATTAAAGGCACAGTCTACCAGTAAAGTTGTGGGTGGCCTATCAGCCAGTGAGCAAATTGTTAGGAAAAATGATAAACAAGCATGCAAGTCCTGTTACTTTCATAATCAAATGGAAAAAATACATTTTTTCCAACAAAAATACATAAATTATGCTTACCTGATAATTTAATTTCCTTCAAGGGGAGGAGGGTCCACGGCTTCATTCATTACTGTTGGGAATTAAGAACCTGGCAACCAGGAGAAGGCAAAGACAACCTAGCCAAAGGCTTAAATATCTCCCCCACTTTCCTCATCCCCCAGTCATTCTGCAGAGGGAACAAGGAACAGTAGGAGAAATATGAGGTTATAAATGGTGCCAGAAGATGAATTAAATTTAGGTCCGCACATCGGAGATACGGGCGGAGCCGTGGACTCTCCTCCCCTCGATGGAAATGAAATGATCAGGTAAGCATAATTTATGTTTTCCATCTAAAGGGGAGGAGAGTCCACAGCTTCATTCATTACTGTTGGGAACATATACCCAAGCTCTAGAGGACACTGAATGAAACCAGGAGGGAAAAGGTGGACACTAATTTGAGGGCACCTCAGCCTGCAAAACCTTTCTCCCAAAAACAGCTTCCGCAGAAGCAAAAATGTCAAATTTGTAAAACTTAGTTAAAGTGGGAAAGGAGGACCAGGTAGCCACCTTACAAATTTGCTCCATAGAGGCCTCATTCTTGAAGGCCCAAGATGAAGCCACAGCTCTAGTGGAATGAGCCGTGGTCCTCTGAGGAGGCTTATGTCCCGCTGTCTCATAGGCCAAGCGAATCAAGCTCCTCAACCAAAGGGACAAAGAAGTAGAAGAAGCTTTATGCCCCTAGCGCTTCCCTGAATATACCACAAAAAGAGATGTAGACTGTCTGAAATGGATAAAATAGATAAAACTTCAGGGCACGAACCACATCCAGATTATGAAGTAACCGCTCCTTAGAAGAAGAAGGGTTAGGACACAAAGAAGGAACCACTATTTCCTGATTGATGTTACGGCTAGACACCCCCTTGGGAAAAAACCCCAAACCAGTGTGAAGCACAGCTTTATCCGCATGAAAAACCAGATAAGGAGGCTCACATTGCAGGGCAGCTGATACAATGGCCAACAGGAAGAGAACCTTCCAAGACAGAATCTTAATGTCAATGGAATGCATAGGCTCAAACGAATACCTTAAGTACCAAGTTTAAGCTCCATGGGGGAGCAGACTGTCTAAACACAGGCCTGATTCTAAACAGAGCCTGAACAAAAGATTTTATGTCAGGGAGCTCAATGAGTCTCCTATGCAACAAGACTGATAATGCCGAAATCTGTCCCTTTAAGGAACTGGCGGCAAGACCCTTCTACAAACCGTCTTGGAGAAAGGACAGAATCCTGGATACCTTCACCTTATGCCAAGGATATCAATGCTTCTCACACCAGGACAAGTAAGTTCTCCACACCTTATGGTAGATGCGACAAGTGACTGGCTTCCTTGCCTGAATTAGAGTATCAATTACACTTTCAGAAAAGCCTCTCTTGGCCAAGACTAGGCGTTCAATCTCCATGCAGTCAGCCTCAGAGAATCGATATTTTGATGTTGAAAAGGGCCCTGTTCCACAGATCCCTGTGACAGGGTAACCTCCATGGCAGAGAGGATAACATCCCCACCAAATACGCAAACCACGTCCTACGCGGCCACGATGGAGCAATCAGAATAGCCAAGGCTCACTCCTGTTTGATGCGTGCCACTACACGAGGTAGAAGTGGTAACGGTGGAAAAATTTAAACTAGGCTGAACCCCCAAGGCACAGCTAAGGCATCTATCAGCTCTGCCTGGGGATCCCTGGACCTCGACCCGTATCGGGGTAGCTTGCAATTGAGTCTGGATGCCATGAGATCTATCTCCAGCGTTCTCCACCTGAGACAAATCTCTGCAAACACTTTGGGGTGAAGAGACCATTCCCGGGGATGGAAGGATTGCCTGCTGAGAAAGTCTGCTTCCCAGCTGTCCACACCTGGAATGTAAATCACTGAGAACGAGAAGCTGTGGGACTCCACCCCACCCAAAATCTGAGACACCTCCCTCATGGCTAGGGAGCTCCTCGTACCCCCCTGATGGTTGATGTAAGGCACTGAGGTAATGTTGTTGGTCTGGAATCTGATGAAGCTAAACGACCCCTGAAGAGTCCATGCCTTCAGAGCATTGTAGATTGCTCAGAGTTCCAGAGTATTTATCGTAAGGAGAGACTCCTCCCAGGACCATTTTCTGTGTGCCATCCTGGCACCCCATACAGCTCGCCATCCTGCCAGACTCACATCCGTGGTCACAATCTCCCAGGACGGTCTCAAGAAGGATGTCCCCATGGAGAGGGAGATCCGAGTCTGAGCAACCATGGATATCTGCTGTGATAGATCTGAATGATTGCTGTTCCACTGTCTCAACATGCAGAATTGAAGAGGTCTTAGATGGAACCTGGCGAATGGAATAACATCTATGCTGGAAACCATGAGTCCAGTCACCTCTATACACTGAGCCACCGAGGGGCTTGAGGAGGACTGAAGGGAAAGACAAGAGGACGCAATCTTCCTGCGTCGATGGTCTGTGAGAAATATTTTCATGGACATAGAGTCTATTATCATGCCCAGGAACTCCACCCTGTTGCCGGGAACCAGGGAACTCATACCTGAGTTGATCTTCCAACCATGAGATTGGAGCAAAATAAGAAGAGCCCTTGAATGATCCTCTGTGAGACTGAGCAACAGCGCCTGGACTAGGATGTTGTCCAGATAGGGTGCCACAGCAATGCCTCTGGCTCTGGCCACCGCAAGTAGCACCCCATGAACCTTCATGAAGACTCTTTGGGCCGTCTCCAGACCAAAGGGGAGGGCCACAAACTGGAAGTTTTGGTCCAGAAATGCAAATCTTAGGAACTTGAAGTGGTCCCTGTGGATTGGCACATGAAGGTAAGCGTCCTTCAAGTCTATAGTTATCATGAACTGTCCCTCTTGAACTAGGGGCAGAATAGATCTGATCGTTCCATTTTGAATGATGGAACACTCAGAAACTTGTTTAAACACTTTAGGTCCAGAATCGGGCGGAACGTGCCCTCCTTCTTTGGAACCACAAAAGGATTTGAATAGTACCCTAGACCCCTTCCTGCTAGGGGTACTGGTAACGCAGAGAGAGGAGCGATCCCTCACACACTCTAGAAAGGCCTCTCCATTTTCTGGTCTTGAAGACAGGTTTGACAGGAGGAATATGCCCCTGGGCAGATGGGATCTGAACCCTATCCTGTAACCCTGAGCGACAACCTTCAGAACCCAAGGGTCCTGAACGTCCTGTAACCAGGCTTCTGAGAAGAGAGATAATCAGTCGGGGGCCACCCCCTCATGCCGATTGTCTCAGTGGGTGTTTTGCTCTGCTTAGACTTGTTCCAAGAAGGAGCCGGCTTCCAAGTTCCCTTGGACTGGTCTGCTTTTGCGGTGGGCTGCTGGCCCTGGGCCTTGTCTGCATAAAAGGGATGAAAAGAAGATCCTTTAGGCTTAGCCTTCTTATCCTGCGGTAGGAAAGCTCCCTTGCCTCCCATAACCATGGATATGATCAAATCCAATCCTGGACCGAACAGAATCTTTCCTTGAAAAGGCAGGGACAACAGCCTTGACTTAGTGGTCATGTCCACAGACCAAGACTTTAGCCACAGAGCCCTGCGAGCTAAAACAGAAAAACCTGACACCTTAGCGTTCAGGCGAATAATTTGCATATTGGATTCAAAGATGAAAGAATTGGTGACCTTCAGCACCTTAATCTTTTCCTGTATTTCGTCGATGGAAGTCTCCCCCTTGACCATTTTCATACCAGGGATTCACACCAACTGCGGCAAAGGCCGCTGCCGGCTGAAAAACAAACCCTGTGTGTTGAAACATCTTCCTTAACATGTTTTCCAACTTTTTATCCATGGGCTCTTTAAACGGCAAACTATCCTCGAGGGGAATAGTTGTCCGCTTTGCGAGCGTGGAGATAGCACCATCCACCTTAGGGACAGTACCCCACAGCTCAAGCTGAGAGTCCTGAACGGGGAACAGTTTCTTAAAGGAAGAAGAAGGGGAACAGGAAGAACCTAATTGCTCCCATTCATTCTTAATAATATTAGCCATCTTAACAGGAACCGGGAAGCCCTGAGGCACCACCCTGTCCTCATATACCTTATCAAGCTTAGGAATCGCAGGTTCCTCCAGAAGCTTTGGTTCCGGAACCTCCAGAGTAGCAAGCACTTGCTTCAGCAAAAAGTGCAAATTCTCTATCCTAAACCTAAAGTCAGGCTCCTTCGCAGCTGGAGGTTTAGATGACACAGACTCCGACCCAGAAGGGGCCTCCTCTGAAGAGTGGGAGTGCACCTCGTCATCGTAAAATGCCTCTGATATTTCCATAGGCGTAGACAATCCCCTGGGCCAGGCCACCATGATACGCCCTACGCTTGCGCTTAGCAGAACATGGCATGGATCACTTTCGATACCGCCGTTTGCAGTTGATTCAGAAAATCTGACGGCCAACAAATCTCTCCATCAGCAGTAATGGTTGGGCCCTGGGGTGCTGCATGTGCAATTGTAGATGAATGCAGGGAACGCACCTCACGTGACAGGGAACCCTCAGAGGTGGATGGCTCAGTAGTACTAGACATCTGTTTAGATGTTGTAACTTTATTAAGGCATGTGTAAAATAGTTGAGCAGGCTGTTCTATCAGAATCTCCTCACAATAAACACAGGAATGAGACCTTGTTAAAGAGGGAGAACCCTCTAACGCGTCAGAGTCCTCCAAAGCTTGCGCTGTTATTACGGACTAGATTAACTTAATAATAGGCAACTTTATAACCTCCAATGGCTGGGGCACTCACCACCTCCTCTGACCCGGACTGCAGCAGCCATTTAGTCTCCTGTGCCGCTGATCAACAGAGGAAGAGAGAGAGCCACACCCGGTCACATGGAATGCCTGGCAGGACCGCAATACTCCCGTCACCTGAAAGTTCCAGAGCCTCATCTCGCACATAACTCAGCAATGACACAATAAACAATATCATGTCTAACCCCCCTGTTCAATAATCCCCTTTCCAGGAATATTAACCCTTGATTCTTTAAAGATAAAAGGCATCACACTGTGACGCTGTCTTCCGTGTTATCATTAAGTAATAAAAAATGAAACAATCTTACCAGAATCTACGCTGTGGAACAGGAAAATGGCCCTTCAAGTGTGACAGGTTAGTATCCTCGCTCCTGACATGGACTTGGGTATAAAAAGCAGGCAGCGAAACTCGTCAACGCTGATTGCTTGTGGTGCTGTTAATATAAGTCAGGATGGTTTCGCAGAAAGACTCTTCCTGCATCTCCGGACTCTAACTTTCGCCCAGGCTTTCACTGAGAGGCTGAGAGGACTACTTAAAACTCCAGTCCCAATGCGAAGAGTACTACCCTCCATAAGAGACTACTCCGATCTTCGGCACTTCTCTGCCATCCTCCTGTGACAAAAGGCAAAGAATGACTGGTGGATGAGGGAAGTGGGGGAGGTATTTAAGCCTTTGGCTGGTTTGTCTTTGCCTCCGTCTGGTGGCCAGATTCTTAATTCCCAACAGTAATGAATGAAGCCGTGGACTCTCCTCCACTTTAGATGGAAAATGTTTTAACACTTTTAATAGTGCTTTTTTTAGTTTAGCTTTTCTTTATAATCTACACCCAGAATATAAATGGACATTACAAATATATTTTACATATTCATATGAAAGAATATTATGTAAACATGTTATTTTATATTAAAAAAGTAGAAGTTAAATATGATATTTATTTTGAAATCAACAAGAAGTGCATGTTTGTGCACAACTCATCCCTACTGGCAGAATAGACTGGTGGACAGTGACATCCACAAAGTGTTTTTTTTTTTTTTAAAGCACAAGAATATCCATTTTATTTCCACAAAACCATTATTAGTGTTAAAATGCCATCCCTTAGATGCAACAAAAATAATTAAAGGGACATGAAACCTAAAAAATTCCTTTAATAATTCAGACAGCATTTACAATTTAAGGAAGTTAAAGAAGTTTGTATGCACGTATCAGTAGCTCTGTAGTTTGTGCACACTACCACCATCTATTGTTCTTGCAAATGTATAACGGCTGCCAAAAATGTGCACGCTTCTGAGCCTGCTTACCCGCTTTTCAGCAAATTATACTTAAAGGGATACTAAACCCATTTTTTTTATTTCATGATTCAGATAGAGCATGCAATTTTAAGCAACTTTCTAATCTACTCCTATTATCAATTTTTCTTAGTTCTCTTGCTATCTTTATTTAAAAAGCAGGAATGTGATGCATAGGAGCCGGCCCATTTTTGGTTGAGAACCTGGGTTATGCTTGCTTATTGGTGGGTAAATGTCAGCTTCCAATAAGCAAGCGCTATCCATGGTGCTGAACCTAAAATGGGATGGCTGCTAAGATTTACATTCCTGCTTATAAAATAAAGATAGCAAGAAAACAAAGAAAAAATGATAATAGGAGTAAATTAGAAAGTTGCTTAAAATGTCATGCTCTATCTGAATCATGAAAGAAAAAATTTGGGTTCAGTGTCCCTTTAAGTTAAAGTAAATTTACCAACTGAAATAAATTAAAACTTTAAAAAAAAAAAAAAAAAAATTGTACATTGTATCTGAATGTTAATATCTAGCGCACTATAAAAGGACTGCTATGTCCATATTCACATTCTTACAGAATAGCTAAAAAAGTTTCAGAAATAGTTTTTCAGTTCAAACTACAAAGTGCACTGTTCTGCAATTTTAAGTTTGTGTCGTTAATTGAAATGACTCCTACCACTCCCTGCAATGCATGGTTGTGAAATGAATAGCTGGTCCCCATGGCTTGGCGGGAGTTAGTTTGCTGTTTATTCAAAGATACCAGCAGAAGTTAATAGACAGTTATAAACTAATTGAGTGTATCTATAGTGATATCTTCCTATTCATCTCGCTCATTCTATTTAGCTCTGTTAACCTTCCATATGGCGCTGAACCCTGCTGATCTAAACATTCATACACTGAAGTTAAAAAAGCCCTCACACTGGGGAGCTAATAGCTTAACTGCTTTTCTAAATATGTTTGACAATACTGATATTAGCACCACTGTGTCACATCTACAATTTTCCTAAAGGCTGGCAGAGAATTGTTAATCTTTTTCACTCCTCATAGACACAAGAGGAATTAATATTCAACAGTACAAAACAGATTATCAACTCCAGAAACATAGTAATAGCATTTGTTTCATTACAGGAGCCATCTAAATATCCATTCTAATGCCTGAATTCTAGTTGGGCATCTGTTGCAATAAATTAGGCTTGATTTGCTTTTTTCATGCCTCACATTCTAACTTATGCTGTCATCTTAATGATCTGAAAAGCAAAATAATGTGTGGTGGTGCTTTTCAAACATTTTCCTTATAGTTTTAATGAGGTTCAGTTTAGGCATGATATTCTAGATGAATCTTAACTTATAATGCACAATGGATAAAGTTGTGCCACTATGTTTAAAACTAGTTAAATGGTCATAATACTCATATGCTAGATCACTTAAAAGTGATTTAGCATAACTGTAAAAATATGACAAGAAAATATCACCTGTAAAATATCACATGTAAAAAAGGTAGATATTTTACCTCAACATTTCTTCTGCTCACAAAAGTAAATGCTTTGTGATCAGTTATTCTTCAGCTACTGTCAGCTGCATATTGAAAGAAAAAAAAAACCCAGCCAATCAGTGCTGATGTCACACTTTGATTTACTGTAATCTCATGAGATTTCACTGAAATCTCAAGAGCTTTTTTAATAAACTTCCTTAACCCCTTACCGACCATGGCGTACCCTGTTTGTCGCTTGTCATTAAGGGTTTTTCTGCCTATAATAGTGCAGGTCTTTCTGCCAGCAGCAAAACCCCACTATTGCATCCTCCCACCTGCAGGCTTCCTGAAATAGAGGGGTTTGGCCAGACTGCGGTATTAAAAAAACAAGCCCCATAGAAAGGTACATTGCTGGTCGTTAAGAGGTTAAACTAAGGAGGGATATAACATGAGTGTGCCTGTACATACCAAATGCACACTCCCTTGCAAGTCCCGGGACTAGCATCCTGATTTGCTGCTTAAAGTCCTTTTAGAATGGGATGTGGCTACTGAGGAAATTTTAAGGCAAAATAACTTCCTTTTCTACATAGAGATTTTCATGTGATATTTTCACGTCAGCTTTTTACAGATAAGATGCAGCACTTTCAAGTGCTTCAACATTTGGGTATCATGTCCGTCCCTTTAATTGTGATTTTTTTTTGTGTTGGGCTGTGATTTAATTTTTACAACCTTTTTTAACTTGTTCTTTAACACAACATAGCACAGAATGCAACCTTTGAACTTTTACCCTGGTTACACTACATACATGACTAGGCCTCCATGAATCAAGTAGTGGGGACAGACAATGTTCCCAGCCAGAGTACCTGTACACGTACACTTAGAGTTAGAAAGGCCGCATCTGATCATTTATCACTGCACAAATATTTACTCACTGAATCTACAGCTTCATAAATTTAGTCGACAATCAAAAAATTAAAATGAAACCCAAAATTGTACTTTGGTGATTCAGATAGAGCGTACTGTTTTAACCTAGTTTCCAATTTGCTTATTTTATTATATTTGCTTAATTTTTGTATCCTTTGTTGAAGAAGCAGTGATGCACTACTGTGAGCTAGCTTAACACATCATGTGAGCCAGTAGTGTATTGCTACTCCTAAGCCTACCTAGTTATACTATTCAACAAAGGATACTAAGAGAAAAAAAGTACATTTGATAATAGAAGTAAATTGTAAAGTTGTTTAAAATTGCATCTGAATCATTAAAGTTTAATTCTGACTTTACAACCAATGTATTCACAAACTTTTCAACACTACAATGTCTCTTCTACTCCATCAGAATAGCTGCGCAAAATGGGTTTTTCTTGAGTTGTAAAAATGTGAGGCTATTCCAATATATATTTAATAATATATATTTTATTATTTTTTATGTATCAGTTGATGAATAAATGAAAAGCTATAACTACATCCGGGTGTGTGTATATATGATTTGGAGACCTTGCAGGTTATATATGGTAAAAAATAAATATATTATTACTGTTGGTGACACTTTTACATGAGTACTGGTTGAAGGTGGGAGGACAATTTCTGCAGTACATCACTATATTAACAACTATATCAGGGATAGCAAACTAGCAGCCCTCTGCCCTAGTTTATGTAACTCAGGGAAAAAAGCAGAGCTCAACATGTGGACAATGTTAGGAAATATATTATTTGTACTTATTCATAGCCATAAATGTATATGCTGCCCTTGAGGCTTCTGAAATATTTATCTATAGGTTCATGTGTTAAGATGTTGTGCATCAATGAACTATAAAAAAATTAGCTAAAGTGGAATACAATTTGGCAGCATAACTATTTATACTAATTATTATTTAAGATCATACTACAATTATATTCACATTGTTTAGTTTTTAGTTAAAGGGACAGTCTACCATAGAATTATTATTGTTTTAAAAGATAGATAATTCCTTTATTACCCATTCCCCAGTTTTGCACAACCAACAGTTATATTAATACACTTTTTACCTCTGTGATTACCTTGTATCTAGGAACCTTCTTCCAGCCTCCTGATCACATGTCTGTGACAGTTTATTATCTATTGTCTTAAATTTAGCATTGTTTTGTGCAAAATCTTAAATAACCCCCTGTGCCTGAACACAGTGTTATCTATATGGCCCACGTGTACTTTCTGTCTCTTTGTGTTGAAAAGAGATTTAAAAAGCCTGTGATAAGAGGCAGCCCTCAAAGGCTTAGAAATTAGCATATGAGCCTACCTATGTTTAGTTTAAACTAAGAATACCAAGAGAAAAAAAGCAAATTTGATGATTAAAGCAAATTGGAAAGTTGATTAAAATGAAAAGTCCTATCTGAATAATGAAAGTATAATTTATACTAGACTGTCCCTTTAACTCCAGTAACATCACTAGATCTCAGCAGCAGTATTCCATTAAAAAAAAAAAAAAAAAAAAACTTCTCAGCTCTTGAAAGCTAGTACGGATTCTTTTGTTTTTTTGCACAACATTTACATATTGCTCTACATAATCCTTCCTCAACAATTACCTGAAAGGGACATTAAGTTCAAATGCATGGGAGAACAGCTAATAGGCATGTTATGTTTGCAAGAAAATTATATGTCATAAAACCTTAATAAGCTTGAAAAGATGTCTATATTCTGTGCTATTTGCTTCTTATGCTACTGGTGGAGTAAGATACTACAACCCCTGGTTCTTTTTCCTATCTACCAGACATGCCCACAACCAATAAAGAGCTGATACAACAGTAAGTGGGAACAAAACAATTCTATAGATTGTCTGCAGTATTTGTAATTGGTGACTTTTATTGTTACTGTTATCAATATATATATTTGTAATGTTATTGATGGGCCAAAAAGTCCAGTTCTATTTTTGTTTAATATAAAATAGGGCATTTGTTAATTTGCAATTCAATATGGAAGCCTGGTGCCTCCATAGTCTAACAATGTACCTTAGAGATAGGAAGCAGAAAGTAAATAGTAAATCAGCTTTCAGTATCACTATATTATTACTGCTTTTTATTTGTTACTAAAATATTGAAATTTGCATGAATGATTTATAAGCATAATCAGTTTCAGGACCTCTAAAAATCCCTGCGATGAAAAATAAAATCCACCTGGTGTTTAGCCCTAGACACCAATCATTTCTTCTTAAATATATCCTTCAAATTAATGACAGTGAAACAAACAGTCTGTACTGTGTTGTGTGAACCCCAGCAAAAAAAGTAAATGTAAGTTGTACAGCCTATATGACAGTAAGAGAGATACTATCTCATTAATTAGTGAGCAAATTAGCTATAACTGACAACCAAACCAGACTTTATTAACTCCTTTAGGCATTGATACACAAACACAATCTACTTGCTAAAAAGGAGCAGATAAGATATGATAACAATCTCACAAGTCTCACTGTGGTGACTTAACTATTTGTGCTAGATATTAAAACTAGATATTAAATTCAACACTAGGCTAAAAGCAGGCTCTGTATTAAGATTTTACAGTGTGATAGATCGGTAGATAGACAGTAACTAATAAAAGCCCCCCATGCATTAGGATTGTATACATTCTGCACATACCTATGTATAGACTGGCTGCTATGTGCCCCCCCCCCAGCATTCGGGCCTTGGTGCAGCTGCACTGGCTGCACTAGTGGTAGTTACTCCCCTGGCTAAAACAACAATTCATTGACCAAAATATACTAAAATATAGGATATTTGTACTATTTATGATCTTACACATAGCTTAATGGTCACTTCAGCAGATAAGAAATTACAAGATATTCATAATCATAAAAAGTAAAATAATCTTTGCAGTTCCTCTCTATATCACATGCAGTGTGGCAACCTACTGACTTGCTTGACTCCTTCAGAAGACTTCATTAGTCACTGACAACTTCAATCTGCTTCAGTTATGTTACTTTTGGATCCCAAAGGAAAACAGCTCTCCTAAGCGATTCCAAGCTACAGTATAGATAAACTGGCTCATTTTACAACACATCAGACCAGCACGTCCTTACTCCCAACAGCATCTCAAAACACAGGAAAATCTATAAATGCTATTAACCTTGTCAAGGTATTAAATGAAAGAGATGTTTGCTTGTGAGGAAAGGAACTTATAAAGAAATGGCAGTCTAAAGCTTGGCACGCATCATTTACATAGGCAGAGTACAACAGAGAACCCAGTCGGTCACAAAAAGCTTTTGAGAATATGGAATCCTTTTGCCCTCTAATAACCTATACTATATGCTATATGTAGCATAACTGTTCAAGGCCATATAGAATCAAATCTAAGATAGGTCTACACAACTTGAAACATATTGAATGAAGACTCAATTCTTTTTAAAATAATTACAAATTATATTTGATATTAATCATCTTGAAAATCACTTTATACGTACAAACATAATTCTATTTTCCTTAAATTTAATATATCACCAGTTTGATTACTTTGGAAAAAAGAAAATCAAGGTCAAGACTGAAAAACATAATTTATGCTTACCTGATAAATTCCTTTCTTCTGTAGTGTGATCAGTCCACGGGTCATCATTACTTCTGGGATATTACTCCACCCCAACAGGAAGTGCAAGAGGATTCACCCAGCAGAGCTGCATATAGCTCCTCCCCTCTACGTCACTCCCAGTCATTCGACCAAGGACCAACGAGAAAGGAAAAGCCAAGGGTGAAGTGGTGACTGGAGTATAAATTAAAAAATATTTACCTGCCTTAAAAACAGGGCGGGCCGTGGACTGATCACACTACAGAAGAAAGGAATTTATCAGGTAAGCATAAATTATGTTTTCTTCTGTTAAGTGTGATCAGTCCACGGGTCATCATTACTTCTGGGATACCAATACCAAAGCAAAAGTACACGGATGACGGGAGGGATAGGCAGGCTCTTTATACAGAAGGAACTACTGCCTGAAGAACCTTTCTCCCAAAAATAGCCTCCGATGAAGCAAAAGTGTCAAATTTGTAAAATTTGGAAAAAGTATGAAGCGAAGACCAAGTTGCAGCCTTGCAAATCTGTTCAACAGAGGCCTCATTCTTGAAGGCCCAAGTGGAAGCCACAGCTCTAGTAGAATGAGCTGTAATTCTTTCAGGAGGCTGCTGTCCAGCAGTCTCATAAGCTAAACGAATTATGCTACGAAGCCAAAAAGAAAGAGAGAGGTAGCGGAAGCTTTTTTGACCTCTCCTCTGCCCAGAGTAAATGACAAACAGAGAAGACGTTTGTCGAAATTCCTTAGTTGCCTGTAAGTAAAATTTTAGAGCACGTACTACATCCAGGTTGTGCAGTAGACGTTCCTTCTTTGAAAAAGGATTTGGGCATAAAGAAGGAACAACAATCTCTTGATTGATATTCCTGTTAGTAACTACCTTAGGTAAGAACCCAGGTTTAGTACGCAGGACTACCTTATCCGAATGAAAAATCAAATAAGGAGAATCACAATGTAAGGCTGATAATTCAGAGACTCTTCGAGCCGAGGAAATAGCCATTAAAAATAGAACTTTCCAAGATAACAACTTTATATCAATGGAATGAAGGGGTTCAAACGGAACGCCCTGTAAAACATTAAGAACAAGGTTTAAACTCCATGGTGGAGCAACAGTTTTAAACACAGGCTTAATCCTGGCCAAAGCCTGACAAAAAGCCTGGACGTCAGGAACTTCTGACAGACGTTTGTGTAACAGAATGGACAGAGCTGAGATCTGTCCCTTTAATGAACTAGCAGATAAACCCTTTTCTAAACCTTCTTGTAGAAAAGACAATATCCTAGGAATCCTAACCTTACTCCAAGAGTAACCTTTGGATTCACACCAATATAGGTATTTACGCCATATCTTATGGTAAATCTTTCTGGTAACAGGTTTCCTAGCCTGTATTAAGATATCAATAACTGACTCAGAAAATCCACGTCTTGATAAAATCAAGCGTTCAATTTCCAAGCAGTCAGCTTCAGAGAAGTTAGATTTTGATGTTTGAAGGGACCCTGTATCAGAAGGTCCTGTTTCAGAGGTAGAGACCAAGGTGGACAGGATGACATGTCCACCAGGTCTGCATACCAAGTCCTGCGTGGCCACGCAGGTGCTATTAGAATCACTGATGCTCTCTCTTGTTTGATTCTGGCAATCAATCGAGGAAGCAACGGGAAGGGTGGAAACACGTAAGCCATCCTGAAGTCCCAAGGTGCTGTCAGAGCATCTATCAGGACTGCTCCTGGATCCCTGGATCTGGACCCGTAACGAGGAAGCTTGGCGTTCTGTCGAGACGCCATGAGATCTATCTCTGGTTTGCCCCAACGTCGAAGTATTTGGGCAAAGACCTCCGGATGAAGTTCCCACTCCCCCGGATGAAAAGTCTGACGACTTAAGAAATCCGCCTCCCAGTTCTCCACTCCCGGGATGTGGATTGCTGACAGGTGGCAAGAGTGAGACTCTGCCCAGCAAATTATCTTTGATACTTCCATCATAGCTAGGGAGCTTCTTGTCCCTCCCTGATGGTTGATGTAAGCTACAGTCGTGATGTTGTCCGACTGAAACCTGATGAACCCCCGAGTTGTCAACTGGGGCCAAGCCAGGAGGGCATTGAGAACTGCTCTCAATTCCAGAATGTTTATTGGCAGGAGACTCTCCTCCTGACTCCATTGTCCCTGAGCCTTCAGAGAATTCCAGACGGCACCCCAACCTAGAAGGCTGGCGTCTGTTGTTACAATTGTCCAGTCTGGTCTGCTGAATGGCATCCCCCTGGACAGATGTGGCCGAGAAAGCCACCATAGAAGAGAATTTCTGGTCTCTTGATCCAGATTCAGAGAAGGGGATAAGTCTGAGTAATCCCCATTCCACTGACTTAGCATGCACAGTTGCAGTGGTCTGAGGTGTAAGCGTGCAAAGGGTACTATGTCCATTGCCGCTACCATTAAGCCGATTATCTCCATGCATTGAGCCACTGACGGGTGTTGAATGGAATGAAGGGTGCGGCAAGCACTTTGAAGTCTTGTTAGCCTGTCCTCTGTCAGGTAAATCTTCATTTCTACAGAATCTATAAGAGTCCCCAGGAAGGGAACTCTTGTGAGTGGAACGAGTGAACTTTTCTTTTCGTTCACCTTCCATCCATGTGACCTTAGAAATGCCAGCACTAACTCTGTATGAGACTTGGCAGTTTGAAAGCTTGAAGCTTGTATCAGAATGTCGTCTAGGTATGGAGCTACCGAGATTCCCTGCGGTCTTAGTACCGCCAGAAGAGCACCCAGAACCTTTGTGAAGATTCTTGGAGCTGTAGCCAATCCGAATGGAAGAGCCACAAACTGGCAATGCCTGTCTAGGAAGGCAAACCTTAGGTACCGATAATGATCTTTGTGAATCGGTATGTGAAGGTAAGCATCTTTTAAATCTACAGTGGTCATGTATTGACCCTCTTGGATCATAGGTAAAATTGTCCGAATAGTCTCCATCTTGAACGATGGAACTCTTAGGAATTTGTTTAGGATCTTTAAGTCCAGGATTGGTCTGAAAGTTCCCTCTTTTTTGGGAACCACAAACAGATTTGAGTAAAACCCCTGTCCCTGTTCCGATCGTGGAACTGGATGGATTACTCCCATTAACAAGAGCTCTTGTACGCAGCGTAGAAACGCCTCTTTCTTTGTCTGGATTGTTGACAATCTTGACAGATGAAATCTCTCTCTTGGAGGAGAGTATTTGAAGTCCAGAAGGTATCCCTGAGATATTATCTCTAGCGCCCAGGGATCCTGAACATCTCTTGCCCAAGCCTGGGTGAAGAGAGAAAGTCTGCCCCCCACTAGATCCGATCCCGGATCGGGGGCCCTCAATTCATGCTGTTTTAGGGGCAGCAGCAGGTTTCCTAGTCTGCTTGCCCTTGTTCCAGGACTGGTTAGGTTTCCAGCCTTGTCTGTAGCGAGCAACAGCTCCTTCCTGTTTTGGTGCAGAGGAAGTTGATGCTGCTCCTGCTTTGAAATTACGAAAGGAACGAAAATTAGACTGTCTAGTCTTGGCTTTGGCTTTGTCCTGAGGCAGGGCATGGCCTTTACCTCCTGTAATGTCAGCGATAATCTCTTTCAACCCGGCCCGAATAAGGTCTGCCCTTTGAAAGGTATATTAAGCAATTTAGACTTAGAAGTAACATCAGCTGACCAGGATTTTAGCCACAGCGCCCTGCGTGCCTGAATGGCGAATCCTGAATTCTTTGCCGTAAGTTTAGTAAGATGTACTACGGCCTCCGAAATGAATGAATTAGTTAGTTTAAGGACTCTAAGCCTGTCCGTAATGTCGTCCAGAGTAGCTGAACCAATGTTCTCTTCCAGAGACTCAATCCAGAATGCCGCTGCAGCCGTGATCGGCGCAATGCATGCAAGGGGTTGCAATATAAAACCTTGTTGAACAAACATTTTCTTAAGGTAACCCTCTAACTTTTTATCCATTGGATCTGAAAAAGCACAGCTATCCTACACCGGGATAGTGGTACGCTTAGCTAAGGTAGAAACTGCTCCCTCCACCTTAGGGACCGTTTGCCATAAGTCCCTTGTGGTGGCGTCTATTGGAAACATTTTTCTAAATATCGGAGGGGGTGAGAACGGCACACCGGGTCTATCCCACTCCTTAGTAACAATTTCAGTAAGTCTCTTAGGTATAGGAAAAACCTCAGTACTCGTCGGTACCGCAAAATATTTATCCAACCTACACATTTTCTCTGGTATTGCAACTGTGTTACAATCATTCAGAGCCGCTAACACCTCCCCTAGTAATACACGGAGGTTTTCCAGTTTAAATTTAAAATTTGAAATATCTGAATCCAGTCTGTTTGGATCAGAACCGTCACCCACAGAATGAAGTTCTCCGTCCTCATGTTCTGCCACCTGTGACGCAGTGTCTGACATGGCCCTAATATTATCAGCGCACTCTGTTCTCACCCCAGAGTGATCACGCTTACCTCTTAGTTCTGGTAATTTAGCCAAAACCTCAGTCATAACAGTAGCCATATCCTGTAATGTGATTTGTAATGGCCGCCCAGATGTACTCGGCGCTACAATATCACGCACCTCCCTCTGAGCGGGAGATGTAGGTACTGACACGTGAGGCGAGTTAGTCGGCATAACTCTCCCCTCGTTGTTTGGTGAAATTTGTTCAATTTGTACAGATTGACTTTTATTTAAAGTAGCATCAATACAGTTAGTACATAAATTTCTATTGGGCTCCACTTTGGCATTGCAACAAATGACACAGGTATCATCCTCTGAATCAGACATGTTTAACACACTAGCAAATAAACTTGCAACTTGGAAATACAATTCAATTAGAATAATATTAAAACGTACTGTGCCTTTAAGAAGCACAGAAGATCTATGACAGTTGAAAATTAATAAATTGAAACAGTTATAGCCTCAATCCTTGTAAACAACACAACTTTAGCAAAGGTTTAATCCCATTAGCAAGGATAACAAATTCTGAAAGCAGGAAACAAATTACAGAATAAACGTTTTTTATCTCAGTCAAACTATAATTCTCACAGCTCTGCTGAGAGAAATTACCTCCCTCAAAATAAGTTTTGAAGACCCCTGAGCTCTGTAGAGATGAACCGGATCATGCAGGGAATACAATGAGTTGCTGACTGAAATATTTGATGCATAGTAAAAGCGCCAAAAAACGGCCCCTCCCCCTCACACACAGCAGTGAGGGAGAACAGAAACTGTCAGAAAAACAGATTAAGCAACTGCCAAGTGGAAAAATAGTGCCCAAACATTTATTCACACAGTACCTCAGCAAATGAAAACGATTTTACATTCCAGCAAAAACGTTAAACATAATCTCTAGTTATTAAACAGCTTTATGTATTTCTTACAGTGTAATTCTAGTGAAGTACCATTCCCCAGAATACTGAAGTGTAAAGTATACATACATGACATTATATCGGTATGGCAGGATTTTCTCATCAATTCCATTGTCAGAAAATAAAAACTGCTACATACCTCTATGCAGATTCATCTGCCCGCTGTCCCCTGATCTGAAGTTTACCTCACTCCTCAGATGGCCGAGAACAGCAATATGATCTTAACTACTCCGGCTAAAATCATAGCAAAACTCTGGTAGATTCTTCTTCAAACTCTGCCAGAGAGGTAATAACACACTCCGGTGCTATTTTAAAATAACAAACTTTTGATTGAAGATATAAAACTAAGTATAATCACCATAGTCCTCTCACACATCCTATCCAGTCGTTGGGTGCAAGAGAATGACTGGGAGTGACGTAGAGGGGAGGAGCTATATGCAGCTCTGCTGGGTGAATCCTCTTGCACTTCCTGTTGGGGAGGAGTAATATCCCAGAAGTAATGATGACCCGTGGACTGATCACACTTAACAGAAGAAATGATTAACTATATGTACCCATGCTCTAAAATATATGTCTTTGTGCAAATATTATGGTATGCTATTCTCTTCTACACAACGGGAAAGTGTAGTGCGATCTGACTATTTAATAGATGCATTGGCCATATATTTGTAACCCTACATTAAACAAATAGAACATTTTGTTCTGAAGAATAATATATTTAGGGAATATACATAGCAACACTTTATAGAATCTGAACTCGGCATATTCACTGTGTTTCTTTAAAATGACAAATCCAGTTTTCCTACATTATAGCTACAAATTGCTTAAAAACTTCACCAACCCAGTGCATCATATCAGGTTTATGTGCACCAAAACTGCACCTACATTCACTAATTAATACAAACACATACATACATATATAGCAGGGTATACTCAAAATAATGAAACAACTGAGTATTTTAAAGGGACACTGAACCCAAATTTTGTCTTTGTGATTCAGACAGGGCATGCAATTTTAAGCAACTTTCTAATTTACTCCTATTATCAATTTTTGTTTGTTCTTTTGCTATCTTTATTTGAAATAGTAGACATCTAAGCTAAGTAGCCAGACAATTTTTGGTTCAGACCCTGGACAGCACTTGTTTATTGGTGGGTGAATTTATCCACCAATCAGCAAGAACAACCCAGGTTGTTCACCAAAAATGGTCCGGCATCTAAACTTACATTCTTGCTGTTCAAATAGAGATACCAAGAGAATGAAGAAAATGTTATAATAGGAGTAAATTGGAAAGTTGCTTAAAATTGTGTGCTCTATCTGAATCACGAAAGAAAAAAAATTGGGTTCAGTGTCCCTTTAACATTTTAAAAAATCTAACATTTCAGGATTTGTTTGATAAAATCTGATATATTTTTGCAAGCTCGCATAATATATTTTTCTCAATACCAATGGCTCAACTGACTCTATCTCTTATGTGCCCCAGTCTTTATTCTGTGCATATATATTTTGACTTCAGACTGTTTTAAGCCCTACTGTCTTCTAAGTCTGCCTATATTCCATCTGTTTCTGAATGCTGCCAGCAAACTTCTCACACATAATAATGCCTTTCCACTCTGGTCCAAAAACCCAGACACTATTGGTTTCTCAATTTTACTCCAACTTATTTGTTTTGATCTTCAGCCCTTTCTATCTACCCTTTATAATTTGTCTGCACTCAATTATATGTACTCTCTGCACAGTTATCCTCAGCAATGATCTAGGAAACTGGTTACAGTTACTCAATCTCCAAGCCTCTCTCTGTCACTCAATATAATTAATATTTTATGTTTAATTGTGCATCATTTTTACTATTAAAACCCCATCATGTAGCAAAATATTTGTACTTTATATTTCAAATTGCAGCATTTTGGCATTTCATTTCGATTTCTTTTACACCTTTTAGTATTTATAATTCCTAAACTGGAAAAAACATAGGTATATATATAGATAGCAAAAAACAGAGGGGGCACGTCAACTAAAAAACTGGGGTAGACAAATAATGATATTTAAAACCCCAGCGAATAATATATAATGCAATATAATGATATTCAGTATGGTATAATGCCAGTCCCAAATCAGTTTGATGTAATGAAAAGTCCCAAACCAATAAAGAGACCGTTTTTCCAAGGACAAAAAATCTTCAAAAGAAGTGATGGCTGCCTCCTCCTCACAGATACATCCAGATAAACTATAAGATGATAAGAAGAACAAAGGGGCACCTCATGTGTAGATCCACCAAACCAATGTATATACCAAATATTAGCCAAATGGGTTTCACATTGTGCTGTAGCACCCTTATGTGCTGGTAGGTACAGACTGATATATTATAAAGTGTATCAGCTCACTCACTCAGGATTCCCCAGTCAAAGGTGCTCTATGGGCAGAAGGAAAGCACTACTTGTGCAGATCAACCAAAATAATATGGCAGATGGTATAAAAAGAAGCCAAATGGGTACTCACATTTAGGTTGAGCACACCTATGTGCTGGTAGGAGCAAGCTGATATATTTCCATAGGTGTATCAGCTCACCCACTCTGGGCTCCCTAAAGGATCAGGATACAATGCAGGACAGGTAATTGATATATCTGTGTCCAAACCAAATCTAGGTAGGCACAGTAACGACAGGTGATACCACAACATATGAATTTTTGTATTATTTTTTTTAATATTTATGAAAAACAAAATCCTTAAAAACAAGTAGTGGATTAAGGGGTATCACAGTATCCCCCTAATATGCAATGCGTTTATCAGCCCCAGGCTGTATCCTCAGGCATAAAATCACCCTGCAACTGTCCTGCTATTTAAATCCCTATTAAACCAATCAGCAATAGTATGTGGAGCCACGCCCATAAAGGGCGTGTATCGCAAATGATTTAAAACAAACAATAAATACCTATTTAAATATCGCATTGAAAGTACAAAATCACATATGTGTTTAAAGCTGATAAACATCACATTGAGTGTCATATTAAACTCTGCAACTCTGTTTGAACAGACTTCAATCTGTTATCAGTGGTTTCGGATCATGTTGTAAATATAGACTTCCTCAAGGTCCTTATTTCTCCTTTGATCCCTAAATCAGTTTCGTATTTGTGACACTTCATCAAACATAATCTGCTACATGTTAGTAAAAACAGTGTCCTACCTAAAAAAGATCCATATTCATGCAGACTAGCTAGTTTGATCACTGTTTGTGGTCTAAATGTTTCTTAACATGTATTAAATCTTACTTCCGTATAGACAGATTGCATTCAGACCTATCGCCAAGTGTATAATAGTGCATGTGATCTCTACCTGGCCAATCATAGCACACTCTATACGTCACCAACTTTACGTATGCCTACAGTTACCCTTATTTGCCAATGGCTCAACGTTTAAAGTCCAATATATCCCTGCCTTGTCAGGTCAGGAGAGGAATGAAATAGTGTTTAAGTGTGTATGGAAACTGATTAAAAAAATAGTAATGAAATAAAAATTAGTTAATCCTTTAAGAGTAATATATAGTATGTGAGATAATAACATGTATTAATGTGTAAATAATAAAATTAGGATAATTAATCATGTAGTAGTATGTGAAATTGCACTAGTAAAGTGTATAAAAGTGGGAATAAAATCAGACAAACTCTTAAGATCTATTAAGAAATATAAACGTGCTAAGTACCCCTATTTAAAATGATAAAATGCTAACTAACTAAATATAATGTGAATCCATGATAAATCTATAGTTTTCTGTGCTCAAATAAGAATGTATAACAGTATATTAGTGAAGATTACAGATACCAAAAAACTACATAAATAGGGGGTGTTCGTGATGGACTCTATATTATAATCCCAATTAATATGGGTTCTATTTAATATTCCAAAACATAGGGTAAAAATACATACTCTATCCATGAACAGATAATTTAACATATAACATAATACTGTACTAGTGTAACATAGTCATAATGAAACAATGTGTGGTGTATTAACATTGATGCAATACACATAAAAACTGTACATAATGTGTATAATATAATGTGTTCAAATAATCTATAAGTGATTAACAAAACCTCTATACATCATATGAAATATAATTGTGACATAAATAAAAAAGGTTGCTAAGATATCTCAACTACCAAGTGTAAGATACCTAAATATATGATACTAATAACCAGAGTAAGAGATTAATACAGATGACCAGGTCAAACAGCAGACCAATCAAAAAGCTGCCAAGTCTAACATCTCATTTAAACCAGAGGGAAACAAAGACTGGAAGTGAAATATCCAGTAAGTTTCCCTCTGGTGTAACTGAGTGTATCTATTGCGACCAACTGAGCAAGCTATATATTCAAGGGGAGTTATTTTGAAAGAATGATGACAGCCATTATGCTGAACCGTACTGTGTCTTGAAACACTGTGTTTTAAGGAGCAATATCTAATATTCCTCCAATGTTCGCTCCATCTGGTACAAATATTTCTGTAAATACGGCCTAAATATTGAAGGCCACATTTGCAGGTCAAGACATATAATACATAATTGCTGCCACAGTCAATATGGCTTTTTATAGTAAAAGTTTCTCCTGTTGTATGACATGTCACCATTTTGCTCCCATGTGTTATGTGCTTACACATAAGGCACCTATTTTTATTACATCTAAAAGCTCCAATTTTACTTCTACTGGTGACGGAGACATTTTTAGTGTTATGTATATTTTTCTTTTTAGAAATCACCACTTTGCTCGCAGCTAATTTCTGCTTAAGAGTTGGTGCTCGTCTAAACACTAATCTAGGATTCTTTTCCAACATGTTTTTCAAAACAGGATCCTTAAGGACTATAGGCCAATATTTATTAATAATTTGTCTAATTTGTTTGTGCTCCGAATTGTATTGTGTGATGAATGTTGGATTGTGTGGGCGATTTTCATCCTTCTGTTCATCTTTTCCTATAGATTTGGGTGCAAGCATATCGGTCCTATTCACATTTCTTGCTCTAAAGTAACTATCACTGGTATCCTTTCTCTTTAAATCTCATGATCAAAATTTCAGACTGTTCATCGAAAAGCTCCACGGTACTACAATTTCTCCTAATTCATCTGAACTGACTGTAGGGAATGTTTGTCTTCCAACTATTTAGGTGGTTGCTGGAGACATAAGGACCTTAAGGAAGTCTATAGTTTCAACATGATCCGAAACCACTGATAACAGAATGAAGTCTGTTCAAACAGAGTTGCAGAGTTTAATATGACACTCAATGTGATGTTTATCAGATTTAAACGCATATGTGATTTTGTACTTTCAATGTAATGTTTAAAAGGTATTTATTGTTTGCTTTAGATCATTTGCAATACACACCCTTTATGGGCGTGGCTCCACATACTATTGCTGATTGGTTTAATAAGGATTTAAATAGCAGGACAGTTGCAGGGTGATTTTATGCCGGATCTGGGGCTGAGAAACGCGTTGCATATTAGGGGGATACTGTGATACCCCTTAATCCACTACTTGTTTTTAAGGATTTTGTTTTTAATAAATATTAAAAAAATATAAAAAAAATATTATTAAAAAAAAAAAAAAAATCATATGTAGTTGTTTCACCTGTCGTTACTGGGCCTACCTCAATTTGGTTTGGACACAGACATATCTATTACCTGTCCTGCATTGTATCCTGATCCTTTGGGGAGCCCAGAGTGGGTGAGCTGATACACCTATGGAAATATATCAGCTTGCTCCTACCAACAAATAGGCGTGCTCAACCTAAATGTGAGTACCCATTTGGCTCCTTTTTTATACCATCTGCCATATTATTTTGGCTGATCTGCACAAGTAGTGCTTTCCTTCTGTCCATACAGCACCTTTGAAAAGGGAATCCTGAGTGAGTGAGCTGATACACCTTCTAATATATCAGTCGGTACCTACCAGCACATAAGGGTGCTACAGCACAATGTGAGTACCCATTTGGCTAATATTTGTTATATACATTGGTTTGGTGGATCTACACATGAGGCACCCCTTTGTTCTTCTTATCATTTTACAAACATAGGTATAACCATTTGCGGAATGGTTGGGAGTTGAGTGGAAATGTGGTCTCCATTAGATAATTTCATGTATAGTTTGAAGTCCATAGTAGCAGCTCTCTGTGCTCTGCTTGTGGACAATGTTCATTTGCAGACTTGGACCTAGACGCTAACAACTGAATACTCCCACTATGGATAAGGGAAATTGATAGAATTGACTAACAAAAATGGCAGCTAGGTCAAACAGTTGAAAGAGGGAATCAAATCAAATTAATTTCAGGAAACCTGAAATGCTTTTGCAATTTTATTTTTCTGCAGGTATAGTATGTAAAATAATCTAGCAGATTTATTTTACTGTGTAACTCAAGTGACATTCTAGGATGGATCGGTAGATGTAGCTTGTCTAGATTTTATAACACCATTTGACCCAAAAGCTTTTTTTACTTGTATTTAACTAAAGATCAATTTAGTGGTTAGAATGTTGACATAAGGATAGAAACCATCATATTTTAATTAATATAGTGCTTTCAAAAGAGAAATTGATCAATAGTGGTGTTCTTCACAGGTCAATTATTAAGCCTACTTAATATTCATTACTGATAGTGGCAGTGAACTTCAAGGGAAGGTATGTCTTTTTGCAGATAATAAAAAACATTTGTAACATAATTGATGTTCTAGGAGGCATAGATGAAATGAGTAGCGATTTAAAATAAAACCTAGAGTATATAACAAAAGAGTGCGTTCTAAAATTACAAGATGATATAGAAAGTAATATTAAGGAATAATAGAGGAATAGAACTTATTGGGCTAGATTACAAGTGGTGCGTTATTTAGCTCTTTCGCTGGAGCATAAACTTTGCTAGAAGTAATCTTTTTGCATGAGTCGGGTAGCACGTATATTACAAGTTGAAAGTAAAGAGTTTGCGTGCAACAAAAAAACAATGGGCGCTAATCAAAGGACTTAGAATATTGTGACTGCATTAACTTATTCTCCCCACAGACTTCAATGGAAAGCGCAGAAGAAAAAACTAACACTTACCAACAGGAATTATTAATATTTCACATTCCAATGTTCTTCACATACAGAGAAATGTTAAATATATATTTAATAATAAAACTTACATTTTTTTCTATGTGAAGAACATAGGAATGTAAAATATGTGTAACATGATTCGGGTTTCACACTTTAGGTATAATACAGTGTCGGCTTAGCGCACATGAAGAAATTAGTCATCTTAAAGCATGTTCTTAAATTATTAAATATAAAATATTAAAAAATAATTATTATTAAAAATTGCTATAGATAATATAAATATATATATATATATATATATATATATATATATATATATATTCTATGCATTGTTTAGATTTTTTTACATTATGTATAATATTTTTTTATATTAATTATTAATATTTTTTAATATTGCATATTTTATATTTTAAGAACGCGCTTTAAGATAACTATTTCTTCATGTGCACTAACCCGACACTGTGTTAGACTGAAAGTGAGAAACAAGAAGCGTGTTATGCATATTTTACATTCCTATGTTAAACACATCAAAAAAATGTTTAATTTCTATTATAAAATATATATAGATTTTTATATATCTGGTAATGTTAATGTAACATAGCTATCTATACCTATATATCTATAGGAATAAATATATATGCATAAGTAAATACAGTTATGTATAGAAAAATATATTTTCAATAAAAATAACATTTTCTTGTATGTGAAGAACATTGGAATGTTAAATCAGTACAGTATATATATATATATATATATATATATATATATATATATATATATATATATATATATATACATGCATACATACACATATTTAGACATGGATATGTATGTATATATATAACTAAGACCTTTACATTCAAACACCTTGTCATATACCTTTTTAACTTTTTTAATTAATATTTATGTGACAAATTTTCAACAGATAGTGTTTACATGAGTAACTATAATTTTAAATGTATTTATGTTGTTTGGTGCAATTTTTTTTAACACACTACCCATTACGCGAGGTTTTCAGTTGCGATAACCTGAGTGTAATATGAGATTGTGCCCCATGATAACATTTACTTTCAACTTGTGATACGCGCATTATTTCTGTTGTGCTCAAAAAGCCGACATCGCTCTTGCTTAACAGTTAGTGCCCAACTTGTAATCTACCCCATAATTGGTTGTATCCAAAGAGGTATTAGCAGCAGAATGAAACTCTTATACCACTTCATAGAACATAAAGTTATACCCCATCTACTATATTTTGTATATTTTCTAAAATGGTTCAGGATGTAAAAAACAATACTTAGAAAGAAAGATGGTACAATCTTTATAGGTATTGCTTATAGGAGATAAACCATTGACCCATGAATAGGAGGAAAGGATTTTTATCTATTAAGGGTTTTTTATATATTGTGTTAACCTTGGCTCCTTATAAACACTTTGGCTAGCACTGACACAGTTTTGGAAGAAAAGGTTTCTTTCATGGAGAGGAGTGCCTTTCCAGACTTTCTGTAGTTTGTAGAGAGCTATGCCAGAAGGATTGTACAAGTCCTATAGAAGCAATTTTGCTATATTAAAGATTTACTTTGAGTCTTGCACGTTTTATTGTGTTTAAGAAGTGTCATATGGCAGAAACATTTACATATACTGAGTAATTTAATAAAGGGTTTTCTTAAAAACAGCAACTTCACAATACAAAATCATGATCTTGAGTTGCAGGTTGGAACGGGTGAATTATATGACTTAATTCATTTCTTTGACCTTGTAATTAAATTAATAGACCAGGGAGGAGTCGTAGATGTTGCATATCTAGGGGCGGATTTACTAATGTGCGGGAGGACATGATCCGCTGTAGTGGATCATGTCCAAAACACATCGATAAATGCCGACAGCATACGCTGTCGGCATTTATCATTGCAAAAGCATTTCTAGTGAAATGCTTTTGCAATACCGCCCCCTGCACATTTGCAGCCAATAGGTCACTAGCAGGGGGTGTCAATCAACCTGATTGTATTTGATAGGACTGATTGCTGTCTGCCGCCTGAGGTGGCGGACGAGTTAAGGTGCAGCAGTCTTAGGACCGCTGCTTCTTAACTTCCAGTTCAAGAAGTGGAGTGGGTCGGAAGCAGCATCCGCTGCTTCATAAATCGACCCCCTAGACTTTAGCAAAGCATTTGACACTGTCCCACACAACAAACGTATTCACAAAATGTATTGCCTTGGAGTAGATGCTAAGATTGTTAAGTGGGTTAAATGCTGACTTAAGGATAGAAGGCAGAGTGTTTCAATTAATAGAGTGAATTCAAAAGAGAGGTTAGTTACTAGTGGTGTTCCCCAAAGGTCAGTTCTTGTCCTTGTTTTGTTTAATATATTCATAAGTGATATTGAAAGTGGACTTCAGGGAAAGGCCTGCTTGTTTGCTAATGTAAGAGTTGATGTTCCAGGAGGGGTTGATCAAATGAACAGTGATATATAAAAAAAAAAAACTGGAGGGACTTGGGATCTGAAATGTAATATTACCAAGAGGAAAATTATGCATATAGGATTCTAAAACCCAAAGGCCAATTATAGCCTCAATTTTACATTACTGACTGTAACTAAAGAGGAACAGGACTTGAAAATTATTATTTCAGATTATTTAAATTTTGGTACTCAATACAGCAGTGCATCCAGTAAGGTCAGTTGAACAGTTGGTTGCATTGGAAGAGGTATTAGTAGCAGAAATAGCAAGGTTCTTATGCCACTTTACAGATCATTAGTTAGTCCTCATCTGGAATACTCTGTACAGTTCTGGAGACCATATCTTCAGAAAGATATATATAAATTAAAAACTGTCCAAAGGAGGGGCAGTAAAATGGTACAAAGAAAGACTCTATAATCTAAATATGTATAGTTTAGAGGAGAGAAGGTAAAAAAGGGGCAACATGATAGAAACCTTCAAATAGCATTTTCCATAAAAAAACTAATTCCAGAGGGTAGGAGATTCGGGAGAAATGTGAGGAAGCATTTTTTTTACAGAAAGGGTGGTGGACTAATGGAATAAACTTCCAATTGAAGTAGTAAACATAAAGACTGTAAATGAATTAAAAAATGCCTTGGACATGCATAAGGCTATCCTAAGGAAAAAGTAACATTTAATATAGGTAGACTTGATGGGCCTTTTTGGTTCTTATCTACCGTCAAATTCTATGTTCCTATTAATTAATTAGACTTCCAATAGAGGAGGGGATTCAACAACATGTTGAATGAGAATTAAACAATGTCTGACATATGGATAAAGCTATTTTAAAAATAAATTAAACTACAGAAGAAAACATGGGCAGATTTTATGGTCTGATTTTTATCTGTCATCAAAATCTATATTCATTTGTTTAGTGATCACTGACAGAGACAGTTCTACTACCCAAGACAATAGGAAAGTATGCTCCATCTCAGGGGTGTAACTACAGGGGTCTTAGAGGTCTCATTTAAGACTAGGGGGCCAATTTATCATGGCCCGAATGGGGACAAATACCCCTGTTTCCGAGCGAGCCTTTAGACTGCTGCTCCTTAACTTGTCCGCCACCTCCAAGGCTGTGGACATCAATCTGCCTGATTGCATACGATCGGGTTGATTGACACCACCTGCTAGCGGCCCCCTGCTAGCAGCCAATTGGCTGTGAATCTGCAGGGGGTGGCATTGCAAAAGCAGTTTACCAGAACTGCTTGTGCAATGTTAAATGACAACAGTGTATGCTGTTGGCATTCAGCGATGTCTGGCAGACATGATACGCTACAGCGTATAATGTCCGCCAGACATTGATAAATAGGACCCCAGGTCTATATCTCTAGGGGGGGGCATCTGGAGCGTTGTGGGGCCCAGATTTTACCTGCATCATATCTGATCCCACTGTGTGCCCACTGTGAAAAGAGGAAAGTGCTATAATTTGCCTTTATAATATGGTCTTAATACTTACAAGATGGCTGTCAAAGTGCTACTAGACAGAAAAACTGGTCTCCATATTTAAAAAAAAAAAAAAAAAGCTGCACAAGTGCATATCCCTTAGCATAAACTAAGATGGAAGGATGACTCATAGTCACAGAGAAGTAACTCTATGTCTTATGTGGCTGTTGGCTCAGCTTCTATAAACAATCAAAAAAGGTACTGTTGAAATGGGAGGCCTTCCATAGCCTTTTAAAGTTCTACCCTCCTGCTCCATCTCCTTAGTGTTTCTAACAAAACACCAAAGCCAGTAATTCATAAAGTTCCATAAACTTGCTCTCCTGACTTTGCATCCTCCCTCACACATTCCTGTACTGTTCCCTTTTCATAAATTGCATATTTTATATAACTTTAAGGAATACATGTTAATGTTATATTGGAGAATGTTTAAATGTTAGCTTGTTATCAAGCTCAACAATTAGTTACACAGTAACCCCAAGACCCACAGTTGGAAAGGTAATTGCCTAACCTTTCCAATGGTATTAAGTCTTGGGGATCTGAAAAAAATAAAATAAAAGTTAAAAAAATATATATTTTTTAAAAAATATATAAAAAACCCTTAAATCCA
Source organism: Bombina bombina (assembly GCF_027579735.1). Taxonomy (NCBI): domain Eukaryota; kingdom Metazoa; phylum Chordata; class Amphibia; order Anura; family Bombinatoridae; genus Bombina; species Bombina bombina. The sequence continues at coordinate 815,190,583 of NC_069503.1, forward strand.
GCTTAGCACCCAGGTGGGAAATTGCTTAGCACTCAAAGGGTTAAACACTTTCATTCCATGAGCTATAAGACATGAATATTTGTGATGGATGAATCATTAGACTGTTTAATTCTGATTTAATAGCTTGGTATTGTGAGATGTTGAACATTTAATTTCCCCACAATTCAGAGTATGGCAGATTTTGTGTCAGTGACAAATTTACATCTAGTTTGAAGGCCCTAAAGCACAAGCCTCTCTCTCCCAATCTGAAAGCTCATTAATTGATGACATCTCCTTCTCTGGTTGTTTTAGTACATTCTTAGCATTCCCTCTGTGAGAAACATATTTTATCCCTAAAGCTACCAAGATTATCTAATTGACAAGCAAATTAAATAAACTGGAACATTTTAACAAGACATTGTTTCAGTCAATGGAGGAAAAAATATATGAAAAAAAATATCATGTAAACAAGATTCACCAGGATTAGCTTTTGGTTTTCACAAACTGAATGATGCATTATTAATGATCTGTAAAAGTATTGGTGAGTGTAGAACAAAATTGTATATACAATATGCGCGTAAAGAAGTAAAATCATTAAATGCTGTTGGTTTATAATTAAGGAACGTATCTCTGTTGCTGAATAAAAATAAAATATTACAAAATTGAGTTGTGAAAATGGTAGCATGTATGTCTTGTCATGTGCTTTTATAAGACAGGTTTTCAAACAGCTGAAGACAATGATAATATATATATATATATATATATATATACACATACATACATACATATTGGGGCCTATCTATCAAGCTCCGAATAGAGCTTGAGGGCCCGTGTTTCTGGCGAGCCTGTAGGCTCGCCAGAAACAGCAGTTGTGAAGCAGTGGTCTAAAGACTGCTGCTCCATAACCCTGTCCGCCTGCTCTGAGCAGGCGGACCGACATCGCCGGAATTCAACCCGATCAAGTACGATCGGGTTGATTGACACCCCCTGCTGGCGGCCGATTGGCCGCGAGTCTGCAGGGGGCGGCGTTGCACCAGCAGCTCTTGTGCTGCTGAGCCGCCCACTCTCCACCCACCTCCCACCGGCACCAGCAGAAGATCGTTACATACAGTGTCACCGTCTGTAACGATCAGGCATCTGCCCTCATATGGAGGCAGAGCAACGATTTTGCTCCGGCTCCATATGCGGCAGATGTCTGGAGCTTCAGTAGCTAGCTTCCTGAAGCTATCTCGCGCCTGGTATTAAGGCCAAGTATGTTTGTCCTCGTGCAGTCTATACTGCACATGACTGCATCAGACAAATATACCTGGCCTTTTATAATATAGGATATATAATATATATATATATATATATATATATATATATATATATATATACTTCCAAGTATGAATCTGCCCTCCTGGTTCAGCCACCTGGGAAAACATTTGTGGTAAATAAGTAGCGATAAACAGTGATGTCTCAGGATTTTATCACAGCAGGTCAAATTTATTGACATTTCGGGGAATACAATCCCCTTCTTCAGAGTGAAGAAAGGGATTGTATTCCCCCAAAACATCAATAAATTTGACCTGCTGTGATAAAATCCTGAGACATCACTGTTTATTGCTATATATATATATATACATACACACACTCACCAGTCACTTTATTAGGTACACCTTGCTAGTACCGGGTTGAACCCCCTTTTGCCTTCAGAACTGCCTTAATTCTTTGTGGCATACAACAAGGTGTTGGAAACCTTCCTCAGACATTTTGATCCATATTGACATAATAGCATGATGCAGATTTGTTGGCTGCACATCCATAATGAATCTCCTGTTCCACCACATCCCAAAGGTGCTCTATTGGATTGAGATCTGGTGACTGTGGACACCATTGTAGTACAGTAAACTCATTGTCATGTTCAAGAAACCAGTTTGAAATGATTTGAGCTTTGTGACATGGTGCATTATCTTGCTGGAAGTAGCCATCAGAAGATGCGTACACTGTGGTCAAAAGGGGATAGACATGGTCTGCAACAATACTCAGGTAGGCCGTGGTGTTTAAACAATGCTCAATTGGTACTAAGGGCCCAAAGCGTGCCAGGAAAATATTCCCCACACCATTACACCACCACCAACCACCTGAACCGTTGATACAAGGCTGGATAGATCCCTGCTTTCATGTTATTTACGCAAAATTCTGACCCTACCATCTGAATGTCACAGCTGAAATTGAGACTCATCAGACCAGGCAACGTTTTCCAATCTTCTATTGTCCAATTTTGCTGAGCCTGTGCGAATTGTAGCCTCAGTTTCCTGTTATTGGCTGGCACCCGGTGTGGTCTTCTGCTGCTGTAGCCCATTTGCTTCAAGGTTCGACGTGTTGTGCATTCTGAGATGGTATTCTGCATACCTTGTTTGTAATGAGTGTTTATTTTTTTTTATTATTTTTTTTTTATAATAATTTTTATTGAGGGTTCAACGGATACAAAGACCCAAATCAGTTTGCATAGTAATACAAAAGGTATACATTACATATATAATTGTGAATCCCTAAGGATAACAATTCTATTCAATTCTCATTGGGTATATAACATTTGGGAAGCAAACTTCAACTGCCCTCTTTTTTTCCTCAAGTATAGCCGGGGCCACTTTTGGACTCCCTTGAATTTAATTTGCTTATCAGAGGATTTTTGGATAGTACAGGCCGCATTCAGGCCTGCACTTAACTTTCTCCTTCACCAGTCTATCAGGGCCCTGGGTAGGTCCAGAAGTCCAATACACCAATTGAAGGAGGACATAGAAAGTAACATAATACAAAATTATAATGAATACAGTGGTGTTAACTAACATAAAGTCATAAGATACGAAAATGCAATCAGAGAAGTTTGAGGTCTGATATGTTTAGACTCTTAACCGTCAACAACACTATAGCTTACCCAAATGCAGAGAAACAAGAACTAAAAAGACTGAGACTATCTACATTCCAAAAGCTAACATAGTATATATAGCCGCTAGTGTTAAAGGACTCCCTGGTCACCTAGGAACTATTAGAGTAGTGTACTGCCCTTCAGAGCTAACTCTATGAGAGCTATAATATCTAGTAATTGTAAGCTGAATCTGGGACCATGGAGTTTGATGAACTTAGATCAGGACCAAGCAATAAACTGTTATTAGACACCACAGGAGACATTACAGCTAGTAATTTTGCACACCAAACCTATTCCCAACAGTTAGATCTCTTACCATAAATTTTTGTATGTGAACTAGCGGTCATACTAACATTGTGGAAATGAAGGGTCATCCAGTCTTAAAACGCTTAAGGGTAATCATACTACCTCTATCATTATAAAGGTCTGGAGAGCCATATTTACTCTGATATAAGTGCAAACTTTAACACAAAATTATTATTCTTGTTAGGGTAGAACTCTTTGGACAGGGCAGAGGCTACGTAACTCTGCCAAAAGAGAAATGGAGGAGAAATACAGGGAATAATTTACTGGGTCATTACCACTCTGGGACTAAAAATGTGGATATTCGAAATCTCTAAGAAATTTAAATGAGTGGGATAAGTCTGTTATGCTGGAAACATCTTTAAATATTATATACTAGTGAATCATTTAAGGGCTCCTAAAAAGCAGAAGGATAAGCTCTTCCCTGATATAAGTAAATAGACCTCGGCTCTCAATATATAGCTATATAAGAATGTGTTATAATATAGAGTGGTCTTAATTATCCAAGGAACATTCCAACTATTCGGCCCCGTTTACTGTGTGTTAAAGTATGCGTTCTCCCAGACAGTTCCACCCCAAGTAAGCTCTTTCACTCCTAGTGCACCCAGCACACCCACAGCCCCTAAAGGAATGTTTCTATTTGTTTCCAGGCTACCAATCCTAAGAGAAAGCCACGTGGGGGGTAGTTAAACTAAACGCATGATTTAAATGTGGGACAAAAATACCCCTTTCCCAGTATAAGAATATAGTGTAAATAGCCAGCGCTATACGCAGTTAAGAAATCCAGACATCTCCTACAGTATATTGTTAAAGACTGTTGCATGTTCTCACCAGAGTCACACATCAAATTTATATGGGGCCATTTGTCCCTCAACCTATAAAGTTATACAGAAGAATAAAACTTCCCAATGTCTATCTATGTAACACTAAAAGTACAGATATTGAAAATACACAAGTATTCAGAGGGTAGGTGCGAACTATGTATATAACTGTCTAGAGCACAAGAAAACGTAAACTGGCTACAACACATAACACCTGTCTAAGGGGCATAGTCACCCTAGATATATACAAAGGGTGGTTACATATTCCTGTGCACCCTTCCCTTGTTTTCAGTTTGTTTGGATTTGAAAGCTTGCATTGTGTGGCTGTTTTAGGGTCTCAGGTATTGGAGAGGACCTTGACGTGGTACCTGAGCTTGTCCCATTTGGCCAGATGCGGTGACTAACCTTTCCATTTTTGCTTTTAAATCTTAGCTGAGAGCTTGTAAGTGAGTGCTGGGTTTTCTCTGTGTGTTGTATTAATTTGTTTTGTAATTTTCCCTATGGTTCTTGCACCCAGACCTGTCTGGGGTTAACTGCTTGTGGCTCTGGGGACAGCACAGCTTCCTGTGAGTGCCAGTGGCACCCAGGGCTGAGCATGTTGCAGGGTCATAGGATGTGTACCCGGTCCGGTATGAGAGTGCAGTTCCCTTCCGTGTTTTGTATATATCTAGGGTGGTTACATATTCCTGTGCACCCTTCCCTTGTTTTCAGTTTGTTTGGATTTGAAAGCTTGCATTGTGTGGCTGTTTTAGGGTCTCAGGTATTGGAGAGGACCTTGACGTGGTACCTGAGCTTGTCCCATTTGGCCAGATGCGGTGACTAACCTTTCCATTTTTGCTTTTAAATCTTAGCTGAGAGCTTGTAAGTGAATGCTGGGTTTTCTCTGTGTGTTGTATTAATTTGTTTTGTAATTTTCCCTATGGTTCTTGCACCCAGACCTGTCTGGGGTTAACTGCTTGTGGCTCTGGGGACAGCACAGCTTCCTGTGAGTGCCAGTGGCACCCAGGGCTGAGCATGTTGCAGGGTCATGGGATGTGTACCCGGTCCGGTATGAGAGTGCAGTTCCCTTCCGTGTTTTGTATATATCTAGGGTGGTTACATATTCCTGTGCACCCTTCCCTTGTTTTCAGTTTGTTTGGATTTGAAAGCTTGCATTGTGTGGCTGTTTTAGGGTCTCAGGTATTGGAGAGGACCTTGACGTGGTACCTGAGCTTGTCCCATTTGGCCAGATGCGGTGACTAACCTTTCCATTTTTGCTTTTAAATCTTAGCTGAGAGCTTGTAAGTGAGTGCTGGGTTTTCTCTGTGTGTTGTATTAATTTGTTTTGTAATTTTCCTTATGGTTCTTGCACCCAGACCTGTCTGGGGTTAACTGCTTGTGGCTCTGGGGACAGCACAGCTTCCTGTGAGTGCCAGTGGCACCCAGGGCTGAGCATGTTGCAGGGTCATGGGATGTGTACCCGGTCCGGTATGAGAGTGCAGTTCCCTTCCATGTTTTGTATATATCTAGGGTGGTTACATATTCCTGTGCACCCTTCCCTTGTTTTCAGTTTGTTTGGATTTGAAAGCTTGCATTGTGTGGCTGTTTTAGGGTCTCAGGTATTGGAGAGGACCTTGACGTGGTACCTGAGCTTGTCCCATTTGGCCAGATGCGGTGACTAACCTTTCCATTTTTGCTTTTAAATCTTAGCTGAGAGCTTGTAAGTGAGTGCTGGGTTTTCTCTGTGTGTTATATATATATATATATATATATATATATATATATATATATATATATATATATATATATATATATTGTATTAGCTTATACTTATACATACTTTTCTTAAGTTTAGAACAGATCATACAACTCAATGAAATATAAGACTGCAGACCAAAAAATTACTAAGGAATTACATATTTATAAGAAAAAAATGAGTAATGCACAAATAAGTGAAAAATATTATATTTTTATGGTATTTTATAGAGTGAATCCATAAACCTCAAATATAAATATGATGTGTTTTAAAACCTATAAAAGTTACAAGTAACGTCCAATTGATAAAGGGATATGAAGTAAAAATTAAACTTTCATGATTTAGAGCAGGGGTCTCAAACTCGAATTACCTTGGGGCCACTGGTCAATTTTTGTTTTCCCATGGGGGCCACTTCCAAAACGACAAACAAAATATATATATAAATGCTCTGTTAAACATATACTATAGTTATGGCTTTGTGTCATGTGTAATCATTACATGCACACCCAGACCCACACACACACATACACAGACTCACACATACACAGACCCCCCCATACACACACAGACCCACAACGACCAACACAAACACACACAAAGACCCTTACACAGACTCACACATACCCAGACACACACCCCCACACACCCCCACACACACAAACCCACCACACATATAGACACCCACACACGCCTACACATACAAACACACACACAGACAAAGACCCCCTCAGACACACACATACTTACAAATACACACACAGACCCCCCAACACACACACGCACATATACACACACCTACACATACACACACAGACCCCCCTACACACAAAGACCCTTACACAGACTCACACATACCCAGACACACACCCCCACACACCCCCACAGACACAGACCCCCCACACACACACAAACCCACCACACATATAGACACCCACACACACCTACACATACAAACACACACACACACATACACACACCCCCTCAGACACACACACGCTTACACATACACACACAGACCCCCCAACACACACACATATACACACACCTACACATACACACACAGACCCCCCCTACACACATATATGCACACACCCACACAGACTCACACATACACACACAGACCGACACATACAGAGACCCACACACACAGACTCAAACACACACAGATCCCCCTACACACACACACAAAAGTTATGGCATGGCAGTATTTTAAACAAAGCAAGCTATACAGCTCCTCTTTTAGATAGAGACACAAAATAAAACTCACTATAAGGCAACTGTACTTAGCACATACCTTGCTCAACCCCATTGCTTGTCTTCCTCTGCTGCTGCTCCTGATTGTCTCTGCTGCTGCCTTCTCAGACTCAGTTTGCCCCACAGTCTCACTGAGTTACACTACACTCCCCCAGTGAAGTCCTGGGTCCCCTCGTCACTGCCAAACACAAGCTCTGGGCAAAACAATCCTACTCACTTGCTTGCTTTGCTCCTCTGCTGCCTGACCCACAAACAGCTATGGTGCCAATTTTGGCATGCTGCACACTCAGGGGCTTATATAGAGGCGTGGGCCTGGATCTGCAGCTCCTCGTCCCCCCCACATTACGTTAATCAGCCCACAGATCTCAGTTATGGGGAGTAAGTGGAGGGCCGCATTGCAACCAGTTTGACAGCCGGAAATGGCCCACGGGCCGGTACTTTGAGACCCCTGATTTAGAGAGTTTAGTTGTTCTTTTCTATTGTCAAATGTTCTTCTTTCCATTGGTATTAGCTCCTTTTCATGACTAAACACTTTGGCATGTACAAGAATGTACAAGTGGAAACACTGCTGCTATACTGTATATTGCTCAAGACAAGTGCACGCTCCTGAGTCTACCTCAGTATGCTCTTACAAAAAGGAGCAAAGTGTCAGCAATGGATTTCAAGATAAACTATTAAATTAGTTATGTGGATTTTTTAAATTGTAAACTCTGAATTATGAAATTTTAAAGAGACAATAAACACCTTGCAATAATACTGGTTCTATTTGAAAATGTTTGCAATTAATTATCACCTTGTTTGAAGCTTTTAATTTTTAATAGTCAAACTCCACGCACCACTTGCCTTATTTGGAAGAGCCAATCCAGACTTGTTAATGGAGCAGACAATGCTAAGCACTGTTATTATGTTAACAAACTCTCCATGTTTTGCAGTTATTATTTCTGCTGAATAAATAATAAAAGTATGTTTTTTTTGTACTACAGATAATTAAACATTTTGGGCTAGATTACAAGTGGAAAACTAATTTATTGTGCTCCGCAAATGGGCAAATTCACCCGTTTACGGACGCACAATAAATAACTAGCCATTACAAGTGGCCAGGGTCGACTCCAATGGGGGGCATTGGGGGGCAATGGAATGCTGTGCCCCCTCAAAAAATATTGATATGATCATACGCTTTAAAAACTAATAAATAAATAATGAATTGTTATGTAATGCTGCATGCTGGGGACGGAGTTAGCTGCCAAATTGTGAGGTCGCATCACGCATCTTCAAGGAGCTCCGTGTCTTAACCTCTTATTTGTTATTGGAAGTTAATTAGAGACTTTTTGGACTTGTCTTTAACCCTATTAATTTTACCTAACTATCGTGAGTTACTCATTTTCTTAAACAATAGACCATGATAAGAATATGATTGTATCATATAAATATAAGTATATAAATGGCTACCAGCTTCTATTCTATTAAGTAGCCCGATATATGTTAGATATTGCAAAACAGGTATAGCTAAATCTAATCTACAAAATTACCAGTATCTGAAAACCTAGTATCCTCACTGCTAATGCAAACAAAGGGGTTAATTGCATTGGGAGGTTTGGGGTGCATGGCTGTGGGGACATGATTGAGATTTGAGAATGAGTTTAAGGGTTTTGGATCATGGTGATTAAGGGGTGAATTATTTTTAAAGAGCTATTTCACTGGGGGTCTCAAGTTTAATGGATCTGTTTTAATGCACTGCATAGGATTTAGACTTCATTCTTTTACCTAGTGATTTAGCACATATTCTGTTAATGTTAATAGTGGGGGATAAGCCAGCCAGAAGCTACACTTTCCTGCAGAACATGTAGGTCTGCTCTTATTTTGACTCTCATACATGCTTTGTAAATGCGTGCCCCCTCGTGAAAAAAAATGCCCCCCCATTTCATTCGTTCTGGAACCAGCCACCTGCAAGTGGCTGCTTATTGCTACGGTGAGCTCGCAATAGCAATTAGCACTAAAAAAAATAACAACCGGATGTCAGACCTCTGGTTATTTCTTTAAATGTCCCCCAATTGGCTATAAAATACAGTGGTGCGTAGTTATTAAAAAATAAAAATAGTAGCATTTTTATTTTTTTAAAAGGGAATCTAAATTTTGATGACAAAGTGCCTGTTTTTTAAAAATTCGATCGTCAACAGGGGCACTTTAATTCATCAAAATTTACATTTCACTTGTGTTGTGAAAAAATACTTACCTTTTAACCTTGACAGCCGCTCCAGCTTCCCCCGGTCGTCGCAAACCATTTCTGACGTCAGAAATGATGGATCGGTCATCCTCCAATCACGGCTTCCCCCCGAGGGGAATCAGTGTCTGATTCCACGCCGTGATTGGAGGAAGCCAGATTCCTAATTTTAAACCCAGTAAGAGGCTTAAATTTATTTAAATTTATATTTGCTTCCCATCACTCTGCAACTTACCCCCTTCGCTGCGCTAGTTCTCATGCCGTGTCTGAGGGCATGAGAACGAAACTTCCATTGGAGCCCATGGAAGCGCTCTCTTGTGAGCACAATGCTTCCGTGCAATGCAAATGTGAGGTTGCATTGTTCCTTACTTGTAATACTAGCGCACATTTTCGTGCGCTGGTATTACTAAATTGAGCTCAAATATAGATTTCACAGAAGCAATATTTTGCGCTCAACCTGTAATCTAGCCCTATATATTACCATCTCAAAGTGTTTCTTGCCCCATTAATTCTTCAAAGGGCTTAACTTCAAATGAACTGAAATGCCTTAAAGAAGCCAGCTACCATACTAGATACACAAATAAACTAGTTCAATGAATACAACGTTTTCTCATGACAAACTCATTAGGATCCACAAAATGCAGAATATGATGCAAACAGGAAATACGTGTTGAATAAGAAAACTTCTAAAATCATACAAAAATAGATGTTAGAAAATGGCCTCACGTGTCCTGTCATAAACAGACACACTTGACACAGACAGACAGACAGAGATAGATAGAAACAAAGACAGAAAGGTAGATAGATATTTTGCTAATTATTTATATAATACTAGGCCCTTGTATTCTAAACTCTCCTAGTTATATTGTGTCTTTACAACTTGAAATAATTTCCCTTTATTTTTTAAGTGTTTTTTTTTTTTTTATAAATAAAACAATATGGCTGACATGATGCAGTATTCTTAAGTATGAGCTTTTTGTATTCTCAATGCCATTGTGCTTTCAAAGTGATTCTGCCATTTATATATAGCTGTATAAAACTGCAATGTTCTGCTAAACAACTACAGGGATTTGGAAAAAAAAGAAAACAAGCCTATTTCACTTTAAATGTCAAGATGCAATTCACCTCAGCATGCTATTCAGAACATACAAAGAGATGGATAAATGCTTCCAAAAACGTTGAGAGGGCCTACCAATCAAAGATGTCAGGTTTAGGGAGATTGCTATTGATGAAACTGTAAGGAACAGTGAGAGGTGGTCTGTAATGATAGTTATTTTACCAGGGGGGAGAAGAAAAAGAACAGCACAGTGAAGCAACAATGGCAAAAAATAAACAGCCATACAAGAAAACACGGTGTATCAGCAGTTACAAATAAAACAAAGGAGTCTGCAATCGCCTCTACAGAGAAGAGATACATTCATTTCACTTCTAGAAAAGATGATTCATTTCAAATGCCACTGCATGATCCAATCTAAGCATTTGCTTATAGGTTTTAAAGTCTGGCATTAGGATTTGGTGCCAACATGAGGCTAACATAAAAGCTTATTCCTGGTTCAAGTAGCAATTTCCTAACTTAATTGTACTTTCTTGAACACACAGAGATCGTGGTTCTATACGTTTTATTTAAATTTGTGAAGATATTTCATCTCTTCTTTCAAATACATTTTACCTATAAATTGTAAATGTTTCTGGTTACTTCTAAGAAATCACTAGGGAGGGTGATTGGGTATGATGTGAATTCCATGTATGAACGTTTTTGAGTATGAATGTGAGCTATTAGTTTATCTTCATGTACTATGACATGTAAATATAATCAAACTTGTTAAAACCCGTTCTCTGTTGACAAGATATTGATAATTCTATAAAGTTTCATACAGGGATGCTTATGGGAAACCACTATTGACTACTGTTGTGTATTGTTAAAAATTGGTTCTTAACGCGTTAATGCCCAGTTCCAACAAAATCAGGTGTGTGCTCACCCTACATTATTTTAGTTACATCTATAATCTCCACTAGAAAATATGTATGTTTACTGATTACGATTTATCATGTTTTTAGAACCAAAGCTTTAACATGTCCCTTGTACATATGGAAAGCAAAGATTAGTGCTGTGTACTAGCAGTCAAGTGATTATAATATTTAAGAAACAACCTATTAAATTAAGCAATGGTGTAGGATTTTCAGATATCATTTGCTGTAGAGAAATTGCCAGACAAAATTAAATAGTATAGTTCTTGATTTTGTGGAATGATTGTGTGAAGCAAAATCTATATAATGTACACTAAGATAATAATGACATGTACTTTGCAGTTAACAAAGTGGGAAAACAATTATTTTGGTGTTGCAATAAACATGGAACTGTATTCTTATAATTCTCCAGCCATCAAAATATACATAGCACCACAACAGAAATATCCCATTATTATAAATTTCCAAACAGGCTAACCTTTGTACTATATTCTTGTGAACCCATAATCATGTAACATGGAACACTGTTGCTCTTAAGCTTATCATCCCTTTACATTCACCATATAACATATTTTTTTAAAGCTGTACTATAAATCAACCCACAATCACATTTTCACATGAAGGTTAAACATGGAACCATTTTTTTCCTGAGCTACATCCCTGATTCCACAATCCAAAAGCTATAGGGGTAAAGATAGAATTATTGGTACTAGGAGAAATAAATAGCAAGATAAAATGTCTTCGAGTGATGCGTTATGATCCATGAGCCTTAATCCCTTCTGCCTATTGGACATAGCTACTATGTCACATGGTAGCATCCCAAACAGGTAGGTATTAAGGGGATGGAGGGGTCAAGTAAGAAGGGTAATCTGTACAGATAAAATAACCTTACAAGCTACTTGATTAACCTCTTCACTGCTGGGAATTTCAGAGGTGTGGTGTGCATCTGCAATTAACGGCCTTCTAATTACCAAAAGGTAATGGCAAAGCCATGCATGCCTGCTATTTCTGAACAAAGGGGATCCCAGCTTTACAACCATGTATGCCATGATTGTACAAGCGGTATGTAAATAATTTCTGTAAGAAACCTGAAGTTTGTGAAAAAATTAACAATTTTTTTATATGATCACATTTGGCAGCAAAAAGGTGGCATGAAATATACCAAAATGGGCTTATGTCAATAACTTGGGTTGTCTACTAAAAATAATATATAGTTTTGATAGATAAATAAAAAAAAACAAGGCTCTATTTCTGTTTAAATGGAGTGATAGCATAAATGTTCAAAATTCTTTTGGGCAAGTTTGATTCTGAAATTTCCGGTCCTTAAGGGGTTAAATTGGACAACCCTGATCTTGCAAAACTATAGTAGACACAATTATTCTATTATTGGACTCTAAAATAAGCACAATTGTCTTGATTTATCAATATTTACTTTGCAGCTGGGGATATTTTAATTGCTACAGTTGTGTTTTATTGACTGCTGATTTGATTGTCATCTTAAGTATTATAGCTCATCTCTAATGGTTTCTCTCTATTTTTAGGTGCATATAATAATAATGAAAATTAAAATGAACATTAATGATAATAAAATAACTTGCTAACTCCTTAGCTGCTAGAAAGGGCTTTGCTACATGTGAAGTTGCTTCTGTTTTCAACCAAGGGGTTAAAGAAGATAAATAGATTATTAATTCATCACCGTGCACCACAGTATCTCATTAGTATTTATTGTTCAACATCATTGCCTGGTTCTCAAACAAGAAAAACATAACTAGTTCCTAATAGTAGGAAATTCAGTGGCTCTTGACCATGAGAGATTATCACATAAAGAAATAAACTAAGAAGCATCCATTGATAACAGTTGTGTTATATTAAATGGCCCTTCAGTACATACTTGACAATAAAATATAAGCCATAAAATGCGACATTCAGTTATAGTAAATTGTTTAGAAAACTTTTACAAAGCTGTATGAGTGAGACTACTGTTTGTTAAAGGGACATTCCGGTCAAAATTGAAATGCACATAGATTAATTACATCTTTGAGTAGAAACATATTTGCAATATACACGTATTGGCAAAAATGCTTATAGTAAAAGTTATCACTCTTTTAGTGCTAACATTTATATCTGCACGTGCATGTGAAGCATAGCTGGATATTCTCAGCTTTTTAAATAGTGTAGCTGCTCAGAAGACCAGTGGGGCTTGTATCATGTTAGCAATTAACAAATTGAATCATTACCAGATAGTACAAGCACCTTAGGATCTCTGAGCAAGTGCTGTGTTAAAAATGCTGGTGCACGGTGCATACTTAAAGGGACATGAAACCCAAATTTTTTTTTCATGATTTAGAAAGAGCATACAATTTTAAACAACTTTCTCATTTACTTCTATTATCTAATTTGCTTAATTTTCTTTATATTATTTGCTGAAAATCATATCTAGATATGCTCAGTAGATGCGGATTGGTGGCTGCACATATATGTCTCGTGTGATTGGCTCACCCATGTGCATTGCTATTTCTTAAACAAAGTATATCTAAAGAATATTACAAATTAGATAATAGAAGTAAATTGGAATGTTATTTAAAATTGTATTCTCTACCTGATTCATGAAAGAACATTTTGGGGTTTAGTGTCCCTTTAATACACTTTTGAAACAGCTATAGCTTTTAATCAGAAGCATTTTTGCTAATACATGTATATTAAAAAAATTCTTCTATTAAAAAATGAAATACACCCATCTGGATTCTACTTTTGGCTGGAATGTCCATTTAAGCTCTCTGCCAGCTATGAGAATGTGGTGTAAAATCACCCTGGACAAGTGCGACCGGGTTGATTGACTGCCACTGCTCTCACATAATTAGTCTCTTGAAAGCAGGGGTAGCGTTGCACAAGTAGTCTCTCATGCAATGATTATTGCGGATAATGCAATGTTGTCTGCTACACGCAATCAAGGATAATACATTGAGGCTTTATTGTTTAGATAGTGTACTTTAACAAAGATTATTGTTCATATGATTACTGAAGAACTGTGTATCATCCGCTTCTGTAAGGTACATAAAAGTGCAATAATGTGTAAGAGCATTTTATTATTGAACTACTGCCTCAATATAACTCTATGTGTTCAACTCCTGCAAAGTTAAAGCCAGCTCCACAAAGGTAGTGCACTACTGGGAGCTAGCTGAACATATCTGGTAAGAAAATTACAAGAGGCAAATGTGTGTAGCTATTGAACCTCAGCTGGCTCTCAGTAGTGCATTGCTGCTCCTAACCCTACCTAGGTATGTTTTTTAACAAATGACAGCAAGAGACAAAGTAAATTTAACACTAAAAGTAAAATGAAGAGTACCTTAAATTACATGTTCTGTTTAAACCGTGAGTGTTTAATTTTGACTTCCACATCACTTTAATTAAATTATTATCTTCTACCAATGTTAAAATAAAACTATACTTTATAAAAAAAAAATTCTTTGACAGCTACAAGGTTTAGACCTACTCTAAGAAGGAAATACATGTTGCATTCATTGCTGTGAGGCCCATAGTTGTATTAGTAGAAAGTAACAAGTCAACACAAGTATAATCAAATAAAAGTATTAAAAACGTATCACAAATTCCAGGTTAAAATTCCCACTTTCTCCCAGAACAATGCACACAACCTCCATTTAATGACCCTAACATTGATTTTCTATTATATTATAGCGAGCTGTATGGTACATTTTTTACATCTGAGATAATAAAAAGATAAAATTACCCTATGGATCCATTTTTGAAAATTTGGATTCTTTTATAAACTATTAAGGGCATCACGCTGCTTTTCTTGGTAAATGGAAATGGCAGTAATTAGCATATTTTTTTTTTTTTACTTTTGTAATCTCTATTTAATGATGACTCATATACCACATATGCAACACCCAACGTATATAACTATGGTGTTCAATTGAGAGGTCACATGCCCCTCTAACCTCTAGGTAAATGCAACATGATTTTTCAAGGGCCCTGTGACATATACTGTAGCAACAATACATGGTCAAGTAATCATTCTGAAATAATATATTTACTGGGAAAATTATTTTATGCCTTTTGGTTTGCCATGCTATCCCAACAAAAACAAACAGTTGTATCTATCATCGAAATTAGTTATGATAGGCCTCTTTAATATCCGAATTGTACCCTTTATTCACAAAGCTTATACTTTTAGGGGTGGAATTATCATGCTCCGAATGGAGCTTGATGCCCCTGTTTCCGCGCGAGCCCTCAGGCTCCCCAGAAACAGCAGCTATTAAGCAGCAGTCTAAAGACCGCTGCTCCATTACTTGTCTGTCTGCTCTGAGGCCGCGGACATCAATCCACCCAATCCTATACGATCTGGCTAAATGACACCCCCTGCTAGCGGCATTGGCCGTGAACCTGAGGGGTACAGCATTGCACAAGAAGTTCACCAGAACTGCTTGTGCAATGCTAAATGCTGAAAGTGTATGCTGTCAGCATTTATTGATATGCAGCGGCATGGTCCGCTATATTGGATCATGTCCTCTCACACCTTAATAAATAGACCCCTTAGAATCCACCAATATGTATGTTTGTCTTTCATATGTTTAACTAGGTTTTGCTGTGAGGCCCACAAAAATGGTCTACAGAAGTATATTTAAAAAGAGTATTAAAAAAAGTAAAACTTACTCATCACAACAAGTTCCAGATTAAAATATCCACTTTCACCCAGAACAATGCTCCATTTAATAACCATAAAATTGATTTTCTATTATATTCTAGTGAGCTGTATACTACCTTTTGAGCACATCTTAAATAATAAAAAGATAAATACAGATTTGAAAACAGAAACTATGCATCATCCTTTTACAGACTTATTTGTTGGTAATGATATCTATCTATGTTCCTATAGAAAAATAATCCAAAACATAACAAATTAATAAAATATTTTATGCAATAGAAATCCTGTCACCCATAGTCAATTAAAAAGTGGGTCACATATTATATAAGTACAAGCATAAAAACACTGATAAAAGAATAAAATATTCACACTGCTACAGCAGGCAAACTATTCCTGCACAGCTGAATCTTCCTTTTAATCTTTTTTCAATTTTGCTGATTTATAGAGAATTATAAGTTAGCTCATACACTTGCATGACTTATCAATATTTCCAGAGCGTTAAACAGTGATAGTTTCTTGTTAACAGAAGACATGAAAGTAATTTCTGTGGACAACTCTCTTTAATGGATAATTCCAATAAAACTCTAATAGCATATGCACACATGCTTGTATTAAAGGTGGTTAACTGTCAATAATATAAAAATATAAGCAACATATTAGGGTGACAGATAATATATTATACCAGTGAGGTTACTATAGAGCACTATATTTTACGTTTGAGCTTGCAAAGGGATTCATTACAAACCTTTAGAAAACTTTTCTAATGTTTTTCTACAGAAAACCACCATTTATCTATATGGGGATTGTGATAAACCCCAAAGTATGTTACATATTATATATATATATATATATATATATATATATATATATATATATATATATATATATATATATATATATATATATATATATATAGTATATACATATATACTGTATATATATATATATATATATATATATATAAAACATCATAAAAGTCCAACATATTATTATTATTATTTTATTATTATCAGGTGTTTGTAGAGCGCCAACAGATTCCGCAGCACTATAAACATCGGCGGTATACAAGGTAACATTTATAGGCGGTCAAATGGGTAGAGTTCCCTGCCGAGAGTTGCACTGTTGTAATTGGCTCTTATGCGGGTGATCTACAAACAGCTGGGCTTATAGACTTACATGCTAAGGGGTTCAAGGGGATAGCAGTGGAGTTAGGAAAGGTTAGTGTAGGTTGTATGCATCCCTGAATAGTACTGTCTTTAGGGAGCACTTGAAGCTTTCAAAACTAGGGGGAGTCTTGTGGAGTGAGGCAGAGAGTTCCACAAGATGGGAGCCAGTCTGGAGAAGTCTTGTAAAAAGGAATGTGAGGAGGTAACAAGGGAAGAGGAGAGTAGGAGATCATGGGCAGAGCAAGGGGGTCGGGAGGGAGAGTATCTGGAGATGAGGTCTGAGATGTAGGAGGGAAGAAGTGCAGTTGAAGGCTTTCTATGTCAGAGTGAGAATTTAATGTTTAAGCCTAAAGGCAATAGGAAGCCAGTGAAGGGATTGGCAGAGAGGTGCAGCAGATGAAGAGCGACGTGTAAGGAAGATGAACCTGGCAGAGGCATTCATTATGGATTGTAAAGGAGCTAGGCGGCAGCTAGGGAGACCAGAGAGGATGAAGTTACAGTAATCGAGGTGGGAAAGGATAAAAGAGTGGATTAGAATCTTAGTTGTGTCTTGTGAAAGGAAATGTCTAATTTTAGAGATGCTTTTAAGGTGGAAGCAGCAGGATTCAGCCAAGGACTGAATGTGAGGAGTTAAAGAAAGATCTAAGTCAAGTGTGACTCCAAGACATCGAGCATGTAGGGTAGGGGTAATGATGGAGTTATCAACAGTTATAGAGAAGTTAGGGGTGGAGATTTTTGAAGAAGGGGGGAAAATAAGGAGCTCAGTTTTGGAGAGATTTAGCTTAAGGTAGTGAGAGGACATCCAAGATGAGATATTATTAAGGAACCTAAAGATGATGTGTAGATTGAGAAGAGAAGGGGACCAAGGACAGAGCTTGTGGTACCCCAACAGAAAGTGGTAACGGGGCAGAGGATGTGCCCCCAGAGAAGGCTACATACATCTTACATCTTGTACTCCAAACTAGCACTACATTAGTATTTTCTCAAAATTTCAATTGGCCAAAGAGGGTCACTTGTACTTAAAAGGTAGTGGTATTCCCATTTGATCCTTATATTTTTCTATAGTGTTTAGAATTGAATTAATATTAAATTACATATTGGGGCCTATCTATCAAGCTCCGAATGGAGCTTGACATCCCGTGTTTCTGGCAAGTCTTCAGACTCACCAGAAACACAAATTATGGAGCAGCGGTCACAAAGACCGCTGCTCCATAACCCTGTCCGCCTGCTCTGATGAGGCGGACAGGAATCGCCGGAATTCAACCCGATCGAGTATGATCGGGTTGATTGACACCCCCCTGCTGGCGGCCGATTGGCCACGAATCTGCAGGGGGGGGCGTTGCACCAGCAGCTCTTGTGAGCTGCTGGTGCAATGCTGAATACGGAAAGTGTATTGCTCTCCGCATTCAGCGATGTCTGTCGGACCTGATCCACACTGTCGGATCAGGTCCGACAGACATTTCATAAATAGGCCCCATTGTATGTACCCTTAAAGACCTAATTCTACATAAATACGAAAAAGCATTTCTGTTTTAAGTTACTACACCATATCAGTGTAGAAATGCAGTCAATTTCAAATATGGTTATTTAAACTATGAAAGACTCATCAATAAAAGGGGGTTGTATTTAACAAAAGAAGGGCAGTTGAGAAGTTTGCATTGGAAGTACAAGAGGTGGTGCAACTGTACAATAAGTATCTTACAACTGGGTTTTACAACTATATAATGATTGATAAAAATAAATAATTTCCTGTAATGCCATTAAAGTTATCCCAGAAGTCACCAGCCATATCCATCATAAAAGGGAATTCTTTATTTTGAATACGGGGCACATGCCTCAAAAAGATGCAAGTAATTTAGTCGTATGCGTGAAACACTAGGCACAATCAAGGGACTTGATGAGGTAACGGATTACCACCCCATAAACTATAGAAAGATCAATTTTTGAAATTTGGATTCTTTTATAAACTATTAAGGGCCATCACGCTGCTTTTCTTGGTAAATGTAAATGGCAGTCATTAGCTTAATATTTTTTTTTTTTTACTTTTGTAATCTCTATTTAATGAAGACTCAAATTCCACACATGCTACACCAACGTATATAACTATGGTGTTCAATTAGGAGGTCACATGCCCCTCTAACCTCTAGTAAAAAGCAACATTATTTTTTAAGGGCCCTGTTACAAGCACTGTAGCAACAATACACGGGCAAGTACTATTCTGAAATAGTATATTTACTGGGAAAATTATGTTATGCCTTTTTCTTTGCCATGCTATCCCAAAAGAAACAAACAATTGTATTTATCATCAAAATTAGTTATGGTAGGCCTCTTTAATATCCAAATTGTACACTTTATTCACAAAGCTTATCATTTTAGGGCTCCATTTAATAAGCAGCGGATGCTGCTTCGGAACCCCTTCATTTCGGGATCGCCTGAAACGGAAGTTAAGAAGCAGTGGTCATATATATTTTAGGTGGCGCCAGTGAGCAGGGGGCGGCATTGCACTAGCATTTAACTAGAAATGCCTGTGCAATATAAAATGCTGACAGCTACAGCGAATCATGTCCACTTGACCATTAATAAATCTACCCCTTAGAATCCAGCAATATGTATGTTTAATATCATTTTTTAAATTTTCTTTCATATGTTAAATTAGGTTGTGCTGTTAATCATTTTATAATGCAAGAGGTTTTTCTAATGATCTTCGTATGGATAAGAATGGCTTAGTAATGCAAGTAATTACAACAGCTGCTGAATGAGGTTTTACATGGCAATTCTAACCAATCAGAATCTAAATCATTAACAGATACCACTGTATTCTCAATTTGGAGTCAGCTGGGCTATGAGCAATATAAACTTTCATCTCATGGTGAAAAATCATCATCATGTTCACACCATTATTTCCTGACTGCTTGGATCCTCCCTGTTTTTTTCTCCATATGTTCTTTAAAAACCCACTGGGGGCATGCACAAATCACATTCTGATTTTAATAAAGAGAATTAATCTAGAATAAAAAGTAAATATCTAAAGATCACTGGATATAATTGAAAATGTGATACTAATTTACATACATTACCCAAAATACTTAATATTTAGCTATCAAGGAACTTAGGAAATGTATGGGGCCGATTTAACATTGTGAGGGCGAACATGATCCACTGTAGTGGATCATGTCCGCCACACATTGATAAATGCAGACAGCATACACTGTTGGCATTTATCATTGCACAAGCATTTCTCGTGAAATGCTTGTGCAATACTGCTCCCTGCACATTCGCAGCCGCTAGCAGGGGGTGTCAATCATCCCGATTGTATCTGATCGGGATGATTGCTGTCTGCCGCCTTAGAGGTAGCAGACAAATTAAGGAGCAGCGGTCTTAAGATTGCTGCTTCTTAACTCTTGTTTCTGGCGAGCTTAAAGGCTCGTGTGGATACTGCAGCATACAGGGCTTAATAAATCAGCCCCTATGTGTTTAACCCTTGCAAAAGGGTTAAACAAAGTCCTATTCAGGGACCACACAAAATTGCAGGTTCCGATCATAACCCCACCAATAACTGTCTATGTTCGGCTCGGGAGCTGCAAAGCTTTTGGCTTCCAAACCGAACACAACCTATGCATTTAACTCCTTTCAGGGGTTAAATAGCTAGAGTTCTATAGTGAGGAGTGGCAAAATTATACGATGAGTTACAATATGTTGATCTGCTGAAACATTTTATTTTTTTTCAGATAAAGGTCTTAGAGCAAAGGAAGCGTAAGTAGCAAGTACGGAACATCAGCAATTTTGACAACTAAAGGATTAAACAACTACAACTGATTGCTTGTGTTTAGAGCGGCCTTTTAGAACATAAACAGCTCATACCATTAAATTGTTTCAATCATATTTTTGTGCTGTGGATTTCTGAATAATTTTTGCTCTTTTATATCAATATACAGCGTACATCGTACTAAGCAGTCAGGAAATCACAGGTTGTTAGCATGTGGTCTCATTGGATATAACAAGCGAAAATCAAGAAAAGAAAATGTAAAATCAGGCCCTGGTGCTAAGCAGGCTGCACTGCTCTAATTCTAAATACACATTCACTGTACCTTGAACCTCTAGAAGCAGAGCCTCACATATTTATAAACAACAGAGATCAATTAATTACTTCAATAAGTAAGATTATCTACACACGCAATTTATATATTTTTTGCAATAGTAATAATTTTATCTTTTTTAATTGTTTATATTGTGTGCATGAAAAAGTTTAAAGGGATATGAAAGTCAAAATTAACGTTACTTTATCCAGTAAATATATATAAGACATGTGCAATTTGTTTCGGCCAAATTTAGTTTTCGGACGAATTTTGGCCGATTCAGAGATTCGAATGAATCCGAATTTCCGAATCATTACCATAACTAAAATCCCCAAAAATTCTGAAAATTAATAAATCAGTTTCCGAACTAAAACACTAAATAAAGCTTATAACCCCTAAACCGTCGTTCCCCGACGTCGCTGATGCTAAATAAATCTATTAACCCCTAAACCGCAGTTCCCCGACATGGCCGACACTAACTAAACCTATTAACCCCTGAACCGCAGTTCCCCGACATTGCAAACACGAACTAAACCTATTAACCCCTAAACTGCTGTTCCCAAACATCGCCAACACTAACTAAACCTATTAACCCCTAAACCGCCGTTCCCTGACATTGCCAACACTAACTAAACCTATTAACCCCTAAACCACCATTCCCAAACATCGGCAACACTAAACCTATTAACCCCTAAACCGCCATACACCCACATCGCCAACACTGACTAAACCTATTAACCCCTAAACCGCCACCCCCCACATCACAACAACCTAAATTAAACTATATTATCCCCTAAACCTAACACCCCTAACTTTAAGATAATTAAAATAGACCTAAATTAAAGTTAAAATTATTAACTAACTACCTATTTAAAAATAAATACAAACTTACCCGTGAAATAAAAAATAAAACATTCAGCCAAAACAAATAAAACATGACATATAATTCATCTCTGTATTGAAGATGAATGCCTAATATATTTGAATGCAGTTTTTTTTTTTTATATAAATAACAATCACCTAGATTACGACTTTTGTGCAAATTTTTTTTTGTGTTATTCTATAGCACTGCCATTACGAGTTACTGAAAAGCCTCCTTGTGCTGTGCGTTATGGTGCGTTAAGCTCCATACCGCACAAAAGCCAAGGGCTGAGTTTACGTGCTCGTGCACGCTTTCCCCATAGACATCAATGGGGAGAGAGTGTTAGAAAAAAAACTAACACCTGCGATCGCGGAATGGAGATTGCCGTAACGCAACCCCATTAATGTCTATGGGGAAAAAAAAGTTACGTTTAAACCTAACACCCTAACATAAACCCCTAGTCTAAACACCCCTATTCTGCCGCTCCTCGACATTGCCGACACTAATAAAAGTTATTAACCCCTATTCTGCCTCTCACCAACATCGCCGACACTATTAAAAGTTATTAATCCCTATTCCGCCACTCCCCGACATCGCTGACACTAATAAAAATTATTAACTCCTATTCCGCTGCTCCCCGACACTAACAAACGTTATTAACCCCTAAACTGCCAGCCCCCCACATCGCCAACACTAAAATAAAGTATTAACCCCTAAACCACCAGCCCCCCACATCGTAACTACTAAACTAAAAAAACACTACAAAAAATTTAAAAATTCTAAAATTGCGAAAAATAAAAAAAATGTAAGCTTACAAAAAATAATAGACAAAATTATCAAAATAAAGGTTTAGGAGTTAATACTTTATTATAGTGTTGGCGATGTGGGTGGTTGGCAGTTTAGGGGTTAATAGGTTTATTTAGGTGTCAGCGATGTCGGGGGTGGCAGATTAGGGGTTAATAATTATATTTAGTATCGGCGATGTCGGGGAGCGGCGGATTAGGGGTTAATAGGTTTATTTAATAGTCGCAATGTGGGTGGGCGGCAGATTAGGCTTTAATAAGTTTAATATAGCGTTTGCGATGTGGGAGGGTGGCGGGGTAGGGGTTAATAGGTAGTTTATGGGTGTTAGTGTACTTTGTAACATTTTAGTTATGAGTTTTGTGAAACATTTTTGTTTTGCAAAATTCATAACTACTGGTCTCAGATGGCGGTATGGATCGTGTCTGTATAGGCTCTAACGCAAGCATTTTAGCCAGACCGCACAACCTGTAATATGGTGCTATGGAAAATCCCGCACTCAAACGTATTTGTTTGAGTGCGGAATAGACGTTGCGTTACAGGCTAAAATGCTTGCCGTAAAGCTATACAGCCGCAACTCATAATATGCGTTCCTGGCCATTCCAGCATAATGGCCAATTTTTCAGCGTTAATAGCCGTACCGCAAAACTTGTAATCTAGCCAAATGTTAATTCAGGGCACGTGTGTAATTAAAATGTCATCATATTGAGTATTTTTTTAACTAAAATATTTAAATCTCCAAACACTTAATTACAATAATTAATTAACATTTAAATTAGTGTATTACTTGTGTAAAGTTTCATAGTTTTCCTTTTTTTTTATTAAAAGAATAAAAAAAGGATATTTCTAAAAATTGATTTTAGCAATGAAAAAAGTCTGTGCAGACAAAAAGGGGTCTATTTTTATATGTGCGGACAGACATGATCCGCTATAGCGAACCATGTCCCCTGCACATCGATAAATGCCGACAGCATACGCTTATCGGCATTTATTATTGCACCAGCAGATTCGCTAGCAGGGGGTGTAAATCAGCCCGATCGTATATGATCGGGCGGATTGCTATACGCCGCCTCAGATGCGGCGTATGAGTTTAGGAGCAACGGTTTTAAGACCACTGCTTCTTAACTCCTGTTTCCGGCGTGCCTGAAAGCTCTCGTGGAAACAAGGGGAACAGGGGCCATTCGGCCCTTGTTAAATAGACCCCAATGACTCAACTTAAGCAGGAAAAATTAGTTTTGTAATAGGTCTAAAGTGTAGAATTGGAAAATTCGATTGGTTGGGTTCAATAACCAATCAAACCTTAGAAGGCCATTGCATGGACTGTAATCCACAAGCCTGTGGATAGGTAAAATATTCTTTACTTATTGGTTTATTTATCTATTTGTTTAAGTTATTCTATACAGCTCTGCAAGTGTTAACCTTGGCTGCTCTATTACATACCCAAGTATCCTGATACTAAATGTCTATGTTTCCTGCCTGCATCTTATATCCTGTATACATCTCTTCAGGTGTTAACCTTGGCTGCTCTATTAACAGTTGTCCTGGAAGCTGTGGTGTTCGGCATGCCTTGTTGCAGCATACTCAAGTATCCTGTTTTCCACATATTTACTAGTCCTGTCTGCACCTGTATTTCTCATTGCTGCATTCCTAAATCTCTTCCTGTATAATCTATCTACGCATCCTGACTACCAGTTCTGAGTTTACCAATACTGTGTCATCTGTGTATATTGTGCTTTTTGCTTTTGTGTCCTGCCAACCAGCTTTAAAACTGTCTGTACTGTGTTACCTGTCTTGTATATTTGTTTGTACAGAGAATTTTGCCTTACCTTCAGTCTGCATTTATCTTCATTGCTAATAATTCTGTTTAATAAACCCAGTATCTTTAAAGTGATGGTAAATCCTAGCATTTTTGAAATGCTAGGATTTACCATTGGAACAAATAAATTACATCATGCTGAAAGTTCCTTTATTTGTTTAAAGCGTTCATCATACTGAGCTCCTCAAGCACCCCACAGCAGAACACTTTTTCTGAGAGGTGACATTTCCACCTATTAGCGAATAGCTGTGCGGCCCAGCTGGTGCCAAGCTGGATAGTCCGCACGGCTATTGGCTAAGAGGTGGAAACGTCACCTCTCAGCAAAATAGCGTTCCAAATTTTTAAGCAGGCTAAATTAGTTTTTTAATAGGTCTAAAGTGTAGAATTGAAACATTTTAAAAATCATTTGCGAAAAGTCTGATGATTTGGAATAGCGGTTTTGAATTGTCCCCTTGCAAGTTTACTGCATATATGGGAGTAATAAATTAGAAATGTGATAGATAGATAGATAGATAGATAGATAGATAGATGGGTTATTGAAGCGGTTGACAAATCAATTGGTTGGGTTCAATAACCAATCAAATAAACCTTAGAAGACCATTTGCATGGACTGGAATCCATAAGCCTGGGGATATGTTAAATATTTTTTTATTCATTGGCTTATTCAATTTTTTGTTTAAGTTATTCTTTTAAGTCTCATAATGTATTTATTTATTTTTGTCTTTAAGATACACAAATCCTGTCCTAGTGATGTCTTCCCAAGGACATGTTTTGACTAGAATTACTACATTTTGAATGAGAGCTAGCTGCAAGTGTTAAATAAAGGCTACATTGGATCATGTTAAATAAATGCCCATATTAGAAGCCTTGATTTCAGAATTTGGAGAACTTTCAAATGAGACAATGCTCTCTAGGTTCTGTTACCTGAACAAGTGTAGCTAATATTTGAAGAGCTACGTTACAATATAGTAAGAATCTGTTAAACAGACTTACAAAGTGATTGGATGAGAAGATAAAGGTAAAGAGAACTATTTAATGTCTATTTGAACTTTTCTGTTTTTTTTTTTGCGTATTGTAAATTGAATAATATTTTAAGTAGAAAACAATTTTCTGTCCTTGTTAATAGATTATGCATTACCCTACAGCAGAACTTTCCAAACTTTTCATGTTGGTGACACACTTTTTAGACCTACATCATTTCGGGACACAGTAATTCAGTTGTTCTAGCAAACAGGAGGTTAAACGTACTTATTTTAAGAGATACGGACACATACATAAATTATATAATAACGAAATGTATTTACAAGTAACAGTATGTATGTGCAAGAATTAAAAAATAGTTTAGTAACACCAATAGCTACTTACTATTTTAATGGGATGTATGAGGTTAATGGGATGAACATAGCTTCTGAATATTTAGTGGAATATTAGATAAAGACACTCACATGTCATCATCAAGCATTTTTAAGCTTCCACTTCCTATCCATATATCAAGAGCCGGAGCAGCAATGCACTACTGGGAGCTAGCTGCAAAAAATAAAAACAGTTTGACTTCTGACTTCAGCTCAGCGTTAACGCTGCTGCCCTCAGAGCTCTGCGAGTCCGACTGACTACTGCCCGCGCTGCAAACACACTGCTGTCCCACTCACTGACTACACATGCAGTCACGAGCCGATTGAGGAAACTACATGTGCAGTCACGAGCCAATGTGCAGCCAATGGGAATAGTTTCAGTTCCCACTAAGCTGCGCCAATAGGTTAAGATAGTCTGTAACCCACTAGGTATAAATCACGTGTCAACCACGTGATATGCGTAGCAGGCAGAAAGTCGGAAACCAAAAGAAAATTTAAAAAGAATTTTAAATTAAAAAAAAATGTGTGCTGAAGCAGGGACACACCTACACACTGCCTCCGACACACTAATGTGTCACGACGCACAGTTTGGAAAGCACTGCCCTACAGCATACACATATCAAATGCTGTAAATTATCCTGAATGCTACCTATAGTAGCCAATCTGTTGATCGGCAAGCACATGAAGCACTAAGCACTGCAAGCCCTAAGCAGTCATCAATTTAGAAAGCTGCCTCAGCACTAATTATGTGTAAACTTGGCTCCTTTAAGCCATTAATCATGCAAGACTTTACTTTAGGCAACCACATTTCAATCCCACTCATATTAATATTTAACTCTACCCTGTAAAAACCTTTCAAAATCTGAATGTGTGCTGCATACTCAGAATCTGGTCATAACTTACTAAATAACAGAAGTGAACTATTTAAGAAATGAAAATTTGTATTTTGAATCCACCTATCATAAAGAAGATGTTTATATTATTTTTGTGATTGCAAATATATTCAAGGGAATCTCATTATGACAAAAAGATGTAATGCATTACAGACCCCCTAATGCTTGTATTCCTTATTATTTGTTGACTGATATTGTATAGACAAATATAAGTATATCAGTTCTGCTTTGTGATTTCACCTCAAGTAATATTGCAGACAGATTTACTATTGAAACAAATAAAGGGGACTTTCATTCATGAAGTATAAGATACTTCAAGTAGAAAGCTCCTTTATTTGATTCAACCGATCGCCGCTCTTAGCTCCTACAGCAGCGCATGGCTAAAAAAAATTATGGCTAAGAGGTGACGTTTTCACCTCTTAACCAATAGCCATGCGGTAAATCCGGCTCCCATGGGCGCCAAGCCGGATTTACCGCACGGCTATTGGCTAAGAGGTGAAAACGTTGTGGGCTGCTGTAGGAGCTAAGAGCGGCGATCGATTGAATCAAATAAAGGAGCTTTCTACATGAAGTATCTTATACTTCATGAATGAAAGTGCCCTTTATTTGTGGATTTACTTTCACTTTAAGTATCCAAAACTAGATGGAAAAATAAACAAATTAAGTGCATAAATAATCTCACAAATAAATAATTCATGATATGCACTTGTCTAATACCTCTTTACCCTCTTTCTCGCTCTTTCTATTCTTATTACTGTCATACTTAATTGATTTTCTTATTACAAAGAATTTTATGGAAATTTGATCACAGAATCTTTCAGTCAATGCAATAAAAGTTAGGAAATTGTTTAAGTTGTCAAAAATTGATTTCTTTTTTTTATAGCTGTCATATTTCTCAAAACCTTATATACACACAGCTGTGAGCATTTATGAAACACAATGCCTCTCTATGCACATAACACTAAATTATTCACTACTTTTAAGAATTAAAAGTACATGCAATACATAAATGGCTGTGCTGTATAGGAAAAAAGTGTAAATGATTATTACTCTTTATTAACATTAAAGTGAATGTCAATTTTGATGCTAAAGTGCCCGCTTTTGTTAAAAATTTGATTAAAAACAGGGGCACTTTAATTCATAAAATTTACATTTTTCTCCTGTTGAGAAAAAAAACCTTACCTTTTAATCTTCACAGCAGCTCCAGCTTCCTCCACCCGTCGCAAAGTCTCTTCCTGGGTCTAAAATGAGGAATCCGGCTTCCTCCAATCATGGTGTTGAATTAGACACTGATTCCCCCCGGGGGGGGAGGAGCCGTGATTGGAGGATGACCTATCCATCATTTCTGACATCAGAAATGGCTTGCAACAACCAGAGGAAGCTGGAGCTGCTGTGAAGATTAAAAGGTAAGTTTTTTTCACAACAGGAGTGAAATGTAAATTTTGATGAATTAAAGTGTCCCTGTTTTTAATCGAATTTTTAAAAACCAGGCACTTTAGCATCAAAATTGACATTCACTTTAATTAAGATAATTATAACCGCAATCCACCACACATATTTAAAGGGACACTAAATGTTTTCTTTCGTGATTCAGATAGAGCATGAAATTTTAAGCAACTTTCTAATTTACTCCTATTATCAAATTTTCTTCATTCTCTTGGTATCTTTATTTGAAATGCAAGAATTTAAGCTTAGATGCCGGCCCATTTTTGGTGAACAACCTGGGTTGTCCTTGCTGATTGGTGGATAAATTAATCCACCAATAAAAACGTGCTGTTCAGAGTGCTGAACCAAAAAAAAAAAGCTTAGATGCCTTCTTTTTCAAATAAAGATAGCAAGAGAACGAAGACAAATTGATAAAAGGAGTAAATTAGAAAGTTGCTTAAAATTGCATTCTCTATCTCAATCACGAAAGAAAAAAATTGGGTTCAGTGTCCCTTTAAGACAACCAACAAAAGTAAAATCCTAAAAGGGACTATGTAGCCCCAGAAGATTTGTCTAAGAGGTTTGTAATAAATTTGCTATTATTAATATTGCTTATTTTTAATTCCAAAATCATCCTGAAAGCACAAACTAACTGAGTCTCCCCATCATTAGCCCATATCTTATATCTATCCTGTTTTCCACATATTTACTAGTCCTGTCTGCATCTGTAGTTCTCATTGCTGCATTCCTAAATCTCTTCCTGTATCATCTATCTACGCATCCTGACTACTAGTTCTGAGTTTACCAATACTGTGTCATCTGTGTATATTGTGCTTTTTGCTTTTGTGTCCTGCCAACCAGCTTTAAAACTGTCTGTACTGTGTTACCTATCTTGTATACTTGTTTGCACAGAGACTTTTGCATTGCATTCAGTCTGCATTTATCTGCATTGCTAAAAATTCTCTTTAATAAACCCAGTATCTTTAAAGTGATGGTCAATCCTAGCGTTTGTGAAATGCTAGGATTTACCATTGGAACAAATAAAGGGGACTTTCAGTCATGAAGTATAAAATACATCATGCTGGAAGTTCCTTTATTTGTGTAAAGTGTTCACCACACTGAGCTCCTCAAGCACCCCACAGCAGAATGCAATTTTTTCTGAGAGGTGACATTTCCACCTCTTAGCGGATAGCTGTGCGGCCCAGCTGGTGCCAAGCCAGATAGCCCACACGGCTATTGGCTAAGAGGTGGAAACGTCACCTCCCAGCAAAATAGCGTTTTGCCGTGGGCTGCCTGAGGCACTCAGCGTGACGAACACTTCAAAAAAATAAAGGCACTTTCAGCATGAAGTATTTTATTTTTCATGACTGAAAGTCCCCTTTATTTGTTTATTTGTTATTTGTATGTAACATGGTAACATATACAATATATCCACAATATCCCTGCTCATATAGGTTTATTATTATTATGCCCAATTTTCACTATTGCATTGTAACAAAAGAGGTTGATTTTCAGTTCACACATGTAAATTGTATTGTCATGTAATACTGAGTACAGGGACTGTGTACATCTCACCTTCACTTCAAATGGCAATGCTGCTTTTAACATTTTGTCAGTGGCACAGAGGCAACACTTCCCACAGTGATGTGTAATAAAAAGCCCTTAGTGACAAAAAAAGTAATAATTCATGACAGTTTTTAACCCATTTTCAGAAAAAAATGTATAGCCATATTGACATATTTTGGAGTGAAAGTTTAACTAAAAATAATCTTAGACAATTTTTTTCCACATGCGTGTCTACAATATAGCACTCAATGGAATATGAGTTGTAATCACCTGTGTATTCTATAATTAGCAGTGCATTTAGTCAGCCCCTTGACGAGGCAAAGCGTAGAGGGAAGGGGCCTTTGACCCATGGGAGGAGACAGTCCCCATGACGTCAAAGGGGTGGGGCTTAACAAGGCCGCGGGGTTAGAGAGAGGAGTGGCGGACATATTTGTTGCAGAGTAGTTAGAGCAGGCAGCAAGTTGAGCAGCTCTGTATCAGTTGACAATTTTTTTTTATCATGGAGGTTGAGGAGCTGCTCAAGAGGCTTAGGGAATTATTGGAGGAGAGGGGATCTGGCTGGGTGCAGGGTCAGCTGGCTCCTTTTATTTATGCGGTTGCATCACAGCAGCCAGAGGAGGAAGCTACCCGGCAATGGCCCGTACGGCAATCACGGCCCCCTAGACGGCTCAGCCCTGAGATGAGCCAGGGGACCATTAGGAAGTGGAAAAGCCAGGTTTGTGATGCGGAGAGAGGAGCACGTCGTGGCCAAGCCATGGACACAGTTGTCCCAGAGGTCCAGACGGAGGTGCAGCATGCAGGGACAGCTCTGTTGTCGGTGGAGGCGGACGTTCATTTGGTGCAGGAGGTGACTGGAGCAGGTGAGACAAGGGAGCAGAGCCTTAGACACAGTCCAGAAGGGCCTGATGGGGACAAGATAATGGCTGTTAGCCCGGACTTAATTTACGGCTTTAGTGAGCCTGAAGGGGATAGCGGAGGACAGGAGCATGTGAGCCACGTGGGTATAGGGAGCACAGGGCAGATTCCCTCCCCTGGTGGGGACATTGATTCAATTATTATATTAGATCCTGTGAATCCAGCGGTTGGTGGGGGCCCTGATAATGTGGAGGTGGTGCACCCACACCGAGTTTCAGGGGTTCTGAGGAATAGGGGTGCTAGTGGGAAGTCCCCCTTTTACGGTCAGAGATGGCCTTTTAGAAGTAATGTTGGTAGGTCAGGGTATGGTGCAAGGGCATCCAGGGGATTTAGATCTAGGGGCCAATCTTCTTCTGTTACTGTTTTTTCCAGATTTAGAGGCCATAATAGGAGGGGTGTTCAGGGGAGGGGCATAACTAGACCCAGTTTAGAGGAAGGAATCATTGAGTCCTTCTCTAGCCCTTCAGATGGAGAAGAATTTGTACCACCTTCCTCTCAGTTAAAGAACAGGGGTAAGGGCATTAGATATTTGAGGGCTGGATATGGCCCTCAGAGAAAAACAAGGGATAGTGGTTGTCCTAAGGGGGGAAGGAGGGTTGTGAATATTTCTGCTTCTAACGTGCCATCTTCAACAGATAAGTCCGGAGCCCGTCAGGTTTTTAGTGGGGCAGAGGTGTTGGATGAAGACGAGGCGGATGCCTTCCGTCTGGCTGAATCATGGATGGAGTCAATTAGATTGGACCCTGATGTTGGCGCTGATTTAGGCATGTCCGATTCAGCAGCCTGTGGGGTATGTGCGGGAGTGTCAAGGGGATTCAGTTAGGAGGGCCATGTCTGTTAGCCATTTTAACCCTGAAGTTACAAGGGGGAATACAGAGTCTGGCAATAGAGGAGGTGTTAAACGGCGGGGGTTGGGTTCAGGAATTTACTGAAGGTTCAGGGTGATAAGAGAGCTAAGAGGTGTTTCAGCTGTTAGGATGGCCTATCCTTCTGGACAGGTGCAAAGGGGATCGTTGTTGCCATACGGGGATATGTCACATCCTAATATTTTGCTGGTACATTCGGATCCTTCACGGTCTGTGGAGATGGACCCAAGCTCCGTGGGGTCAGGGAGAGTGCAGGTAGCTCCCGG
Source organism: Bombina bombina (assembly GCF_027579735.1). Classification (NCBI taxonomy): domain Eukaryota; kingdom Metazoa; phylum Chordata; class Amphibia; order Anura; family Bombinatoridae; genus Bombina; species Bombina bombina. The sequence goes on from NC_069503.1 coordinate 815,222,445, forward strand.
GGCAGATGTGGAGGCTGCAGCAGTTAAACAGAACCAATCTGTACACTTGGGGGAAGTGGATCGAGCTGTGGGTCATGAGTGGGCTGCCAGTGACAATGCTTCAATTAGAATTTTGGAGGGTATTAATGAGTTGCTGAGGAGGGTGGAGGCATCAGGGATGGTTACAGCACCTTCTCCACCCGCTGCAAGGGCATGGATCCCAGAGAAGGTTGTGGTGCAGGTGCCCAATACGGTGCCAGCTTCAAGTGAACAGCAGGCTGAGGGGCTCGGGCGGCTGCAGGGTACGTTCAGTCTGTTCAATCAGGTATGGCTAATCAGCTACCTGGTGGGGGTGATAAGGTTAAAGATAGTTCGGGTCTCAGGGTGGCAGGCATGGCTATGGCCAGATCATGCTTATGCTAGATTAGGCCATTGGGGCTTCATTTAACAAAAGAGAATAAAGAAAAGATTTGTAAGAGGGAATACATTGAATTGCTCTCTTTGTTGCCCCTAGAACAGTCTTTCGAATTGCCTGAGGACTCCAAGAAGGAGGCTTCTAAAAAAGAGAAAGACAAGTGTAAAAAGCGTTATAGGAAGCTCCCTAAAACATTTACAAATTGGTTTCAGGCATTCGTTATATATGCTAGTGTGATGGCGGAAAAGTTTCCTGAACAGGGCGCTTTGCTTTTCTGTTACCTGGATGAGGTGGCTGCAGCACAGTGTATGTATGGCGGTATGGCCTGGTGGTCGTATGATGAACACTTTCGTCAGTGGCTAGTAGTCAAACCAGAGATGAAATGGGACGATAGGGATATGGGCTTTGGTTGGAGGTCATCATACCTCTTTGAGCTTCACAGCCATTTTGAGGGTTCTCCGGCGGTCCGGCTGCTTCCGGTTCATCAGACCCCTTTAAAAAAGGCTTATGTTTTGCCTTTAATGAAGGACAGTGCAAGTGGGGTGCTTCTTGCAAATTTCGCCATGAGTGCTCAGGATGTGGGGGTGGACACTTCTATGTAAAGTGTTTCAAAAAAGGAAAAATGCCCAGTAGACTAGATTGGTCTGACAAGGGGGGCAACGCCAATCAAGGTGGAAAGAATGGAGCGGTGGCTAGGCTGGTACGGCAATAGGCGGGGTTATTTTGAATCAGCGACTACACTGCTTCATGGCTTCACTTAGGGCTTTGTTATTCCATCGTTTGGTGGTAATGAGTGTTTTTCTGGTAACATACAATCGGCCAGGGAATGGCCGCAAGTGGTGAGGGAAAAGATTTCGAAGGAAGTTGACATTGGTAGAATGGCCATTTGCTTCCCCTCCAATTGAGGGTTTGCGTATATATCGCCACTTGGCGTTGTCCCAAAAAAGGATATGGGAAAATTTCGGATGATCCATCATCTTTCGTATCCCGAGGGGTAATTTGTTAATTATGGTATTCCGGTAGAGTTAGCGACTGTTAAATATGCTTCCTTTGACCAGGCGTTGGCGTTGGTTAGGGAGGCCAGGGAGCATGCATTGCTGGCCATGGTTGATATTGAAGCTGCTTTTCCTCTACTGCCGGTTCCCCCAGTCTCACACAGGCTACTGGGGTGTGTCTTTGACGGAGCGTTTTACGTGGACAAGTGTCTACCGATGGAGTGCTCCATCTCTTGCTCCATGTTCGAGAGTTTTAGATTATTTTTAGAATGGGTTGTTCGGGAGTAGTCAGGTTTTTCATCTGTGGTCCACCATCTGGATGATTTTTTGTTCGTCGGGCCGGCTGACTCCTCGGTTTGTTTGAAGTTAAGAGATACTTTTTGCGAAATCGCTAGTGACTTCAGAGTGCCTATAGCTGTGGAAAAATAAGAAGGCCCTTCTACGGTGCTCAGCTTCCTAGGTATCATAATTGATTCTGATAACATAGAATGCAGGCTACCCGAGAACAAAGTTTCTGACTTACAAAGTGTGATTGGGTCTTTTTTGAGAGCTAAGAATGTGAAGTTGAGGGATGTGCAATCATTGTTGGGGAAACTTAATTTTGCTTGTCGCATTATTCCTATCGGAAGAATTTTCTGTAGGCGGCTGGCTTTGGCTACAGCTCATCACTTTGTTAGGCTTTCAAGGGAGCTAAAGTGCGACCTAATGATCTGGGCAGACTTCCTTACTGATTTTAACTGGTGTGCGCTGATGCAGGCTCCAAAAATTACGTGTAAAGAGTTGGGGCTGTCCACTGACGCTGCAGGTAGTGTAGGTTTTGGAGCAATTTTTTTAAATGAATGGTGCGGTGCTGAATGGCCAAGCTCTTTAAAAGAGGCTGGGCTGCCAACAAATTAGTTTTTTTCTGGAATTGTTTCTGATATTAGTTGCTATTTATGTATGGGCAAACAATTTTGAGAACAGGTCGGTGCCATTCTACATGCACAAAATCGGGGTTGTCTCTGCGATTAACACTTTAACTGCTTCTTCACCTCTGGTCATCAGATTGCTGAGGGTGTTTGTGTTACAATGCATGCGTCTGAATGCGATGGTAAGGGCAAAACATATAGCCGGGGTTGATAACTCAGTAGCTGATGCCCTTTCTCGATTTCAGTGACAACGCTTTTGGGAGCTGGCACCTCAGGCAGACAAGGTGGAGAAGTCCTTTCCCATGGGGTTGTGGGACCTTGGTAAGGAGGACTAGCAAATTTTGTTAGGTCTTCCTTAGCGAAGAACACGTGGTCAGCATATGCTAAAGTCTGGTCTTAATAGGAGGCGTTACTGGCCAAGAGTGGCCTGGTGGATGGTGACAGAGCCTGTGTGAGCATGTTGCTACAATGGCTGTGGAAATGGGGTGGTTGCGGATTGTCTCCATCTATGGTTGATAAAACGTTGGCAGCATTGGCATTTTGTTTTAAGTTATTAAACGTTACTGATTTGACTAAATTGTTTTGTGTTAAGCAAATTGTTAAAGGGATAAAAAAAGGGTCAGGGCGCCAGAGGGATGGACGACGCCCGGTTTCCTTTTCCTTGTTGGTTAGGTTGCTGGAAGTCTTGCCAACAGTGTGTGTGGATGATTACGAGGTCTCCCTGTTCACGGACGCATTCGTGTTGGCCTTTTTTGGGGCATTTCAAATTTCCGAATTGGTCAGTGGAAATAAATGGTCTCAAGGGGGGTTGGGAGTTGCTGATGGGGTGGTTACGGACTCACAAGTGTCCATTTACATCAGAAGGTCAAAAACTGATCAGTTGGGGAAGGGGAAGTCTGTGGTTTTATTCCCTACAGGGGTTGCAGTTTGCCCTTGTATTGACGTGAGTAGATATTTACATAGAAGGCCACAAGTTGGCGGGTCTTTGTTAGTACACAATAGTGGTGGTGCTCTATCTCAATTTCAGTTCAGTGCTGTGTTTACGAGAGCCTTGGGGGTGTTGGGTTTAAATCCAGGTGACATTGGATCGCATTCCTTCAGAATCGTGGCAGCCACTGAAGTGGCCGTGCTGGGGCTGAACGAGGACATTATTAAGGGGGTGGGAAGGTGGAAATCTTCAAAGTTTCGTTCTTATTTATGTCCACATTTGAGAGTTTAAGCTGTTTCAATTGCTCATGGTTATATGTTTTATCCAGTTGTAGGTCTTGTACGCGTTTGGGTAGTTTAACACTTATTTATTTATTGGGCCAGGAGAACTGCGGCTGTCAAGACGGATGGTTTACAGTTGGGTGTTGATAGAAAGAAAGTGATCGTAAATTGTTTTGGAGTACGGGGTCCCAAATAGGATAAGGTATTAAGGATGGTCGTTGATTACGCTAGACGAGTTTCTCCTCCAGATATTCTGGTGGTGCATGCGGGAGGTAACGACCTAGGTTTTTTACCGCAAAGACAACTAGTACATAGGATCAAGAGAGATTTGGCTAGATTAATGGAGCTTATTCCAACTTTAACTATTGTCTTGTCAGATATTTGTCCCAGCGATGGCGGTGTTAGTCCCCTCACTTAAGCAAGTTGACTACGGCCATAAACTAATGGGTTAACCTCCCCACGGGGTGGGAGAGCAGGTTAAGTAACTTCTTGGACACCGGGTTCCTTGGAACTACAGGTAAAATAACGGACTTATTTTAAGTCCAGGTAATAAAGTACGGCCTGGTCAACAAGAAAATGGAGGATGAAGATTTAAAATGGGACTAGCATTTCAGGGGTGTGTTCTAGCTGTTTCCAGTTAATATAAGTTATGTAGTTATAAAGAGTTATTTATTTATTTCTGTTTTATTAAAATGGTTATTTAATAAAAGGCTGTGGCCAAAAATGTACCAAAGAACAAGTCTCAGTGTATTTATTTATAGTAAATTGTTAAAGCTAATCAATGCTTGTAAGGGGAACGATACTTAGATGACTCAAGGGGTCAATGAATTTAAAAAAAATATATACTGATTTCATCTTCAGTACTATGGAAAATTGGTGCAGGTGAAAGGCTTAAATCAGATATTCCTTTAGAATGTTTAATGCTTTCCTGCAGGTACAAGCAGAATGAAAAATAGATTTATCACTCTTCATTATCTAATTTACTCTTTACCAGCTTTTTGTTATTATTTTTTTTTCATTTCTTTATTTATATATCACTCTAGGACAGCAGACAGGAGTCAGATTACATACATCCAAACATAGTTATGCACAGCAGATAGCAATATGCGATCCTAAAATCAATCCTTATAAGATACTGGTGTAAATTACTGCTAGAACCTTCATGTGTCACTTCAGGCTATTCAGTTTTGATAACAACATTAGAAACATCAAAAACATGCTTTGCCAGCTTTTTAATAGTGAGACCAAAGAGTACAAGTTGGTTGGAGATCTTTCATATACCAACTTTTTTTTAACCTCCCTGCTCCCAATTTTACCTCTTCATTGCACACAGCACTAGACGTATGGCTGTACACTTTTATAGTTTGGGGCTACAGTAATAAATAGTGTCCACAGGACTCGCAAACAGGCTGAAACATGAGTTTACTAAAAATTATGGGTTAAGATACTGTGAAGCTAATTTTTGAAAGTAAACATTAAAAATGTAAAATTAATTTCAGTTTTTCAAGATATTATCATAATGTAAAATACAAATTATGACTTATAAAGGGATTCTCATTATATTAAGTGCTTTAATTTTATTCATTTAGACCTCCTATTTTATATTTTGTATAGTAGTGCAATGTGTGGATTTGTTTTTTTTATAAAAGGTACACTTTAAATGTGTTTTCTCTGCAATATTAGATCCAATATTGGAAAACGGAATAAAATGTGTGCTCCATCACAAAAGACGTATAGCATATTATTTACTAAATTGTTTTAAGGAGTATTTATGTAGTCGCACAACGTTACTGTTTTCAGCTAAATCATGTTGTTGGTCTTTTTAATGACAAGGACAAATTGTTAGCTATAAAGAGTTGATGTATTCTCGCACAGCAGCTCATTAAGAATAAATTAATTTTCATAATAAAATTCTTGATAATTAATAAAATCTCAATCAACCACTGTTATTTAGAGCTATTATATTATATGAGCCTATAAAGGGGTTTGCTCTTCTGAGAACAGAAGTTGACAAGGGCAAGGCGTGGAAGTAAAATCCTTGTACAATACTGCAGACCAAGCTGTTCTAGTACAAAAATTAATAGGTTTTATTTTCTATTTTTAAACAAATTCCCTTTCGGTATTTTCTGCTTAACTCCCCTGCAGTATGACTTGTTCAGTCCTTTAAAGGGATAGATAGTTTAAAATTGTAATTGTAATGTGCATTAGTGCATTTTAGTTTTGAATAGAAACATTTTTGCAATATACCTCCATTTCCAAAAATGCTTCAAGTAAAAATGCTTTTTTATAAGCATTCTCACAAATGCTGTGAGTGTCCAGTGCATGAGCATTCAATCGCCACACCTTCTCAAAGAGTCAGCGGTGGTGGCTTGTTTGCAGGGGCGTATTTTGGCCTAGGGCAGCAGGTTGGAAGGGGCAGCACCGTTTTTGTGGCTATATTTATAAGAAGCTTACATTTATTTTAAAAGTATTATACAGGTACATAATGGGATATTTTGCCCAAGGACCTTACATTCTAGAGAAAATAATATATATACAGTTTAGAGGTAACTCTGAAGCTTTTATTTATTTAGCTAGTTATTGCCTTTAGTTTTGTTTTCTTTCAGCACTTAGTATTATATTTGGGGAAGTATTGTTTCAAGAAATCTTTTTATATATATATTGCAGCAATAGATAGATATGTAAGTGTATGTGTGTATTCAAGTGTTTTGAAAGCCCTGGTGAAAAACACGTTACTCCCTGAATAAAAAATACTATTGCTAAAAATGGTCTAAAACTTAGGGGGGGTTGGGGGATAGCAGAATTGTGAGTGCCTAGGGCAGCACAAAACCTTAATACGCCACTGCATGTATGACAAAATTAGGTCTTCACTGATGCCATACACACCACAGCAGCTCTCTGAGAAGCAGTGCTGTTTGAATGCTGGTGCACGGACACTCACAAAATATGCATGTATGCTGCTGAAAAAGCATATTTGCTAATGGATGTATATTGCAAAAATGTTTTTTATTTAAAATTTAAATGCACTAATACATATTTCAGTTTAGACATCCATGGTCATTTGATTTAAATATTTAAAGGAACATGGAATCAAATTTAAACTTTAAAAGCAACTTTTTTAAAAAATCCCAATTTACTTCTGTTATCAAATTTACATCTTTCCCTAGGTATCTTTTTTTAAACTGTGTTCCTTTCTAAGACAGCATACGTAGGTAAACTCAAGAGGGCTAAAAATACCATATATTATCACTGGTTTTGTATTTCCTTAGGGATCTATTAAATAAACAATCAGCCTAGTAAATTTCAAATTCAATGAAGATGAGCAACATAACAGTGCAAGTAAAAAGTAAAAATGCTATTAAGAAATGCAGATATTACAAACCAGATGCAGTCTTTAGGCAGATTATCAGTAATCTAGCTCTAACCCTTTTAATTCAGGGTCAACATAATACAGTTCAGTTTAGGAATCTTTAGAATCAAGGGATGTGCATAGGATTAGGGATTAAAAAGTTAAATGAAAGGTACTTATCCAAACTAATACAATGGTAATACTTGCAAGAACATTAGTGATCTATCTTCTTAGTGTATTTGCATAGAAAACATTTCTAATATTATTTACTAAATGCATTCGTTCATGCCCTACAAAAACAATTCCTACAATTTTAAATACCATACACGTCCAACTTTGATATGGACAATGTACAATTTATTTATTTTTTTAATAAAATTATCATAATTATATAAGTTTACAAATTGTTCCTTGGATTGGGGCTATCCTACTCTTGTATTCATTTATTTTGTTTTAGTTTGTTTTGTGCATCCAAATTATATTTGAACTCTGCACCCTTAATCATGCACCTAGTGCAACAGGATTTTGTAATGCTAAACATAATAAAAAATAATAATAATCTGTATTATAAAACCCTTAGATACTTCTGCAAGAAAATTATTCTGTATGGCAATCAATTTTTCTGTGACATAGAATATTGTGTTATTTCAGATCCTTAAATGTCAATAGTTTCTGTACATCCCTAAAAAAAATGCAAAAATAATATTGTTGATTAGATTTTAATGTGAAAATAGTAAGAGTGTGTGACATTTACACTCGCCCTTTTATATAATTGCTTTAGTTATGCATGTTTAAGGAAACCAGAAAGAAAATATTAAATTTAAATCATATATAAAACAAATTAGAATATGTATAAAAAATACACAAAGTAATCAAACACGTAAATTCCTTTGGAACCAAAAATACAGGACGCATGGAAACATCTGCCAGTCTTAGAGCCAGCTCAAGGATTCTTTGTAAGGGTATCATTCATATCATCTATACCAGAGGTTTTTAATGTTTGCATAAAATCTACATAAGGATGAACGCACAGCTTAAAGGCATACAAATAAAATGAAACAGACCAAAAATGCAAATGTCAGCAAGTTGTAAACCATCATTCCTGAAAATGTCCAGATTTAGTCCTAGTAACTACACAATCATGACTTACTTAAAGGGTTGTTATAGTTGAAAAATTAAATGCTGCAATTTGTTAGAACTTGCAATAAAACTAGCAACCCCATAATGCTATGTGTTTATGTGTTTGCTATGTGTTTATGCTATGTGTTTATGCTATGTGTTTTCTCGCCAGAAACAGCAGTTATGAAGCATCGGTCACAAAGACCGCTGCTCCATAACCTGTCCACCTGCTCTGAGCAGGCGGACAGACATCACCAGAGGTCAACCCGATCGAGTACGATCGGGTTGATTGACACCTCCCTGTCTGCAGGGGGCGGCGTTGCACCAGCAGCTCTTGTGAGCTGCTGGTGCAATGCTGAATACGGAGAGCGTATTGCTCTCCGTATTCATCGAGGTCTGGCGGACCTGATCCGCACTGTCGGATCAGGTCCGCCAGACTTTGTTAAATAGAGGCCTATGTATAACACACATGACACACAGAGCAGTATTTTCACACACGCCCTCAAGACTGCCAAGGAACACATATGACAGAGATTTTTTTACCCTTGTTTCTGGATCATATTTATAATGCATAGGGATATAGGTGGTTTAGCTGATATTCAGAGGACTTTACAAGACAGCTTTCTGAAATACTGGACTGTCGGGTTGATTGCTGGACAACTGCTGATCCTATTTAAATTCCTTTCATGTTTTTACCTTCAGTGTAAGGTAATTGTTCTCTTTAGAGTTTTACACTGTTTTCTTCATTTTTAATTACTGGCTATAGTCGACACAACTGTATCATATACTTTGGCAAGAAAAACACAACTTATTAAAGAACATTATGTAAAAAATTTTATATCTTTATAGTCAGCAAACAAAATCAATTACTCAGAAAATTCAGAGGGTTTTGCCCGATTATAAAGCAAGTTTAAATGCATCCCTCTATGACTAATAGTACTATGTTCAATATTTCCTTAAATCACACTTAAAAAACATAACATAGAAAAAAAACACACAATTTTATAAAATGTAATTTAACTTGCAAAGATTGGGTGCTTTATTTGACAAAGGCAACTAAATGAATATGTTCTTTTTAGCTAACTGTGGCCATGCCAATTTAAAAGTTTATATTTAGGCATAGGATTATAAAAGTGTGTAATTTTATTTCACGTGAGAAAATGACACTTAATGCTACGTTATGCTACAGGGTAATTTATCAAAATGTCTAAAAATGCACTGCTTGATAACCCAACCTTATAGAATAACATGACATTAAGAGACATAAAGTGACACATTTTCCACTAGGTTCTAATCTTCACTTCATAATAAGTCATGCGTGTTTGTCTGTGTCACATAAGGAGGATGGAAAATGCAAATCTGCATCAGTAGAAAGTGCTCCTTTGTCTCAATTATTATTTATCATCTATCAACGGAATGTTATCTAATAAGGAGGGTTTTAGCAGGAGGTGAGCAGCTGCATATTAGAAGATAGCAAAGATCAGGAAGAACATAGTTTCTATAGGTTATTGGTAAAAAAATATAGGCAGCCATTACAATAATCAGAGACATAACGCAACTTTTAATTGCAAGTATTTTGTATAGTCGTGTATCATATTAACACACTAGATGAGTGTGATCATTTTCTTTATATATTAACACACTGTTTACTGCAATTGTTTTTTAATAGTCAAAAGTTAGTAAAAACACTTCCCTTGCCTTATGTCCATATATGTAGCAGGGTATGGGCATTCAATGTGTACTTTTTAGTCTCAGAATTGGAAAACCCAAATATTTTGAAGTTATATTACAGAGAATATATTACTATGAAAAGGGGCGTTCATTCCACTAACATTCAGCAGCTTGTTATATGACCAATCTTATATTTCTACCAGCAAACCATCTTACTATGGGCTAGAGTACAAGTGGCACACTTATGTTAGCTAACCTGCACGCGTATTACAAATCGAAAGTAAACGCATACAGCCGAGTGCAATCTAAATTTGTGCTCATGGGGTTAACATAACTGAACTGACCACGTAAAGAGTTAGGGCTAAGAATAACTGTGCACCAAACACAGCACATATACATTTAAATAAAGTGTTACACTCATATATTCATATAAGTATTAATAATTTTTCTTTTATTAGGGTTAAAATGTATATGTTTGTAACATCCTTATGGGTAGTGATGGGTTAATCCTCCCAGCCTCCAACTCACCTTTGCATCTCCTTTATAAGGCACACCTCTGTTTAGTATCATTGCTTGGTATTGAATGTTCTATCTACAATGATACTGGCCCCTCCGTTTTCCACGGACTACTTTTTGTCACAATCTATGTTATTGTCTCTTGCTGAGACTCTCTACGATCTTATACCCAGATCTTGCTACTTACAGCATAAACCGCTGTACCGGATCCTTCAGCAACCTTTCCCAGCACCGGTTGCAACCTCTCCGGATTCTACAGGCTCAGCTGTTTGGCGGGTGACGTCACCGACGGCCGCATCGGATCCATCCGCAACGCCACGCTGCAAACATCTTCCCGGCTGCTCTCTGCTGCACCGCACAGCTCTGCTCAGTGCTAGTAGCAACCCTCTCAGCCACAGGCAGCTTAGGTATCACAACTAAGCTTGGTAACGAACTTTGACTTGTTTATATATATATATATTGTCTCAGTACTTTAACTTCACTTATTCTAAATTTGTTTCTACGCTGCTCAACATTCTATGTGTGATCACTTGCTCTATATACTATATTAACCACCATGTTGTCTTGTTAGCCTCAGTGTCATTCAGACATTGACACTGAGCTAGCAAATAACTATATTAAATATCCTTAGCATTCAATATAGGTATCAGAATCTGCCTATATATATCATTGCTTAGGATAACACACCTACATTTTACATTTATTGATGTGGTATTGTTTCTGGATTGTCAGTTCTATCTATCATATCTATGAGAAACTCAGTAAATTTACTTGCAGTAATAATAACAACACTTTGTATGTCTGGGTTGTTACAGGAATACCAAGCCCAAAAAAGATATATAGGTGTGATGAATCCTGTGGAGCTCTCTAATTATGTGGTCACTCTAGGCCAAAAGGTGGATCAATTAAATTTGGGCCTGAGAGACCTACAGGTAGAAAACCAAACCCTGAAGAATATAATTAAAGAAGGGCTTACCCCAGCACCTCATCACACTGACACTCCACCAGAACCCCCTGTCAGTCCACCCGATAAATTTAGTGGTGACAGGAAGCAATTCAGACAGTTCATTAATGCTTGCACCTTATTCTTTACTTTAAAACCAAAAACCTTTGCAAATGATAAAATCAAGGTTTTGACAATGATATCCTATTTAAGGGGTGAACCCAGGGTTTGGGCTGACTTGCTTTATGAACAAAATAGTCCAATGTTAAACTCACTTGATAACTTCCTCAGCTCCCTATCCTCCTTATATGAGGACCCCCACAGACAAAGCACTGCAGAGCACAAACACAGGAATCTTAAACAAAATAAAAGAGCTGTGGAGGATTATATTTCTGAGTTCAAAATCTGGCAACTAGATTCAGGCTGGAATCAGGTCTCCCTAAAAAGTCAGTTCAGACTAGGATTGTCAGAACATATTAAAGACGAATTTGCTAGACTGGACTTACCAGATGATTTGGAAGGTCTAATGCAACTAAGCATTAAGATTGATCACAGAATTAGAGAGAGAAAACAGGAAAAAGTTTCTCATGACACCAATATTAGATACCATGATTCCAGAGGTCCTCCACAACTAAAGGGTACAGAGGAGCCAATGGATATCGGCGCCATCAAGGGACCTCTGACCCCAGAGGAGAAAAACAGACGTAGACTTAACCACCTATGTCTATATTGTGCTTCAAAGGAACACGATGTATCCTCTTGCCCAGTACTTAAAAGAACTAAAAAGGGTAAGAAATGTGATACAGTGTTTACCTTGAAAATTACCAACTCCCAGGTAACAAACTGTCTTATTCCAATCTCTTTACAGTGGGACCACCGCCGCCTCTGCTCTGAAGCTGTTATTGATTCTGGGGCATACTCCTGTTATAGTGATTCTGCACTTGTTAAGTTAAATAAAATACCACTTGTAAAGAAACAGAAACCTGTTCTGGTGCGCCTTATTGACGGTAAACAACTTGAGTCAGGGCCTATTACACACCAGACAGTACCTATACTGGTTACATCACAAAACAACCACCACGAGTACATAACTTTTGATGTACTTACATCACCCATTTTTTCCTTGATTCTTGGGCTACAATGGCTTAGGTTACATCAACCCACGATACTATGGGAATCTAACACCGTGCTTTTCACCTCTCCTTACTGTCAGTCTACATGTACACCACACATACCTATACTGTCAGTCACAGAGGTTCAAATACCACAACAATACATAGAATTTGAACAAGTTTTTTGTAAAAAAGAGGCTGAAACACTCCCACCACATAGGCCATATGACTGCCCAATAGATTTAATCCGGGGATCCGATATTCCCTATGGGCACATTTTCCCACTATCTGAAAATGAGTTATCTCATTTAAAAACATACATAAATGAAAACTTACGAAAAGGGTTTATAAGACCTTCCACCTCTCCAGCAGGAGCAGGTATCTTTTTCGTCAAAAACAAAGATCATTCCCTGCGTCCCATTGTAGATTACAGGGAATTGAATAAAAGGACTGTTAAAAACCGGTACCCCCTTCCTTTGATTCCAGAGTTAATTGAACACCTTAGGGGTGCATCTATATTTACAAAGCTTGACTTAAGGGGAGCATACAATCTGATAAGAATTAGACCAGGTGATGAATGGCTTACAGCGTTCAGAACCCGTTACGGATTGTACGAATACACCGTAATGCCTTTCGGGCTCTGTAAGGCCCCTGCTACTTTTCAAAGGTACATAAATGATATATTCAGAGATTTACTTGACAGGTCTATGGTGATTTACCTAGATGACATATTAATTTATTCATCTAACATTGATGAACACATCAAGCTAGTCAGAACTGTACTTTCTAGGCTACAGGCACATCACTTGTACGTGAAACTAGAGAAGTGTATCTTCCACTCACAGGAGATTACATTTCTGGGATACCACATTACACCACAAGGTATCTCCATGGAAACCGACAAGGTTTCAACTATACTTAACTGGCCAATCCCAAAAACAAAGAAAGACGTTCAGAAGTTTCTTGGTTTTTCCAATTTTTACCGGAAATTTATAAGGAATTTCGCTAGCATAACAAAACCCCTAACTGAACTAACAAAGAACCAAACTCCATTCCTATGGTCACAGAGCACAAACAAAGTTTTCCAGTATTTGAAAACATGTTTTACTACAGCACCTATACTTTCTTTTCCCAAATCAAACCTCCAATATATCTTAGAGGTTGACGCCTCCCATTACGCTATTGGTGCCATCCTATCCCAACGCCCCTCACCCCAAGAACCCATACACCCTATTGCTTTCTATTCTAGAGTTCTAACAGCTTCAGAACTAAATTATCATATAGGAGAGAAGGAGCTACTTGCTATGAAAGCAGCCCTAGAGCATTGGAGGCATCTTCTAGAGGGTACTGACAAACCCATCCAAATTTACACAGATCATAGAAACCTTCAATACCTCAAGACCCATAGGACATTGACTTCTAGACAAGTCAGATGGAGTCTATTCTTTTCAAGGTTCACATACAACATAACTTATAGACCCGCATCAAAAAATAAAAAAGCTGACATTCTTTCAAGACTACCCGAATTACCTACCGTACAACCACCATATGGAACTATTATTCCAGATCACTGCTTTCGCAAATCACTTGGATTACTTTTTAATGAAGGATCTTCCCTCCAAGAACATCAGCAAACTGATGTTACATTGCCACAACACTTGCTAAAAAGAGGTACTGACGGGTTATACCACAAAGACAATATGGTATATGTACCCCCATCTTTAAGAATGTCTATTCTCAAAGCCATGCATTATTCAACCTTAACGGGTCACCCAGGGGTACAAAGGACCTTAGAACTAACTAAGAGATCTTACTGGTGGCCACATATGTCCACAGATATACTGAAATACATTCAGTCATGTGACATTTGCACAACCTGCAAGATTGAAAAACACAAGCCAGTAGGATATCTACTTTCACTACCCATACCTGAAAAACCTTGGACTCATATAGCTGCTGACTTTATAGTCGAACTACCAAAATCCAGCAATAATACTACAATCATGGTGGTTGTTGATTTGTTCTCAAAAATGGCACACTTCATTCCATACCACAAACTTCCAACCTCAATGGAATCCGCTTCTCTACTTATTGATAACGTCATAAAACTACATGGGTTGCCTCTATCAATTACCACAGACAGAGGAACGCAATTTACTTCTAGAATGTGGAGAGAACTCTGTAAGGCTCTTTCCATTGAACAACGGTTGAGTACCGCATACCATCCCCAGACTAACGGTCAAACGGAGAGAACAAATCAGTGGTTGGAAGAATATCTTAGATGTTTTGTCACACAAAATAAAGATAACTGGTCATCACTACTTCCATTAGCAGAGTTTGCCCATAACAACGCCTATCATTCCACTATCAAGACCACTCCGTTCTTCGCCAACTATGGATTTCATCCACTGTTCCATGTCAACCCTCAAAATGACAGTCAGTGACCAGTAGTTAATGACACCACTAACAATATCGCTGAAACCTTCTCTATTCTTGCCGACAACATTAAGACTGCTCAGGACAGACAGAAAGTCTACTATAATTTAAGGAGAAAACCAGCACCCGAATATATGATTGGAGATCTGGTGTGGCTGTCAACGAGGAACCTCCGTCTCAGTACACCCACTAGGAAATTGAATAGGTTCTACATTGGACCCTTCTCAATTAAGAGGGTAATAAACTCCAACGCGGTCACTTTGCAACTCCCTGATGACTATAGGATACATCCCACCTTTCACGTTAACCTGCTAAAGCCATACAAAGAACTAAGGAATCCATCTACAAGTTCTACTACTCAGGTTCCTGTTATTCCAGACTGTGAATTTGAGGTGGAGAAAATATTAGACTCTAGAAGAGTATCTGGCCGGTTGCAGTACCTGATTCATTGGAAAGGGTATTCATCCGAAGATGATTCCTGGGAGCCTTCCGTTAATCTGTCCGCTCCAAGACTGATATCTATCTTCCATCGGCGTAACCCAGACAGGCCTCATCCTTGAACCCCAGAGTGGTTCATTTTGGGGGACCCCTCTGTAACATCCTTATGGGTAGTGATGGGTTAATCCTCCCAGCCTCCATCTCACCTTTGCATCTCCTTTATAAGGCACACCTCTGTTTAGTATCATTGCTTGGTATTGAATGTTCTATCTACAGTGATACGGGCCCCTCCGTTTTCCACGGACTACTTTTTGTCACAATCTATGTTATTGTCTCTTGCTGAGACTCTCTACGATCTTATACCCAGATCTTGCTACTTACAGCATAAACCGCTGTACCGGATCCTTCAGCAACCTTTCCCAGCACCGGTTGCAACCTCTCCGGATTCTACAGGCTCAGCTGTTTGGCGGGTGACGTCACCGACGGCCGCATCGGATCCATCCGCAACGCCACGCTGCAAACATCTTCCCGGCTGCTCTCTGCTGCACCGCACCGCTCTGCTCAGTGCTAGTAGCAACCCTCTCAGCCACAGGCAGCTTAGGTATCACAACTAAGCTTGGTAACGAACTTTGACTTGTTTATATATATATATTGTCTCAGTACTTTAACTTCACTTATTCTAAATTTGTTTCTACGCTGCTCAACATTCTATGTGTGATCACTTGCTCTATATACTATATTAACCACCATGTTGTCTTGTTAGCCTCAGTGTCATTCAGACATTGACACTGAGCTAGCAAATAACTATATTAAATATCCTTAGCATTCAATATAGGTATCAGAATCTGCCTATATATATCATTGCTTAGGATAACACACCTACATTTTACATTTATTGATGTGGTATTGTTCCTGGATTGTCAGTTCTATCTATCATATCTATGAGAAACTCAGTAAATTTACTTGCAGTAATAATAACAACACTTTGTATGTCTGGGTTGTTACAATGTTATATGCCAAGATGTTTGAATGGAACTTGTAGCTTACGACAGCAGTACACAACCGCTCTACTCTCATTCAGTCTCCTCCTCTTACGAGATCATTCACAGTTTAGTATCGTCAGTGTATTAGCCCTCCAGACATCAACCGCTCTCATAGCATGATATACCTTGCCTCTCTCACAAGCAGGTTGCTTCAGCATTTCATCGGATTCGACCGGCTGTCTCATGTCACTGCCTCTGTCACTGTGCTCAGGTGTAGTGTTAGCAGACAGTGCAAGCCTTTCAATCAATAGGAGTTTACAACAGTTCATATGCTCAAAAAATTGAATGTGCATGCAGGAGCTTAGGTCCTCGGCTCAGCAGTAGGATGATAGATGTATCACCGTGCTACAAATAGTGTAACCAAGATCTTTAAACAAGCCAATGCCATGTACGTTTCACCACTTTGAATTCATCAAACTGGGGCCTCATCAGGGCTGTGTTGTTTTACACCTGTGTGCCTTCGTTTATACACCTTAGGCCCAACCCTCAAACAACTTATTACCTTCTTTTTCTTAAAGGGACATTTACTTATTTTTTATTTGTTACACAGTGCATTATTTACATTACAAAGCTTAACTTTGTCTCAATTGGCTCTGAAAGGCATATGTACATACCCGGATTTGACATTAATAGATATAAATTGCAATTTGTTTCAGTATATACATTATTATTTACATAGACATCTTTAATG
This sequence comes from Bombina bombina, assembly GCF_027579735.1. Lineage (NCBI taxonomy): Eukaryota > Metazoa > Chordata > Amphibia > Anura > Bombinatoridae > Bombina > Bombina bombina. Next base: position 815,239,269 of record NC_069503.1, read on the forward strand.
GTTCATTTGCCTAATCAATATTCAAACAGAGACAACTTTAACTATTTCTTTATACAAAACATGCAAAGTCCATTTTGTTATTTAGACCCAGTGGACATCTCGTCCTTAACTTGAACATCCACCTTGCCTCTTTCTGTAACAGTATCTTATCCACATTTCCTCCCCTACCATGGGGATCATCCTTATCAATCTCTTGTGAGCTGCTGGTGCAATGCTGAATACGGCGAGCATATTGCTCGCCATATTCAGAGAGGTCTGGCGGACCTGATCTGCAGTGTCAGATCAGGTCCGCCAGACCTTGATAACTATGGGCCAATGTGTCTTGCTACATTTGAATTCTTATTATTTGTTACATCATCGTAATGCTCCTGTATTCTGTCCTTAAGAAACCGTTTAGTTTTCTCAATATAGAAGCGAGGACATGAACAGTGCAACATATATACCACTGCAGCTGAATCACAATTCATAAAGAATCTTATGTCATAGACCTTGTGCCCATTACCTTGGGAAGTTTTGCTTCGCATTTGCCACACGGGTGGCTACCTTTGACTCCTCTATCCTTTCTAAGCTGACAATAAGGGGCTTCTTATAAACCTGCTTTTCACAAGCCTATCTTTAAGACTAGTAGCTTTCCTTGCTGTTAGTAGGGGCTAATTAGCTACTGATTTTCCTACCTTTCCATCCAATTGCAAGATATGCCAATGTTCTTTCAATATATACCTTAAATTCTCCCATTTATTATTATAATTAGTGATGAACCTTATTTAGTTTTGTTTTTCTACAATTTCTTTTACCATAAAGCAGATAATCTCTGCTCTAGACAGAGCTTTGTTCACACATTTATTTTAATAACCTCTTTGATGGAACCTATCTTTCATTAATGCTGCATGCTTATCAAATTTTGCAATCGAAGAGCAATTTCTCCTAAGTCTTAGAAATTGGCCTACAGGAATCCCCTTTATCAGTGCTGGTGGATGAGAACTTGAGGCCTCTAATATACTATTTGTCGCTGTTTGTTTTCTATAGTTTTCTGTCACAATTGCTTCCCCTTCCTTCCTGATTCTTATAACCAAAAATGGAAGATCTGTTAAACTTGTTTCTAAGGTTAGAAAAATGTTCCTTTGATTTTTGTTAAGGTCAGAGACAAAACTTCTGAATACCTCTTCAGGACCATCCCAGAGTACCAGAATATCGTAAACATATCTAACCCATAACAACACATGCTGACCAAAGGTATCGCTATATTCCTCATTCACACCAAACATCTCCCAAGCTCCTAAATGAAGACAAGCATAGGTGGGGACACAAACTGCCCCCATAGCCGTACCTCTGATTTGGCTGTATATTTTATTATCAAAGTTCTCGAGAATAAATCTTAACAGTTGGATTACAAAGTCAGTATGTTTATCAAATTCCCTATCTCTGGTATCTAAAAATTACCTTATCACTCTAATGCCTACCTCATGGGAAACTGAACGATATAGGCTTTCAACATCTAGAGATGCTAGAATAGTATTATCTGATACCCTTATGCCATCCAGCTTTTTCAAGAAATCAGTTGTATCCTTAATATATGAGGGGAAGGAGGACAAAGGGGCCGATATTCTCAGTGGCACTTCCTATGCCCGAGACTATAGGTCTACCCGGGGGTGTCTTCATGTTTTATGTAGTTTTGGTATTGTATAAAATACAGGTAGTACTGGACATTTAGGATACAGATAGGCAAACTCCTTATTTGAAATTAACCCTCCTCTTTTAGTCTCACTCAATACATTGAACAAATCATTCTGAATTCTTATTAAGGGATTACCTGCCAGCCTTTCATACTGGTCCCTCATACCTAGCTGACGTAACACTTCCATGATATAATTTGTTATGTCTTGTAACACAAGGCTACAGCCCTTGTCCGTCAGATTGATTATCAGGTTTGTAGCCCTAGATAATTAATTGAGGGCCCTTCTTTCACTTTTTTGTCAGATTGTCCACTGTAGCGGTGTTTACTTGCAAATTTTCTATTTCTTTCTCCATTGTTTTAACAAATATATTTACCACCGGAACCTGGGACAAAATTGGCATAAAGGAAGACCTTAATTTGATGGGAGAATTTATAATCTGGGATATTTTACTTTCAGAGTTAAATTCTGATCCCTCACTTAACAATGTATCTAAGATATCCAGTGTCTCTTTATCTTCTCTCTCTAGATCCTCACTTCCATCTGAGGTCTTTCCCATTGTCTGCGAAAGTACAAGTTTCCAAGCAAACATATTGAGATCCTTAGTGACCTCAAATTTATCCATTTGGTTCATCGGACAATAGGTGAGACCTCTTTTTAAAAGTGAAATGTGAGCCTGATTTAAGCCAAAAGAAGAGAGGTTAACTATATGCAATTCCTCATCGACATGTTGGCCTAGCATCCCCTGCAAAACCTCCTCCTGGATCTCCTCCTGTTTGTTCTATCAAGTACAGGACAGGTTCACAAACAGGGGGAGATCTAGGAGGAGGTTTTGCAGGGGATACTTTATTGTCTGTTTAAGTAAGCAGTTAGCTAAACAAGGTAGTTAGTCAAACAAGGATTTGGAGTAACCAAGGGAAAATATAATTATATTATATTTTTAAGTTAAACCTTTAAGTGAGAATGTGTGAGAATCTCATTCAGTGTACAGCTTGCCACATGTTTGCATCACTGAAGCAGCCACTTCAGGAATTATATATCTCTGCAAAATGTGAGCATATTGTCTCTTTAGAAACTCATATTGGAGTTCTGGAGGAACGAATTGCAACACTGCATGAAATTCAGACACTTGAAAGGGAAATGGATAGGACTGAGGTGATTGTTAATGGATCTAGCATTGGGAATGGTGAGGATTCAGATGGGGAGACTCCAGAATGTAGCTGGGTCACAGAGGGCAAAGTAAAGGTAAGCGGAAGAGACAGGCCAGTTCTGAGCTGGTACACCCCAACAGATTTGCCAGATTAAGTTAAGATGTTGGGGATATCAGTTCAGGGGTGGCAGTGTCAGAGAGGGCTGTTTTGCCTAGTATAGTGAACAGTTCTTTAGTCGTAGAAGAGGAGCATACTATGGTGGGCAGTCCTTCAGACATGGTAGAGGAGCATACTATAGTTAACAGTCCTTCAGTCATGGAAGAGGGGCATACAAGTCAGGGCCTGAGGCAGATGTTGGTGGTAGGAGACTCTATTATTAGGAAGGTAATTTGTCATCCAGACCCTTTAAATGGAACAGTTTGCTGTCTTCCAGGGGCTTGTGTTAGGCGTATTGATAGATTGTTAGAGGGATGTGGGTCTGAACCTGCAGTCATGGTACATATTGGTATTAATGAAGGAATCAGCAGGAGATGGAGAGTCCTAAAAAATGACTTCAGGGAGTTAGGTAGCAAGCTTAACGCAAGGACCTCCAAAGTAATATTTTCGAGGGTATTACCAGTGCCGTGTGCTAACTCAGTAAGGCAGAAGGCGCAAAGGTCTGTTAATTCATGGTTAAAAACATGGTGTAAAAATGATGGGTTTGACATTTTAGAGCACTGGGCTGACTTTTCACTTGGGTACAATTTGTACAGTAAGGATGGATTGTACCTAAATGACATGGGTGCAGGTGTGTTGGGGGAAAAGATGGTAGCATGTTTAGAGAATCTTTTAAAAAAGGCAAAGGGGGGGGAGGGTCAGTTAGAACACAATAGAACAGAGAGATCAGTCTGTGAATATGTCACTCCTATAATATTTCAAGGAAGGGATGACTTAAGAAATATCACATTAGAAAGTATGGAGGAAAGCACACCAAGTAACAGCAGAAAGCACATCAAAATTAAATGTATGACAACAAATGCAAGAAGCATGACAGGTAAAATGGGGGAGCTGGAGCTCTTCATTGCAGAAGAGGACTATGTTGTTATTAGTATAACTGAAACATGGTGGGATGATTCACATGATTGGACAGTTAACTTAGAGGGGTATAGTTTATTTAGGAGGGACAGGAATAATAAAAGGGTGGAGGAATCTGCATGTATATTAAACCTAACCTTAAACCTACAATAAGGGAAGATATTTATGATACAGGTGACAATATAGAGACCCTGTGGGTTGAAATAAAGAGTGGGGGAAAAAATCCTAAAAATATATTACTTGGAACATGCTAAAAGCCCCCCAACATTAGTGACCAGGAGGAAACTCAACTACTAATGCAAATAGGTAAGGCTGCTATTAACTGTGCTGTAATTATGGGAGATTATAACTACCCTGATATAAACTGGGCCAATGAAACTAGTAATTCAGCTAAGGGGGATAGATTTTTAAATGTTCTCAGGGATAACTTCTTGTCACAATAATAGAGGAGCCAACTAGGAGTAAATCTATTTTGGATTTAGTGCTATCAAACAATACAGATATAATATCAAACATAGAAGTCAAAGAACATTTGGGTAACAGTGATCATAACATGGTCACATTTGAAATCTCTTTTCATAAGCAGTGTCTTAAATGTTTAACTAAGACTTTTAATTTTAAGAAAGCAAAAATTCCAAGATTTGAGGAAATCATTAAATAACATAAATTGGGACAAAGTATTATCTAATAAAAATACAGAGGATAAATGGATAAGATTTAAAACTTTGTAAAATAAATATACATATCAACAAATATATGATTATAAAAAATAAAAAATAAACAATCCAAGCCAATGTGGCTAAATAAAAATGTGTTAAGAGAAATTAGGAAAAAACATAGGGCATTTAAATTATTCAAAGAAAATAGTACAAACTAAACATATCATATTTAAAAGGAATATAACAAAGCATACAAAAAAGCAATCAAATTAGCCAAAATTGAAAACGAAAAATTAATTGCAAAGGGTCTAACCCTAAAAGGTTCTTTTTTTTTTTTTAAATTCTTTTTATTGAAGACACATAGAAAAGCAATAAGGTTACAAGCATATTGTCACAAAGTTGCATAAGAATATATAGGAATGCAAAATTATACATAGTCTAGATCTGTAGGGATGCTTAGAGTGCACATACTTGCAAATGAAAAGTATTTAAAATTTTAAAGTGAATGAAATGCAAACAGTAGTTGTGGAATATATTTCACAATGTGGAGATAAAAAATGGCCTTCATGTGTCTTCCTTATTTTTTATAATACAACAGAATAAGCTTCACTATATATAAGCAGTGTAATGGAATTGAAAATATTGAACTTAAAAACTGTTAACTCGATTTGTAAGTAAGGTTTATCAATTTCGCATGACAAGGTAGGAGAAATAAAGTCAACATTATGGTAAAGTTCAAAGATGCGCATAGTAAATTATGTAAATTACTGAACTAGATAAGGTAAATACTGATATCATATTGCTATAATGGAAAAGTCACTATGAAAAAAGTAGTTAGGAGTGCGATATAGTTGTCAGTATTGGCATCAGATCACTTAAAGATATAACTTATAAAATAAAAAATTGAGGTGTGGTAAAGGCAAGACAAACCGCGTATTTAAATCTCCTAATCAAGGAGGTATATTAAGTATGGGGGGGGGGGAGAGGAGGTGGTCACATAGATACGGTAAACTAAAATGAGCAGCCCCTACACAAAGAGAGGGGGAAATACTATGCCTCAATCAAGGGATAATGTATATATAAGTTTAAATATTACTGCATGACATGACCATGTGGAGATGTTCCTGATCGACCAACTTACTGGTAAGTGTATAAAAAGAAAGCATTAACTGCATATTATATTTAAATTATAGCTAGCAAGATAGAATCTTAGTGTCCAGGCTCATAAATTTGGTGTGGTGTTCATAACACATTGTAAGATATAGTAAGAGAGGAAACCCCACCTGATATTAATAGTGTAGGACCAGCCTGCACTATGCCATATATCTGGGCGATAACTGCTATAATTAAGTAAGACACAACCATCCTTAGATAAAGTGGCACAAGACATACTATAGTACTGCTGTAAATTAGGAGCTGTATATATCTAATAGAGGGAAGAACATCCAGGGGTATTGGCAACGCTAAGAAAAACCACAGATAGCGATACCCTGCCTCGGCCGCAGGCAGCACACCCCCAATCATGAGAGACATCAGCACGACCAATGACTGCAGTATAATCTCATTCTCTACTAGCATGTTAAACTATATCATTTCTTAGGAGGGTAGTAACAGCTATTCTCTTAGATAGGGGATCTATAAAAGTATGTACATGAAAAGCTATAGGCCAGTAACTCTGTTGTAACTCAATTAAAATATCAAAGCAAACATTAATTTGTTGTTGTATAAACATGAGAGATGGGTAATAGCATGGCGTATGTCTATAACACGGGGCTCACCATCTGTGTGTACAATGTGTTCATACATGCCCAGGGGTTAACAACTCACGTGTAACACATATAGGAACTTTGCATGAGAGAAAGGATATGAATACATAATATAATAACCTGTTTTCACCTCTTTAGAGCGCTATATAGAGAAAAACAATAATAGTAATACTGCCTATAGTAAAGAACTAATAAACACTTGCGTGAAGAGGATATAACAGTCAACAGTCAATCATCAACATAAAATCCTGTGTCTGCGAAATAAAATAAAATAAGTGAAGTCCCTGGCAGGGTTGTAGCAACCTGTGATCTTAGTTACTATATAATGGAAGACTAGGGTAGTCACTCCAGCACTTAACAACTCGATAAGCCTATCCAACGCCTGAGCGTTTGTGTTGAGAGGTGCAAGGGAACAGGCAGTGTAACATCTGCAGGTCTCCTACCCACTGAAAATCTTGCAGACGGTGAGTAAACAACTCCGCGTTATCCTGCAGTAGGTGACACATTTTCAGGTATACAGAGTTCTCCAATTTTAATCGCAGCGTGAAAATGTAAGGAGGAACTTCTTGAATGTGATCACTATGACGAACCTTCCCACATGAAAGCCCTTGCAGGTTACGGGATAATGGTAGTTGAGGCCTTTGTAAGAGCGACTCCGCCTCCAGCTGAGGGTATTCCTTGACCATCGATTTATGAATGTCGAAGCAGTCCATTTTAAAAGTAGTGCTTGTTTGGTCTGTTGTTTCATGTGTAGTAGGCTGAATAGCGAAGCCCTCCGTTCCTTGTTTCTCAATCTCCCCGCCTGGGCTATCAATGTAATTAGCTGCGTCAGCAGGTTGAGTCGCCATTTTGAGCGAACGATCAAATGCAGCTTGGTACTCATCAAGGAGATTACCAAGCTCCGCAATGATATACAGTGCCATATCCATGTCCAGGTCCTTCTGAGGTTAGGGTCCCCACAATTGATGAGGGAGCAAACAGTTGATGTCTTCTCTTACTCTAGCCTTGTCACAAAGGCAAACATGGCTGTTCCAACGATCACTGATCAGTAGAGTAGATAACTGCACGGTAGAATTACGGCCACAGAGCGAACTACTGCTGCATTTGCAAAATACTTAGATCTTAGTCTGTAGGCGCACAGTAGTGTGGTGTTATAGAGGTCTGAGTGGTCACCAAATTAAACTTTTATGTAGGTAATGGCAGGAGCTACTGCGATGTGCGACCGCTCAGCCTCAGAGTTGGCTCCTCCCCCCCTAAAAGGTTCTTTAAGTACATAAATAGCAAAAAATCTAAGAAGGACAATATAGGTACATTAAAATGTGTGGAGGGTAGCATGGTTAACAGTGACACAAGAGAGGAACCAATGGATGATACTTTGGAACAAACTAGAATATGCCAGCCCATACTATTAACTCGGTTATGTATAGAGGATATCAGGGAAAAATGGATAATATTAAGGTAAATAAAACTCCAGGCCCAGATGGAATACACCCAAGGGTGTTAAGGGAATTCAGCACTGTTATAGACAAACCTCTACTCAAGACTCATCCTCAGGAATGGTACCCCAGGATTGTTGTAAAGCTGATGTGGTGCCACTCTTCAAAAAGGGAAGCAGGGATGACCCAGGAAGCATTAGACCAGTTAATCTAACATCAATAGTGGGAAAATATTTGAAGGGATTATAAGGGATTATATTGATGAGCACATTTGTATAAACAAGATTATGAGGCATTTGATACAGTGCCACATGAGAGATTAATGTAAAAAATTAATGGACTGGGAATAGATGAAAATGTTAGCTCATGGATAAATAACTGGATAAAAGATAGGGAGCAATGAGTAGTAGTGAATGGGTCATACTCAGATTGGACAAATGTAATCAGTGGAGTCCCCCAGGGATCAGTTCTGGGCCCTGATCTTTTTAATATTTTTATAAATGACTTGGAGCAAAGATTAAATAGCGACATCTCTATTTTTTCAGATGATACTAAGTTAAGTAAGGTCATTAGGTCAGGGTGAACTTTCGTTACAAAGGGATCTGCCAAAATTAGAAGTATGGGCAGATAAATGGAAAATGAGATTTAATACGGGAAAATGCAAGGTTCTACATTTTGGAAGTAAAAATGAGCAGACAACATATTATTTAAATTGGACAAGACTTAGCCAAACAGAGGAGGAAAGGGATTTGGGAGTAGTTATTGATAACAAGCTAAAGATGGGTGCACAATGCAGGGCAGCGGCTACCAAGGCTAATAAGATACTAGCATATATTAAAAGAGGCATTGATTCAAGGAAGGAAAGCATAAATCTGTCACTATATAAATCCCTGGTAAGACCTCACCTTGATTATGGAGTGCTTTTCTGTGGACCGATCGCAAAAAAGATATTGCAGAACTAGAAAAAGTTCAGAGAAGGACCACAATAAGCTAATAAGAGGAATTGAGAATTTAAGCTATGAAGAGAGGCTAGCCAAACTGGGTCTGTTTTCTTTACAAAAAAGGCGGTTGAGAGGTGACATGATTACTTTATATAAATATATTCAAGGCCCATATACAGAGATGGCAGAAGCTCTGTTTATTCCAAGAAAATTGTTTGTGACAAGAGGTCACAATTTAAGGTTGGAGAAAAGGAGATTTAATCTCCTACAACGGAAACATTTTTTCACTGTAAGAGCAATCAAATTGTGGAACTCTTTACCAAAGGAGGTAGTGAATGCCAATACCCTAGATACATTTTAAAATTGTTTGGATACATTTCTGTCTAGAAACAAAATTCATGGATATTATTGCTAGTATTAAATGGGTCACCTTTTAGTGAGATTATTTAAGCTTAACTGGAACTTTTTGTATTTTAGACTTGTCTAGGTTGAATTCTATGCACTTCAGTCTTTTTTTCAACCTCATCTACTATGTTACTATGATACTATGTATGTCTTACGTCAGCTAGGTATGAGGGACCAGTATGAAAGGCTGGCAGGTGATCTATTAATAAGGATCCAGAATGATTTGTTCAAGGTATTGATTGAGGCTAGAAGAGGAGGGTTAATTTCAAATAAAGAGTTTGCATATCTGTATCCTAAATTTCCAGTACTACCGGTATTTTATAATACCAAAACTACATAAAAACATGAAGACACCCCCCAGGTTGGCCTATAGTCTCGGGCATAGGAAGTGCCACTGAGAAAATTGGCCAATATGTGGACTTTGTTTTACGCCCCTTTTTGTCCTCCCTCCCCTCATATATTAAGTATACAACGGATTTGTTGAAAAAGCTGGATGGCATAAGGGTATCAGATAATACTATTCTAGCATCCCTAGATGTTGAAAGCCTATATAGTTCAATTCCCTATGAGGTAGCCATTAGAGCAATAAGGTCATTTTTAGATACCAAGGATAGGGAATTCAATAAAAATAATGACTTTGTAATCCAACTGTTAAGATTTATTCTCGAGAACAATGTATTTTCCTTTGATAATAAAATATACAGGCAGATCAGAGGTACGGCTATGGGGGCAGTTTGTGCCCCAACCTATGCTTGTCTCCATTTAGGAGCTTGGGAGATATTTGATGTGTATGAGGAATATAGCGATACCTTTGATCAGCATGTGTTGTTATGGGTCAAATATGTTTACGATATTCTGGAACTCTTTGATGGTCCTGAAGAGGTACTCAGAAGTTTTGTCTCTGACCTTAACAAAAATCAAAGGAACATTTTTCTAACCTTAGAAACAAGTTTAACAGATCTTCCATTTTTGGATATAAGAATCAGGAAGGAAGGGGAAGAAATCATGACAGAAAACTATAGAAAACAAACAGTGACAAATAGTATATTAGAGGCCTCAAGTTCTCATCCGCCAGCACTGATAAAGGGGATTCCTGTAGGTCAAGACTTAGGAGAAATTGCTCTTCAATTGCAAAAGTTGATAAGCATGCAGCATTAATAAAATATAGGTTCCATCAAAGAGGTTATTCAAATAAATGTGTGAACAAAGCTCTGTCTAGAGCAAGACACAAAAGCAACAATGATCTGCTTTATATTAAAAAAAATGTAGAAAAACAAAACTAAATAAGGTTCATCACTAATTATAATAATAAATTGGAGGATTTAAGGTGTATATTCAAAAAGCACTGGCATATCTTGAAAAGGTAGGAAAATAAGTAGATAATTACCCCTACTAACAGCAAGGAAAGCTCCTAGTCTTAAAGATAGGCTTGTGAACAGCAGGTTTATAAGAAGCCCCTTATTGTCAGATATTGGCTTAGAAAGGATAGAGGAGTTAAAGGTAGCCATGTGGCAAATGTGTATACTGCTCGTTTATGGAGCGAAGCAAAACTTTCCAAGGTAATGGGCACAAGGTCTATGACATAAGTTTCTTTATGAATTGTGATTCAGCTGGAGTGTTATATATGTTACACTGTTCATGTCCTTGCTTCTATATTGGGAAAACTAAACGGTTTCTTAAGGACAGAATACAGGAGCATTGTGATAATGTAACAAATAATAAGGATACAAATGTAGCAATACACTTTGCCTCTTTCCATAACAGTGATGTATCAAGCCTGAAATGTGTGGCAATTGATAAGGGTGATCCCCATGGTAGGGGAGGAAATGTGGATAAGATACTGTTACAGAAAGAGGCAAGGTGGATCTTAAAGTTAAGGACGAGACGTCCACTGGGTCTAAATGACAAAATGGAATTTGCATGTTTTGAATAAATGAATAGTTAAAGTTGTCTCTGTTTGAATATTGATTAGGGAAATGAAACATTAAAATATGTTTATGTAAATAATAATGGATATACTGAAACAAATTGCAATTTATATCCTGGAAAAAAGTATTAATGTCAAATCCGAGTATGTGCATATACCATTCAGAGCCAATTGAGACAAAGTTAAACTTTGTAATGTAAATTATGCAATGTGTAACAAATAAAATATAAGTAAATGTCCCTTTAAGAAAAAGAAGGTAATAAGTTGTTTGAGGGTTGGGCCTAAGGTGTATAAAGGAAGGCACACAGATGTCAAACAACACAGCCCTGATGAAGTCCCAGTTTGATAAATTTGAAGGGGTGAAATGTATATGGTGTTGGCTTGTTTAAAGATCTTGGTTACACTATTTGTGGCACGGTGATACATCCATCATCCTACTGCTGAGCCGAGGACCTGAGCAACTGCAGTTGAGTTTATGAACTGCTGTAAACTCCTATGGATTGAAAGGCTTGCACTGTCTGCCAATGCTACACCTGACCACAGTGACAGAGGCAGTGACGTCAGACAGATGGTCGAATTTGATGAAACCCTGAAGCAACCTGCTTGTGAGAGAGGCAAGGTAAATCATGCTATGAGAGTGGTTGATGTCCAGAGGGCTAATACATGGATGATCCTAAACTGTGAGTGAGCTCAACTGATCCGGTAAGAGGAGGAGGCTGAATGAGAGTAGCGTGACCTTAAAGGGACACTAAACCCAAAATATTTCTTTCATGATTCAGGTAGAGAATACAATTTTAAACAACATTCCAATTTACTTCTATTATCTGATTTGGTTTATTCTTAAGATATCCTTTGTTAAAGAAATAGCAATGCACATGGGTGAGCCAATCACACGAGGCATCTATGTGCATCCACTAATCAGCAGCTACTGAGCCTATCTAGATATGCTTTTCAGCAAAGGATATCAAGAGAATTAAGCAAATTAGATAATAGAGGTAAATTAGAAAGTTGTTTAAAATGACATGCTCTTTCTACATCATGAAAGAAAAAATTTGGGTTTCATGTCCCTTTAAGAGCGGTTGTGTACCACAGTCGTAAGCAGGGATAGACAGAGACAAAGGCTGTGGCGGACATTTTCCAAAGTACTAACCTTAGTGAAGGACACCAAGGTACATTTTAATTTAAAATATTATTTTATAGTGCTTGGTGTTATTATACTGATACATATACCACTGATCCTATAACTAGCCCTCCTCTGGCTATACCCATGAACCAGTGTCACTACTGTGTCTTTGTATAGTGTTGGGTGTTATTATACTGATGCAGATACCACTGATCCTATCACCAGCCCTCCTCTGGCTATACCCATGTGCCAGTGTCACTACTGTGTCATTATATAGTGCTGGGTGTTATTATACTGATGCAGATACCACTGATTCTATAATCCACCCTCCTCTGGCTATACCCATGTGCCAGTGTCACTACTGTGTCATTATATAGTGCTGGTTGATATTATACTGATGCAGATACCACTGATTTTATAACCAGCCCTCCTCTGGCTATACCCATCTGCCAGTGTCACTACTGTCTTTGTATAGAGCTGGGTGTTATTATACAGATGCAGATACACAATTAGTATGTCACTCAGGCTTCATTTAATCCATAACTTATCATCCAATATCGCTAGCAGTCTTTTGACAAGCCACTAATTTTATTCACACTGCATTTTTTTTAATTCCTATTATTTAACCCCTTAATGACCAAGGACGTACGCCACACGTCCTAAAAAAAAAGACAGTTAATGACCGAGGACGTGTGGCGTACGTCCTTGGTCTGGAAAGCAGCTGGAAGCGATCCTGCTCGCTTCCAGCTGCTTTCCGGTTATTGCAGTGATGCCTCGATATGGAGGCATCCTGCAATAACCCCCCTTGGCCATCCGATGCAGAGAGAGCCACTCTGTGGCCCTCTCTGCACCGGACATCGGTGGCCGGTATCGTTGGTGGGTGGGAGCAAGTCTGGGAGGCGGGTGGGCGGCCATCGATGTGCCGAGTGGAGGGAAGGGGGGCGGGGGGGACGGGAGTGCGCACGGGAGCGCGCGCGTGCACGGGGGGCGGCGGGCGGGCGCGTGCATGGGGCGGGAGCGGGAGGGAACCGCTACACTACAGAAAAATAAAATTGTTAAAAGTTACAAATAAAATGTTTTCAAATAAAGAAATAAACATCTAAGGGATCAGGAAGGGGTGGGGGGTTGGTCTTGGGGGGGGGGGGGAAAGCTACACTACAGAAAAGGGCATTTTTTTAAAAAAAAAAGGCACATTTGTTGCTAAACTGGGTACTGGCAGACAGCTGCCAGTACCCAAGATGGCGCCCATTAAGGCAGAGGGGGAGGGTTAGAGAGCTGTTTGGTGGGGGATCAGTGAGGTTGGGGACTAAGTGGGGATCCTACACAGCAGCATATGTAAATATGCCAAAAAAACCCCCCAAAAAAGCCCAAATATAGCTTTTATTTTAGTACTGGCAGAGTTTCTGCCAGTACTTAAGATGGCGGGGACAATTGTGGGGTGGGGGAGGGAAGAGAGCTGTTTGGGAGGGATCAGGGGGTCTCATGTTTCAGGTGGGAGGCTGAGCTCTACATTAAAGCTAAAATTAACCCTGTAAGCTACATAATTAACCCCTTCACTGCTAGCCATAATACACGTGTGAAATGCAGCTGCATTTGGCGGCCTTCTTATTACCAAAAAGCAACCCCAAAGCCATATATGTCTGCTATTTCTGAACAAAGGGGATCCCAGAGAAGCATTTACAACCATTTGTGCCATAATTGCACAAGCTGTTTGTAAATGATTTCAGTGAGAAACCTAAAATTGTGAAAAATTTAACGTTTTTTTTAATTTGATCGCATTTGGCGGTGAAATGGTGGCATGAAATATACCAAAATTGGCCTAGATCAATACTTGGGGTTGTCTACTACACTACACTAAAGCTAAAAGTATCCCTAAAAGCTCCCTACATGTTCCATAATTAACCCCTTCACTGCTGGGCATAATACACGTGTAGTGCGCAGTGGCATTTAGCAGCCTTCTAATTACTAAAAAGCAACGCCAAATCCATATATGTCTGCTATTTCTGAACAAAGGGGATCCCAGAGAAGCATTTACAACCATTTAAGCCATAATTGCACAAGCTGTTTGTAAATAATTTCAGTGAGAAACCAAAAGTTTGTGAAAAAAATTAGTAAAAAAGTGAACGATTTTTTGTATTTAATCGCATTTGGCGGTGAAATGGTGGCATGAAATATACCAAAATGGGCCTAGATGAATACTTTGGGATGTCTACTAAAAAAAAATATATACATGTCAATGGATATTCAGAGATTCCTGAAAGATATTAGTGTTCTAATGTAACTAGCGCTAATTTTGAAAAATAATGGTTTGGAAATAGCAAAGTGCTATTTGTATTTATGGCCCTATAACTTACAAAAAAAAGCAAAGAACATGTAAACATTGGGTATTTCTAAACTCAGGACAAAATTTAGAAACTATTTAGCACAGTGTTTTTTGGTGGTTGTAGATGTGTAACAGATTTTGGGGGTCAAAGTTAGAAAAAGTGTGTTTTTTTTCAATTTTTTCCTCATATTTTATAATTTTTTTTATAGTAAATTATAAGATATGATAAAAATAATGGTATCTTTAGAAAGTCCATTTAATGACGAGAAAAACGGTATATAATATGTGTGGGTACAGTAAATGAGTAAGAGGAAAATTACAGCTAAACACAAACACCGCAGAAATGTAAAAATAGCCTTGGTCCCAAACGGACAGAAAATGGAAAAGTGCTGTGGTCATTAAGGGGTTAATCAGAAAGAAAAGATATACTAAGGTTGTGGCGGACACTACAAGGGCTAGTCACGGACACCAGTGTCCGTGTACGAACACCTTGCCTATCCCTGGTTGTAAGGTACAAGTTGAATCTGGGTATATTCATTTTCTAAACAGCCAAGCTAAAGTGGAATGTGCCAATACGGCTTTGGATGTTAAGAGAGCATGACAAGGAACTGTGATAAGGCTCATTGCAAAGTTTGGATAAATAGTGTGTTTTCTTAAAAACATATGGATGGACAACATATCACTTGGATGATGAACAGTCTTTGTTTGCAATAGCGGAAGCTATGAAATGTATATGTAACATGGACTACCTAACGTGCACACTGAATAGTGTTACAAGGTCTTAAAGGGACACACAAAAAGTTGTATGCTTAGTTACTAGCTTTCAATAGTATTGTTGGGAACTATCTATATGAAATATTGGTGTAACATTCACATAGAGATTAATTTGTGTATGGGAAATGCATATACATAAATTAAAAATCTATGGTTTAAATTTCTAAAAGAGTGCTTTCCTTACTTTCTGAAAGGAGGCTTAACTGTACCCCTTTCATTTGTCTTTCTTGTTTTTTGATTTTTATATATATATATATATATATATATATATATATATATATATATATATATATATATATATATATATATATATATATATAGTATATATTATATATATATATATATATATATATATATATATACTTATGTACACATATAAACACATTTATACAAATATATACTGTACATATATATATATACTTAGTAAAATAAGTATATCACAACTAGTGTATAATCACAATAGATAATAAACTGATCAATCTCAAACAAGAGAAAAGAAACCACTAGTGCAACACTGTTTCAACATTATCAAAACACTTTAGTTTTTAGTGAAACACAATCACGTGGCCATGAGCTAAGATGGCTCAAAAATAGAGATCTATATAAAGCACTCTGGTAAAGTGCAGGAACTGGAGATAAAATAGATTTAATAGTTCAATACAATGATTAAAAGCCATTTTACACCATTTGCAACACACACCGCAAGAAGCAGACAAAGTTTGTATGGTTTCAGAACCAAATACAGAGCGGTAAGTCACTGTTTGTTATTGCAGTGGTCACATGGTGTCCCTTTCCCGTGATGTATCAGGGAAAAAGGTTCTTATTGATTTTGAGGACTCAAGTGCTCAGTTTATTATCACACACACACACACATATATTATATATATATATATATATATATATATATATATATATATATATATATACTAGGTGATAAGTCTGCCCAGAGGGTGGTCTATTTTTTAAAAAATACAAATCCCCAAGCTAATGTTACAAAAAAATAAAAAATGTAAAATTGCAGAAAAAAATAAACAAAGCTATCCAAAATAAAAAATGTAAAGCTAAACTAATACCCCAATAAAAATAAAAAATACCCCCAAAATAAACCCCCCCTAATCTAATACTAAACTACCAGTAGGCCTTTAAAGGGCCTTTTGTAGGGCATTGCCCTAAGTTAAACAGCTCTTTTTACTTAAAAAATGACCAATTACCCCCTAACAGAAAACCCCCCAACACAACCAACCCTCCCAAAATAAAAAAAACTAAGTCTAAAAAATTTAAGCTACCCATTGTCCCTAAAGGGGCATTTCTATGGGCATTGCCCTTAAAAGGGCAATCAGCTCTTTTACAGCCCAAAAACCCTAATCTAAAAAAAAAGCCACCCCCCCCAAAAAAAAGCCTAAGATTAAGCCCCAAATAGGTACTCACCGTTCCTGAAATCCGTCGGTGAAGGTCTTCTTCTGGTGGCTCCATCATCTTCTATCTTCATCAGGAGCGAAGGCGGCGCAGAGTGGAGGTGCGGAACAGTCTTCCCTGATGTGAGGATCCGGAGCGGTCTTCCCTGATGCGCCTATCCAGAGCAGCAGTCCTCAGAAGGGGTTTTTAGAGGCTGTCCTCAGCAGCATTCTTCAGCGGCAGCGATCCTCAGCGGCGTGGATGCGCCTCTTCATTCAATCTCCGGGGTACACTAAACATTAGATGGAAGGTACCGCATTCAATCTGGGGTACCTTGCATTCCTATTGGCTGAAATTTTGAAATCAGCCAATAGGATTAGAGCTACTGAAATCCTATTGGCTGTTCAAATCAGGTGTTTGTTAATACTTTGTGCGGGAGGTTAGGTTTTTTTGTTATTCTTCATACGGGCGGTTAGGTTTTTTGTTATTTCGTGCGGGCGGTTACATGTTTTTTTTATTTCTTGCAGGTGGTTACGTGTTTTTTCGTTATTTTGTGTGGGAGGTTACATTTTTTTTTTAAAGGCTTTGTTTGCCTACGCTGCATCAAGGTGGATTCTTTTGTCTGCCTCCCGCAGCCAACATTCTTTTGAGGATGCGTGCACAACTGGCTACAGCAATGGGCGCATTACAAACGCAATTATAGTATATATATATATACTGTGTATATATATATATATATATATATATATATATATACATATATACATACAGTATATATAAATGTATATATACACTTTGGATCCCTTTCCACTCAGGTATCGTAAATCATAGAAAATTGTTTTATTCCATTTTAATGTTTTATAATGTGTCTTATGTGTATCTAGTGTATCTGCAAATATTTTCAAATATTTTACATTCCAATGTTCTTCAACTAAGAGAAAATGTATTTTTCAATATATATTCCTATATATATATATATATATATATATATATATATATATATATATATATAGCTATACCTATATATATTCATGTAGATATATTGTTATCAATATATTTTTAAATAAATAAATGATATATATGTATATTTACTGAACATTATAATGTAAAATATTCATAACTGCCTTCATGTTCAGGGCAATTGGTCTAATGCAGTGTTGAGTTAGCGCACGAGCGATAAGTGTTAGATTTTTCTCATCATCATGCTCCATTAAAGTCTATGAGGAGAAGTTAATGCAGTTGCGATATCCAAAGTCTGGAAGCTACAGTGCATCGGGTTTCACTTGTGCACAAACATTTACTTTCAACATGTAATACATGCACTAGCCCGTGGGTGCTAAATGTTTACTTCTTGCGGTGTTTTTGCTAAATAGCGTGACACTTGTAATCTAGCCTTATATAATTATTTTTAATTTGCACCTGAATCTTGTAAGTGTTCTATAATGTCTCTTACGTTTATTGTAGTTTATTTGTTAAATATTGTGTTTAGCTACAATTTAATTTGAAATTCACCACAAGGACACCTGTTATTGTTACACCCTCATAAGGAACATATAGGTAGACTGCAGATAAGACCTCCTCAGTCTGCATTCATTTGTTTATTTAGTCTGTTTTTTACATGCATTTCTTTTTACAATGATTCAGTGTTGTTGTGCACCCCTATACAATTACCCATTAATACTGAATTTTGCAGTGCTTTATAAATAAATGGTTATGATAATAATAATACATGGGATGATAAGCAAGACATGCTGACAAAGGTTTTCTTTGTGTTATGTGTCTGATTTACTATTCAGCTATTATTTTTAATGCACCATGATGATTTTTCCTTTCAGTGTATTTTCTTTTCTTTACATCATATCAATATAAATAATATATCAGACACAACAAAAAATGTCCACCTGGATTTATTCACTGGCAAATGATTGTGTGTGGTATCATCAAAATGAGTGTACACAAATAAAAAGTAGGGATACATTACTCTTATGTATTTTCGCTTTTAGCGAATACATATTACATCAGCTGACAAGCAAATTAGAAATATCTCTATAGTGGTTCTTCAACCAGAGAGCTGTAGAGTTTAATAACAGAAGTGAAGTGACAAGAAGCAATATAACATTATCAACCCACCTTTACAAAGTGAGTGGCACTGTAATACCACTTGAAAAATTGTGCTTCAACAAAGTGAAAAATACATTTAATTCCTATTTAAAAATGTGAATGCCTTTTGGTACTAAAGATCAACCTAGAATTAGGAATTACAGGTTCAGAAAGTATTTCCTTTCCTTCAGAGAAAAAAAAAGCTATTATAAATTAATTAACTGCTTTACTTTGAAGATTTGGTGATATTCTTTGATTTCCCATGGAAACTCAATGGTTAAATGTTAATTGAAGTGCTTAGCAAATAATCGACTAGATTTAGAGTTTGGCGTTAGCCGTCAAAACCAGCGTTAGAGGCTCCTAACGCTGGTTTTGGGCTACCGTTGGTATTTAGAGTCAGTCAGGAAAGGGTCTAACGCTCACTTTGCAGCCGCAACTTTTCCATACTGCAGATCCCCCTACGCCATTTGCGTATCCTATCTTTTCAATGGGATCTTTCTAACGCCGGTATTTAGAGTCGTGGCTGAAGTGAGCGTTAGAAATCTAGCAACAAGATTCCAGCCGCAGAGAAAAGCCAGGAGTTAAGAGCTTTCTGGGCTAAAGCCGGTTCATAAAGCTCTTAACTACTGTGCTCTAAAGTAAATTAACACCCATAAACTACCTATGTACCCCTAAACCGAGGTCCCCCCACATCGCCGCCACTCTATTACATTTTTTTAACCCCTAATCTGCCGACCGCACACCGCCGCCACCTACATTATCCCTATGTACCCCTAATCTGCTGCCCCTAACACTGCCGACACCTATATTATATTTATTAACCCCTAATTTGCCGCCCCCAACGTCGCCTCCACCTACCTACAATTATTAACCCCTAATCTGCCGACCGGACCTCACCGCTACTCTAATAAATGTATTAACCCCTAAAGCTAAGTCTAACCCTAACCCTAACACCCCCCTAAGTTAAATATAATTTAAATCTAACGAAATAAATTAACTCTTATTAAATAAATTATTCCTATTTAAAGCTAAATACTTACCTGTAAAATAAATCCTAATATAGCTACAATATAAATTATAATTATATTGTAGCTATTTTAGGATTAATATTTATTTTACAGGCAACTTTGGATTTATTTTAACCAGGTACAATAGCTATTAAATAGTTAATAACTATTTAATAGTTACCTAGTTAAAATGATTACAAAATTACCTGTAAAATAAATCCTAACCTAAGTTACAATTAAACCTAACACTACACTATCAATAAATTAATTAAATACAATACCTACAAATAAATACAATTAAATAAACTAACTAAAGTACAAAAAATAAACAAAGAACTAAGTTACAAAAAATAAAAAAATATTTACAAACATTAGAATAATATTACAACAATTTTAAACTAATTACACCTACTCTAAGCCCCCTAATAAAATAACAAAGCCCCCCAAAATAAAAAATGCCCTACCCTATTCTAAAATTAAAATAGAAAAGCTCTTTTAACTCACCAGCCCTTAAAAGGGCCTTTTGCGGGGCATGCCCCAAAGAATTCAGCTCTTTTGCCTGGAAAAAAAAAACATACAATACCCCCCCAACATTACAACCCACCACCCACATACCCCTAATCTAACCCAAACCCCCCTTAAATAAACCTAACACTAAGCCCCTGAAGATCTTCCTACCTTATCTTTACCACACCGGGTATCACTGATCGGTCCAGGCTCCGATGTCTTGATCCAAGCCCAAGCGGGGGCTGAAGACGTCCATCCTCCGGCTGAAGAGGTCCATCATTAGGCAGAAGTCTTCATCCTATCCGGGCAGAAGAGGAGATCCGGACCGGTAGACATCTTCATCCAAGCGGCATCTTCTATCTTCTTCCATCCGATGACGAGCGGCTCCATCTTCAAGACCTCTGGCGCGGATCCATCCTCTTCTTCCGACGTCCTAAAACAGAATGAATGTTCCTTTAAGGGACGTCATCCAAGATGGCGTCCCTCGAATTCCGATTGGCTGATAGGATTCTATCAGCCAATCGGAATTAAGGTAGGAAAATTCTGATTGGCTGATGGAATCAGCCAATCAGATTCAAGTTCAATCCGATTGGCTGATTGGATCAGCCAATCAGATTGAGCTTGCATTCTATTGGCTGATCGGAACAGCCAATAGAATGCGAGCTCAATCTGATTGGCTGATTGGATCAGCCAATCGGATTGAACTTGAATCTGATTGGCTGATTCCATCAGCCAATCAGAATTTTCCTACCTTAATTCCGATTGGCTGATAGAATCCTATCAGCCAATCGGAATTCGAGGGACGCCATCTTGGATGACGTCCCTTAAAGGAACCTTCATTCTGTTTTAGGACATCGGAAGAAGAGGATGGATCCGCGCCGGAGGTCTTGAAGATGGAGCCGCTCGTCATCGGATGGAAGAAGATAGAAGATGCCGCTTGGATGAAGATGTGTACCGGTCCGGATCTCCTCTTCTGCCCGGATAGGATGAAGACTTCTGCCCGATGATGGATTTCTTCAGCCGCCGCTTGGATCAAGACTTCAGCCGGAGGATGGATGTCTTCAGCCCCCGCTTGGGCTTGGATCAAGACATCGGAGCCTGGACCGATCGGTGATACTTGGCGTGGTGAAGGTAGGGAGATCTTCAGGGGCTTAGTGTTAGGTTTATTTAAGGGGGGTTTGGGTTAGATTAGGGGTATGTGGGTGGTGGGTTGTAATGTTGGGGGGGTATTGTATGTTTTTTTTCCAGGCAAAAGAGCTGAATTCTTTGGGGCATGCCCCGCAAAAGGCTCTTTTAAGGGCTGGTAAGGTAAAAGAGCTTTTCTATTTTAATTTTAGAATAGGGTAGGGCATTTTTTTATTTTGGGGGGCTTTGTTATTTTATTAGGGGGCTTAGAGTAGGTGTAATTAGTTTAAAATTGTTGTAATATTTTTCTAATGTTTGTAAATATTTTTTTATTTTTTGTACTTTAGTTAGTTTATTTATTTTGTACTTTAGCTAGCTTGAGATTTCTACAGAATCTTCCATGTGTAAATTGGGCACCTGTAGAACGGACCTTTAGGATTCTAATTCTGACACATTTTAGGGCCTAATTTACAGTACCCCATATCTTTATAAACCAATTTTTAACAATAAAGCCAAACAACGTCACCTAAATACACAATTTGTAACCTACGCAGGTGTCAGCGATAATGGGGGCGGCAGATTAGGGGTTAATAAGTGTAAGGTTAGGGGTGTTTAGACTCGGGGTACATGTTAGGGTGTTAGGTGCAGACTTAGGAAGTGTTTTCCCATAGGAAACAATGGGGCTGCGTTAGGAGCTGAACGCTGCTTTTTTGCAGGTGTTAGGTTTTTTTTCAGCTCAAACTGCCCCATTGTTTCCTATGGGGGAATTGTGCACGAGCACGTTTTTGAAGCTGGCCGCGTCCGTAAGCACCGCTGGTATTGAGAGTTGCAGTGGCGGTAAATTATGCTATACGCTCCTTTTTTGGAGCCTAACGCAGCCCTTCTGTGAACTCTAAATACCAGCGGTATTTAAAAGGTGAGGGGAAAAAAAAGAAAAAAAAGCCAGCGTTAGCTACGCGGGTCGTTACCGACAAAACTCTAAATCTAGCCGAATGTAAATAATTAAATAAAGTAGGTTACAAATTGTGTATTTAGGTGACGTTGTTTGGCTTTATTGTTAAAAATTGGTTTATAAAGATATGGGGTACTGTAAATTAGGCCCTAAAATGTGTCAGAATTAGAATCCTAAAGGTCCGTTCTACAGGTGCCCAATTTACACATGGAAGATTCTGTAGAAATCTCAAGCTAGTGCATGAAAACATTAAAATGATAATTTCTTGAGTATCAAGCATACTATAAAAACAAAATTTACACTTACCTAATGAATTCATTTCTTTAATAGTGGTAAGAGTGCATGATCCATTACTCTTGTGAATTACTCTTCCTGGCCACTAGGATAAGGCAAATATTTCCAAACCCTGAGAGCTCTATAAAACCCCACCCACCTTACTGTTAATTAGTCTGATGTATAGCCAAGCAAGAAAGGAAGGAAAAGAAACAAGAGCAAAATAATAGGATTAGTGAAAAAGCTGTTTCAAAGATAAACAAACCATTACCATAAAAATAACGGGATGGGGTTTCATGGACTCTCATCACCATGAAAGAAATGAATTAATCAGGTAAGCATAAATTGTGTTTTCTTTCATACAGGTGGGGAGATTCCACAATCCATTACTCCTGGAAAACCAGTACCCAAGCATAGAAGTCCACAAGTATTGAGGGTGGCGTTACAGGGAAATCTTTTTTTTTTTTTTACAGCAAAACTAAACCCAAACAGAATTTTTTTTAATATATATATATGTCCCAAGAAGAAGCAGGCACTCACTGGACTTTATACAATATCCTTTTATTCCCAGTATTAAACAAACATAACGTTTTGGCACCTTACATGTGCCTTTGTCAAATGTCACCAAGCAAAATGTAACCTAGCACCCAAACCACCTAATACAAATTAAAACTGGCATTCCTTATATACAGTAAATAACAAACAAATTTACCGCCAAACCTTCAGATTTTACCTCACCTTAATTTTAAGTTGTTCACATATGTCAGTCCACTCACACTGTGCGCTGTTTGTATATAGCGGTAGCTATGACAACCATTTAGTTCCCCTGCGAGTAGGGTTCTGGTTGCGCATGCGCAACAGTGATGGCGGACATGACATGAATCAGATTACCGCATCCTTCTGCGTTCTTTGTTGGTCGGTTGCTATAGAGACGGCGCTGATTACGCCGTGACGTGGATCACGTCTTTACGTGCTGATGTCACAGGCCACTCTGAACGCGCTTCTGAAGGTTTGGCGGTAAATTTGTTTGTTATTTACTGTATATATGGAATGCCAGTTTTAATTTGTATTAGGTGGTTTGGGTGCTAGGTTACATTTTGCTTGGTGACATTTGACAAAGGCACATGTAAGGTGCCAAAAAATTATGTTTGTTTAATACTGGGAATAAAAGGATATTGTATAAAGTCCAGTGAGTGCCTGCTTCTTCTTGAGACATTCTATAAACTTCATTGCATTGCACCTTGGCAGTTCTAAACGGATGGGGTAAGATTTTGCTGTCCTTTCTGGACTGTATATATATATATATATATATATATATATATATACTGTATATAGTCATGGCCCAAAATATTGGCACCCCTGCATTTCTGTCAGATAATGCACCGCTTTGCAATTACAAATGTATAGGCTTTCTCATGTTTATTTATTTTGTTTGTATTGGTATGGCACAAAAAAAAGTGGAGAAAAAAAAGCCAAATCTGACTTTCCACGCAAAACTAAAACACAAAAATGGACTGGACAAAATTATTGGCACCCTCAATTTAATATTTGGTAGCTCACCCCTTGTAAAAAATAACTGAAATCAATCACTTTCTGTAACCATCAATGAGTTTCTTACACCTCTCTAATAGAATTTTGTACCACTCTGCTCCAGGTCTCTCAGATTGGAAGGCTTCCTTTTCCCAACTGCTATTTTGAGATCTCTCCACAAGTGCTCTATGGGATTGAGATCTGGACTCACTGCTGGCCAGTTCAGTACTCTTCAGTGCTTTGTATTAAACCATTTCTGGGTGCTTTTTGACGTGTGCTTCGGGTCATTGTCCTGCTGTAAGACCCATGACCTCTGACGGAGACCCATCTTTCTCACACTGGGCCCTACATTGTGCCATGCCACAGAATTATTTGGTAGTCTTTAGATTTCATAATGCCAGGCACACAGTCAAGATATCCAGTGCCTGAAGCAGCAAAGCAACCCCAAAACATCAGTGAACATCCACCATGTTTGACTGTTGGGACAGTGTATATATATGTGTGTGTGTGTGTCTGTGTCTATAACTATACCTGCATATCTATTCCTATAAATATATCAGTATAGATATGTATTTTACATGAACAGTATAAGATCTATATAGAAATATATATTTCATAATAAAAAGCAAATTATATTCTAGGTGAAGAACATAGGAAAGTAAAATCCTCAGTTTCTAGATTTAGATCTTAATGGGTTAGTGCACATGAAAACTTAGTATTCTTAAGGCGCGATACTGAAGTATTACATATAAAAGGCCAGATTACGAGTGGAGTACAAACATTTGCGCAAGCAATAAGGGGTTTATTGCGGGTGATTGCAGGTGTCGGGCTTATCGCTGGTATTGCGAGTTGAAAGTTAATGCAATTTACACTGGAATGATTACCGCCTCCTCAGAGCTCTGGTTAACTGTTTTGCAAAACTAAAAAGTTTTACAAAACACATCAAAATTACATTACAAAGTACATAACACTCATAATAACACCATCTAATAAATATTAAAAAAAAAAGATTGCACACAAAAGTTATAAGGGCTCGAAGATATGAATCAAAGGTGTTAGTAACAAAAGGCAGGAAAAAGGGCTTTAACATTGAGATACATACATATACATCTAAAGATGTATATGTATGTATACAGGTGAAACTCGAAAAATTAGAATATTGTGCAAAAGTTAATTTATTTCACTAATGCAACTTAAAAGGTGAAACTAATATATGAGATAGACTCATTACATGCAAAGCAAGATAGTTCAAGCCGTGATTTGTCATAAATGATGATTATGGCTTACAGCTCATGAAAACCCCAAATCCACAATCTCAGAAAATTAGAATATTACATGCAATCAATAAAACAAGGATTGTACATACCTGTAGAACAATATCGGACCTCTGAAAAGTATAAGCATGCATACTGTATGTACTCAGTACTTTGTTTGGGCCCCTTTTGCAGCAATTACTGCCTCAAAGCGGCGTGGCATGGAAGCTATCAGCCTGTGGCACTGCTGAAGTGTTATGGAAGACCAGGATGCTTCAATAGTGGCCTTCAGCTCTTCTGCATTGTTCGGTCTCATATTTCTCATCTTTCTCTTGGCAATGCCCCATAGATTCTCTATGGGGTTCAGGTCAGGCGAGTTTGCTGGCCAATCAAGCACAGTAATCCCACGGTCATTGAACCAGGTTTTTGTGCTTTTGGCAGTGTGGGCAGGTGCCAAGTCCTGCTGGAAAATGAAGTCAGCATCCCCATAGAGCTCGTCTGCGGAAGGAAGCATGAAGTGCTCAAAAATCTCCTGGTAGACGGCTGCATTGACCCTGGACTTAATGAAGCACCGTGGACCACACCAGCAGATGACATGGCTCCCAAAATCAACACAGACTGTGGAAACTTCACACTGGACTTCAAGCATCTTGCAGTATGTGCCTCTCCATTCTTCCTCCATACTCTGGGTCCTTGGTTTCCAAATGAGATGCAAAATTTGCTCTTATTAGAAAAGAGGACTTTGGACCACTGAGCAACAGACTAGGTCTGTTTTTCTTTAGCCCAGGTAAGATGCTTCTGACCTTGTTTGTTGTTCAGGAGTGGCTTGACAAGCCCATGTCCAGGATCTGTCTGTGTGTGGTGGCTCTTGTGAAAGTTCCCAACACTTTTAAATGGCCTTTTCCTGACAATCCTCTCCAGGCTGCGGTCATCCCTGCTGCTTGTGCACCTTTTTCTTCCACACTTTTCCCTTCCACATAACTTTCTATTAATGTGCTTTGATACAGCACTTTGGGAACATCAAACTTCTTTTGCAATTACCTTTTGAGGCTTTCCCTCCTTATGGAGGGTGTCAATGATTGTTTTCTGCACAACTGTCAGGTCAGCAGTCTTTCCCATGATTGTGATTCCTACTGAACCAGACTGAGAGACCATTTAAAGGATCAGGAACCCTTTGCAGGTGTTATGGCTTAATTAGCTGATTAGAGTGGGACACTTTGTGCCTAGAATATTGCACCTTTTCACAATATTCTAATTTTCTGAGATTGTGGATTTGGGGTTTTCATCAGCTGTAAGCCATAATCATCACAATTATGACAAATCACGGCTTGAACTATCTTGGTTTGCATGTAATGAGTCTATCTCATTTATTAGTTTCACCTTTTAAGTTGCATTAGTGAAATAAATGAACTTTTGCACAATATTCAAATTTTTCGAGTTTCACCTGTATATGTGTGTATGTGTGTAGATATGTATTTATCTATTTATATGTGAATATATGCATTTACAGACATATACACATAAATACATATGTACACAAATATAGACATATATAGAAGTACATTGGAGCCCTAGCCCTTTGCAATTAAGTAGATGTAAACATGTAAAAACATATTTATACAATATTCATATTTAATAAAGGTTTTAACTGTCTATTCACTGTAAATATTTCACATTCCAATGTTCTGTACATAGCACAATATGTTCTAAGTATTTATAAATAGATATTCCTATATATATATATATACTAGTCCTAAAGCCCGTTCACACGGGCCATTTTTTGCATTACAGTGGTCCCACCCCTGGCGTTCTCTCCCTCCCACTCTCTTTTGCTTTCTCTCTCCCCCTCTCTTTTGCGCTCTCTCCCCCTCTCTCTCTCCATCTCCCCCTCTCTCTCTCTACACTATCTTTGTCCCATCTCTCTTTCTTTCTTTCTCTCCCCCCTTTCTCTCTCTCTCCCCCTCTCTCTCTCTCCCCTCTCTCTCTCCCCCCTCTCTCTCTCCCCTCTCTCTATCTCACCCCTCTCTCTCTCCCCTCTATCTCTCTCTCTCTCCCCCCTCTATCTCTCTCTCTCCCCCCCTCTCTCTCTCGCCTCCTCTCTCTCTCGCCTCTCTCTTTCTCTCTCCCCTCTCTCTGTCTCTCTCTCTCCCCTCTATCTCTCTCTCTCTCCCCCGTCTCTCTCTCTCTCTCTCTCTCTCTCCCCCCTCTCTCTCTCTCCCCTCTCTCTCACCTCTCTCTCTCCCTCCCCTCTCTCCCCCCCTCTCTCCCCCCCCTCTCTCCCCCCCTCTCTCCCTCCCCTCTCTCCCTCCCTCTCTCCCCCCCTCTCTCCCCTCTCTCTCTCCCCCCCCTCTCTCTCTCCCCCTCTCTCTCTCTCTCCCCCTCTCTCTCCCCTCTCTCTCTCTCCCCCTCTCTCTCTCCCTTCTCTCTCTCCCTTCTCTCTCTTTCTCCCCCCCCCCCTCTCTCTCTCTCCCCCCTCTGTCTCTCCTCTCTCTCTCTCTCTCTCTTGCCCCTCTATCTCTCCCCCCCCCCTCTCTCTCCCCCCCTCTCTCTCTCCCCTCTCTTTGTGTCTCTCCTCTCTCTCTATCCCCTCTCTCTCTCCCCCTCCCCCCCCCCTCTCTCTCTCATTCTCTCTCTCCTCTCTTTCTCTCTCCCTCTCCCCCCTCTCTCTCTGTCTCTCTCTCTCCCTCTCTCTTTCCCCTCTCTCTCTCCCCACATCTCCCCCCCTCTCTCCACATCTCCCCCCTCTCCCCACATCTCTCCCCATCTCCCCCCTCTCTCCACATCTCCCCCCTCTCTCCACATCTCCCCACATCGCTCCCCTCTCTCCACATCTCCCCCCCTCACTCCACATCTCCCCCCTCTCTCCACATCTCCCCCCTCTCTCCACATCTCCCCCCTCTCTCCACATCTCCCCCCTCACTCCACATCTCCCCCCTCTCTCCACATCTCCCCCCTCTCTCCACATCTCCCCCCTCTCTCCACATCTCTCCCCTCTCTCCACATCTCCCCCCTCTCTCCACATCTCCCCCCTCACTCCACATCTCCCACATCTCTCCACATCTCCCCCCTCACTGCACATCTCCCCCCCTCTCCCCACATCCCTCCACCCTCTCTTGAGCTGTTTGAGCTCTCTCCACGGCCCTTCACGGGCCTTCACGCTAGGCCCCGCCCCTTTCACGGGCTTTCGCGTTAGGCCCCGCCCCCTTCACGATCGGCCATGCCCACTTCTGCTCGGCGCAGTCGGCAGAACAGGTAGGGACTTAGGCCAGTATGTTTGTCCGCGTGCTGTCTCTACTGCGCATGACAGCTTCGGACAAACACACTTGGCCTTTTATAGTATAGGATATATATATATATATATATATATATATATATATTATAACTATAACAATACCCTCTCCTCTGCACTTGACACTCTCGCTCCTCCCCAACTTCGCAAAGCCCCACATCGTCAGCTCCAGCCCTGGCACTCCCAGAAAACACGCCACCTGCAAAAATGCTCCTCCACTGCTGAACGTGCCTGGAGGAAATCCCGCTCTGAACCTGATTTCATGAACTATAAGTTCATTATCCACTCCTACACCTCTGCCCTTCACCTAGCTAAGCAAATCTACTTCTCTTCTCTTATATCCACTCACTACACAAACCCTAAAAGACTCTTCTCCATTTTCAAATCTCTCCTCTACCCACCTGCACTCCCCCCCCCCCCCCCATCTGCATTCAGTGCTCAAGACCTGGCTGACTACTTTTTCAATAAAACACTTACCATCCGAAGAAACATCTCAACACAAGCCTGCAATCTCCCATCTTCACTCCCAGTCACCCCCTCTGCCACTCTCTGCACCCTCCTCCCAACCACTGAGCGTGAAGTGACTTTCCTATTGTCTTCCTCACACCTCACTACCTGCCCACTTGACCCTATTCCTTCACATCTAATACCTTCTCTGTCTCCCACCCTCACTCCGGCTTTTACTCATATATTCGTATATTCAACCTATCCCTTTCTACCGGCTCATTCCCTGCCTCCTTCAAACATGCAAAGGTCACCCCCATACTCAAAAAACCCTCCCTTGACCTTAACTCTCCTACAAACTACCGCCCCATATCACTGCTCCCGCTATCTTAAAAAATCCTTGCAAAACTAGCTTTTGATCGCCTAACCCACTTCCTGTCCTCCAACTCATTGCTCAACCTCCTGCAATCTGGCTTTCGTCCCCAACACTGAACTGAGACTGCCCTCACCATGGTTTCTAACGACCTCCTTTCTGCTAAAAACAAAGGCTACTACTCTATACTCATCTTACTTGACCTCTCTGCTGCCTTTGACACTGTTGACCATCCCCTTCTCCTACGGACTCTCAGCTCTCTTGGAATCTGCGACACTGCTCTCTCCTGGATTCACTCTTATCTCTCTAACAGATCCTTCTCCGTATCTTTTGCTGGTGACTCCTCCTCTCCATTGCCTCTGCCTGTTGAGTACCTCAAGGCTCTGTCCTGGGTCCTCTACTCTTCTCTATTTACACTTCTTCACTGGGTAAACTTATCAACAGCTATGGCTTCAACTACCACCTCTATGCTGATGATACCCATATCTACCTTTCCACCCCTACACTCTCTCCTTCTGTCAATTCTGACATCAGTGACTGCTTATCTGGCATTTCCTCCTGGATGGCCTCTCACCACCTAAAAATTAACATATCCAAAACCGAACTACTTCTAATCCCATCCTCTAACTCTACTCCAGTTTCTAATTTTTCCATCACTGTTGGCGGCACCACTATCTCCCCATCACCCCAAGTCTGCTGCCTCAGAGTCACGCTTGACTCAAATCTGTCCTTCATTCCCCACATCCAATTGCTCTCTTCATCCTGCCGCAAACACCTATGCAATATTTCCAAAATTCATCCATTTCTGAGTGCTGAAACTAATAAACAGCTAATCCACTCCCTGGTAATTTCCCAACTTGACTACTGTAATAACTTACCATCTGGCCTCCCTCTTACCCGCCTCTCTCCCCTTAAATCCATCCTAAATGCATCTGCAAGGCTAATCCACCTCTCTTGATGCTCTGTTTCTGCTGCACCTCTCTGTGAGTCCCTTCACTGGCTCCCCATTCACAGCAGACTTAAATTCAAAATTCTCACCCTGACCTACAATGCCATCACCAATTCTGCCCCACCCTACCTGTCCTCACTCATCAACAAATATACCCCAACCAGCCCCCTAAGATCCAGCAATGACCTGCTTTTTGCTTCCTCTACCATCACCTCCTCTCGTGCTAGACTACTGGACTTCTCTCGTGCGGCACCAACCCTCTGGAATGCACTTTCTTGAGCTGTCAGACTTTCCCCTAACCTCTCCTCCTTTAAACGTTCCCTAAAGACCTTTTTGTCCAGGGAAGCTTATCACCTGACTCATTAACAAACTAACTTCACTTACCCAACAAGTTACCCTCATCTATCTCCTCACTTATATCATTCTCACCTTTGCAGTCCCCACCACCTGTTTCCCATCCTCCCACCCATCTAGATTGTAAGTTCCCACCGGAATAGGGCCCTCAATTCCCCCTGTATTTGTCTGTAAAATTTTGTCTCTTATTGTATTGTTTCTCCGTTGTACTTTTATCCTTGCACCCATGGGCAGCCCTGCGGAATCTGTTGGCGCTTTATAAATAAAGAATAATAATAATAATAATAATAATTACATACATATATATATATATATATATATATATATATATATATATATATATATATCGGCATAGATATATATTTTACAAAAAAACATCATATATATATATATATATATATATATATATATGTGTGTGTGTATTTATGGATAAATAGAACATATTCTGCCATGTGAAGAACAGGAAGGAATGTGAAATATTATTATTTTCATGTCGGGTTAGCGTACTTGAGAAAATGGGATCGGATTGCCCATGAGTAAGGTGTATGTTCTTTCCACTTTTCGCGCTCTATTGAAGTCCATGAGAAAATACGATGACGCAATCGCAATATTGTAACTTTTGGCATGCGTCAAGTTAGCGCACAAGTGAAAAACATTTTACTTTCAACTTGGTACCTGACGTGTGCAAAAAAACAGAGTCAAGTGCATAATCTAACCTTCTGTTAAATGAAAGTTTGGTGTGAAGACATTTCTTTACAACCAACTTTCATATTCAAAATCTGTTATTAAAAACAAATAGCTTGTATTATATACAATCAGATGTATGCCAATTAGGATATCCATAAATAACTGGTTTTAAATTGGCATTAAACACCTTGGGATAGCACTATAAAATGTTTAATTATGTGTATTAAAAATAACTTGCCAATATCACTTCAAAATGTATTTATTTTTTTCCCTGTTATTGCTTGACTTTTAACTGACTTGTTTCAGTTAAATTGCAATGTTGTCCAAACTTTATTTCCAAACTTAAAAATACATAATAAAAAACAAACAAACAGAAAAGTTGGAGGGTTAATACAAACCAAATGTCTTCTATTCAGACACTAACCATTGACATTTTAAAATTTTTGCATCTTTTGTTATGAAGAACTGTAAATTAAGATTACTATGTTGAAGATGTAATTTTAGTCGAACTAATATTGAAGTCTATAAAATAACTGAAAATGTATAAATTATTGGTTTGATTATCATTTAAATATCTGGCCAACACCCTGAGATTTTTACAAAAACATCAAAATCTTGCAGTGTCTTTGTGCATAATGAATTACCATAACCAAGGCAAATGATTTTTTTAATTCGGCATATAGTTAAATCAACATATTTATAAATTTATTGTAAACATTTCATTTTTTAGCTATGTTTTATGCTTTATTTTGTACACATTCTATATCATAATACATCCTTGTTGACCTTACATTCACCATTTAAATTACTTTTTGATAAGATAATTTGAGACATCAATGCATTGGGAAATTATATTTTGTTATTAATTTACATTGAAATGCATAAGTGAAGAAAATGAAACTGGATTTGCATGTATTTTTCTCTTTGTGAAAATCAATATCACTTTGAAGAATTACATTTGAAGGAACAAAATAAATTTAATTTAAATGTTCTTGCATGGCAGTAAGCTAGGGGCATTATGAACTGCAAGTGCTGATTTATTTGACTGCATTTTAAAATAATGTAGAGGGAAAAATAAAGTTATTATAACTTATAGCAGTACATCAACTGCAATACTTTATAACAGTTAATGGTTAATCATGATGACTATATAGTAATTAATTAATAGTATTAAAACACTAACTTGCCAGATTGAGCATGCATGGAGCTTGAAAAAATGGGCAGGAGCCCCGAAACATTGCTACACTGACCTAATAAAAGAATCTTAGCCCTTGGAGTGCTACCTTCATTTCTTCATTATTTGAACTATTGGAGGTCACAATAGGAGGGGAGACATTGAAGGTGAGTACTGGGACATAGCAAGTGTATTGACACAATAAAGGTGGAGTGCAGTTCTTTGTCTATGGCTCGTGGTATAAATGTATGACCCATCATAAAAACACCATACCAATATCAAACAGGCAGCATTTAGCAGTGATAGAAATGAATTGTGTGGGTGGTATAGGTTCTGATTGGCCGTTCTGCTGAAGATGAGGAGTTTACAGACGCTGTACTTGGATGGCCAGCCAGGAAAAGAAAGGAATACATTAGTTTGGGGTTTGAATAGGAAACTATAGGGAAAAGTAGATTGTGTAGAATGTTTAAATTGTTAGCATTCATTTATAACAAACCATGATTGAACATTCATCCTTTTTTTAACTAATGTGTTGAAACAGTCAACTATCTCTAATAACGTATTTAAAGGGAATTAATACAAATTTTAAAAGAGGAAGCAGAAAATTCTATTCAATCTTGGCAGCACATATATGTTGCATATTTTCACTTACTTGGCAACAAAAAGACAAAATTATATAACTGGAAATATAATTTTCACAAATAAAAAATAAATAAAAAATCATTGCAATTATAGAAAATGTTCTACTTTCTACAAAAAACAAACAGAAAAGATGCAAAAAAGGTTAAAATTGTTCAATTTTGCCTGTCTGCGAGTTCCACAGTAAGACAAAAATGTTTATTGACATTGTAAAAGAAAGTGATAATAATAATAATAATGAGTAGTCTGTCTGTATGCGTAGATACTCTCTGTATTATCACATTTGCACATTTCAACAATACTATTTGTCATATTTTAAAATGTAATTTGACTCCTATGACTTCAATATACGTTGAATTCCTGTGCTGATCAGTATAATTTTCTTTACACACTAAAGTTAGCTTTCAAATAAGATCAAATCCAACAAAGCTCCCAACTGGACAGATACTGTATATCATGTTTTGCTAGTAATAGATAAGGTGCAGGTCCAGTAAGGAAATACGTATTTCACGTGCTAATAAGCATGGCATGGAAGTAAACAAACAATGATATATGTAGATGTGAATTGTAATATCTCTGGCTAATATTGAGTGTTCTGTATTAATTTGAAATAATATATAACAGCTATTTATGCCATACTTTCAATAACAAAATGATAAAATAAAATAAAACATAAAATAAAATATTGGCAAATTTTAACTTTATTAAGAGAGACTATAAGTTGATAGCTATCCCATGGATATAATATTAATAAGTTCATTAAGGGGCCATATTTCAAATACCCTCAATAGAACACACCATCCTGGGACTATATACTATCTGTAAGTACAGCTACATAACAAGTTTATGAGTATAGGTTACACATCAACCCCTAAATATGCACTGTGTAAAATATAGGAAAATCAGCAATAACATGAGCCAATATAAATCCACTCAGTCAGTGCACAAATGCATATCCCCACCCTATGAGTCTACAGGCTCCAGAGCTAGAAAATGTCTATTGGGCTCTTTATTCCAGTGTTTTCACAAGGGTGAATAACATAAAAAAGCAGTTAAATTTTGTGTGTACATTAAGTTCATAGGGGTATATAGTATTGAGTCTATGGGGTATATGCTGTCGGCATTTAGCGATGTTGGGCGGACATGTGCACCACAGCGAATCATGTCTGTCTGACGTGATAAATTGGCCCCTATGTATCCAGGAGGTTTCCAGTTGGAGTATTTTTACCTCTGTCTTCACCTCTCCTTAGGAGGGCACATGATCATTCAATATTATTCTCAAGCTTGATATAGGATGTACTTTTTGTAGAAAATGTTATGCAAGAGGAGTATCTGCAAAGCCAACCCAATATTTACCAATAATTACCAGTTAGTATCTGGTACTGGGAATCTGAGTCTGGGCAGCAAGAGGAGAAACTATAACAAGAAATGGGGTTAGAGTCGTTTTTTTTTTTATAAGATGGGAGAGTGGGGGGAGGCAGTGGCACAGAAATCTCAAAACTCCCAAACCAAAACTGTCCAGTTGGGAGCTTTGTTGCATCTGATCTGTTTTGAATGTTAAAGTCACTGACCAACCCAGAACGACATAAATAATAGTACTGTGTAAGTACGATTTTTTTTATCTAAAACTCAAATGATATTATGAAATGGCTCAAAGTCAGCTATCTTAAAATAAACATAAATTTTACAGAACCAATTTACTTAACATCTAGAATAACTATGTATATTTTACATCTGTGCAAAATTAGCTAAATATTTATTTTAAAAAAAAGTGTAAAATTTGCTCACAGCTCTGCAAGAGAAAAAAAACCTTTGACTTTGGTTCTTCATGTGATAAAGTTGGACACTCCTGCTATATACACTGCAGAAGCCTGGGATTGGCTTCACTGGGCAGCTATATTTTTATCATACATAATGCAAGAGGGTGAGTGAATAGCTGCAGAAAATGACCAGCCAGGCTGTTCACCTTCAAGCAGAATGCCCTAAGGTAGCTGCTCTATTAGGCTGCATATAAACAGGTCTCTGGAGTATAGGATTGGGCTTTTTGTAGCTTTTATAGAGTCTCATTCTTCTTTAACACCAGATAAAACTATTTTTGTCAATGCGTGTAGTTTTATTTCACATCCGTAACTATGACTTTCTGCTGGGTCATTTTATCCAAGTTTCTTAAACACAAGAATAACAGAAACAATTGTTCTTCAAGAGAGTTAAAATAGCACAAATTACTTTATTAACTGACCAGATATTATTAGGCCATTAAACTGTATGAATATAAATTCATTGCTGCATAAACTCCCCAAGTGTCAATACATTAACTAATGCAATATAATGAGCAATAAATCATCAAACATTTTGTCTTTGGATTGAAAGAGCATATACAGCTGATAATTATGGTGATGTCAATTCATTTTCTTATATGTAACAAAACCATTCTAATTTGCATTCACATGCACATAAAAATAAATAAAGTTGGAAAGGAAATTTAAAAAGTATTGTATAGATTGCTAAAATTATTTTTCAGATCAAATGCATTACACAAAAAGCAGGTGAAAATGATCAGGCACTCTGTAATTTAAATGCACTAATTCTGGTGAAAAGTAAATGTGTTGTGAGAAAATACCTCTATTTAAAAGATTCCATCTCATGAGTTTGCAATTTATGAACTAGACGTGCACTTGTTTAACTGAATGCTGAACATAGCCACTGGTATGGCAATTCAGCTATTTTTCTAATAGTGCAAAAGACAAAGTGCAAATGCCGAAATTCACAAAGTGTGCATGTCTATTAGCATCATTTTCATTTTTCTATTAGCATTTTCATGTTTGCACCTATGAACAATCATTTATTTGTGTGTATGTGACGAAAAAGAAATTAGTTTTTTTCCTATTTTCCTCTTTTTGATAATGGGGCCGATTTAACATGCTGCTCTTAATTTATCAGCCCCCTCTGAGGATTTATCCGCCACCTCTGATACGATTAAGATGATTGACACCCCCTGCTAGCGGCTGCAAATCTCCAGGGGGCAGCATTGCACAAGCATTTCACTAGAAATGCTTGTTCAATGTTAAATGCTGACAGCTGTTGGCATTTAGCGATGTCAGGCGGACATGTCGCTTGGAGAACTTTAATATGCATTTCTAAAAATTTTATTTGCAAACAAACAAGAAAATAGCATTTAATCAGAGTTCAGCATGAAATAATATTCCAATTTTTTTAAAATATGAAAACTTCTGAAGTCCATAGAATTAAAAACTGTGCATTTGACAACTTATTTTTATAGCCCTTAGATTATTCCTCTACTAACATGACAACCTTACAGTATGAGTGCAACTCCTCTGAGTTGTTTTTTTTTAATCATAGTGTGATTTGCATAAATATGTCTGAAAATTTTTCAGCACTAATTAATTGCTTTAAATTTGTAACATTTCTTCTTGTATTATCATTGCAACAGCATACAATTATCAGCCGTATATAAAGAAAATGCAAATACAGAATTCAATCACACAAATGTAAAGTTAAAAATGACAATCATTTTAGTGTAAAATAAAATGCTATTTTGTATTACTGCATTTTATTCTTAAATAAATTAGTTTTGTTATCATGCAAGGGTTAGACAAAAAAAAAATGTTCCAACTAACAAGAGCATTTATTTTACACCAAAATATATTTTTATATTCACTGACATTCACATATTTTTCATATACTTAATGCTGGTGTGATATGTTGCCAGGATTTGAGGCAAAATATATCTTTCTCTCTCCTTACCTTAGTCTACTACAATACTCAATTAACTCCTTGGATTCCAGAAAGAGCTTAATGATATATTTTACATTATAACGAACACTTCCAATGATAAGATAAATTCATACATTTTTGCTCTTAAACACACTTATAATTATCTTTTGAAATTATCCTAATAAAAAAAAAAATCATCCTCCCTGTAGCAAAAATACCTACAGTATTTCAAATTGGATAATTTACTGTCAACACTTGAGAAAATGATCAGTATATTTGTTACAGCCAGAAAGCTTAAATGCTTCACACGTTCATGCGTGTAAACCACTGAATGATTTTCTTTTTTAGAAAATATGGCTTCATTTGCACGCTGAATTAACCTTGCAATAAAATGGCAAACCCTCAATTTGGAACAGACGCTAATGGAATATGTAAACACATTGTTCTTCTGTGTGATATATTAATGAATTACTAGTCTTGGAATAGGCACTGCTAGCATGAAATATTTTGAAACATGTTTACTGCCAATGAAAGTTATTGGCTACCATAAGATTATGTACATCATTGATATTTTTGCTCTTTTTAATACAAGGATGCCATGTTTAGATAAGAAATATGTATACATATGATTTGCAAAGATAAACTTTAACATGGCGAGATAACCCTTTGACTACCAGCTAGGGCTATAACTTGTATAAATAAAAGCAGAGAAGCGCTTATCCTGGGATCTTATTGTGCTGTAGGCCCTTCGAAATCAAAGGGTTAAGGAGCTTATTTCTAGCATTTAGTTAAACAACACAAATCAGTGTATCCTGCCCACATCTTTTCATTGACATATAAACCCTCTTAACTATCAACAGCTGAAATTTTCAACAATAATAAAATACAATTTAGAGTTTCATCACACTTATTTCTATATGTTAGTTTAAGAATGGGACAACATAAAGTTTTTTTTCATCACACTCACATGAAGTTATTGACATTTAATATTCATGCATGGAAAAACATGGCAGAAAGCATGACACTGATTATGCACAAAAGTTTACTTACAGGTAATATGTGTAGGAGTTATAGCTTCTTCTGCCATGATGAAGCAAGGGTTTAGGCAGTGGTAAGAAGGGTGAATGGAAGGAAAGAAAAGCCAGATATTAATGTATGAAAAATCAAGATGAACGAGAACAGATCAGATGACATGAGTGAAACAAGCAAATTACATCTAAGACAGAACATGCAACACATCAGAATATATGGTTTTACTAAACCTGTTCATAAAGTAAATTAGGGATTTATCTGC
Organism: Bombina bombina; assembly: GCF_027579735.1. Taxonomy (NCBI): domain Eukaryota; kingdom Metazoa; phylum Chordata; class Amphibia; order Anura; family Bombinatoridae; genus Bombina; species Bombina bombina. Next base: position 815,277,601 of record NC_069503.1, read on the forward strand.
TAATAACGTTTCTTAAATGTTTACTCCTATTATCAATTTTTCTTCGTTCTCTTGCTATCTTAATTTAAAAAGCAGGAATCTAAAGCATAGGAGCCGGCCCATTTTAGGTTCAGCACCCTGGATAGAGCTTGCTTATTAGTGGCTACATTTAGTCAACCAATAAGCAAGTGTAGCCTAGGTTCTGAACCAAAAATGGGACTGGCTCCTAAGCTTTACATTCCCGCTTTTGAAATAAAGATAGAAAGAGAACGAATAAAAATTGATAATAGGAGTAAATGAAAAAGTTGCTTAAAATTGCATGCTCTATCTGAATCATTAAATAAATAAATTGGGTTTAGTATCCCTTTAAATATATTGTTTGTTTTGCTAGCTAAATTGTGGGATAAGCCTTGCAACTGGAATAGCATAGAGCTTTGTTAAATTAATTGTGCAGTTTCAGCCAAATCACTGATTAGTAAGAGCAATTTATATAATGGGGCCTATTCAATTAGCTTTCACTAATGTAAGCTTATAAAACATAAAGACAGCCACGGTACAGATACTCTATGGCAGCAGAGTTTGCAACTATGTATAACATTACTCTAAACTTTGTTGCAAACACTGCTGCCAGATGGCTAAGGATACATACATGCTCCTGAGCTCACCTAGGATTACTTTTTAACAAAGGATGCCAAGAGAACTAAGCAAAATTGATAATACTAGTAAATTATAAAATTGTTTAAACTTCCATGCTGAATCATAAATGATTAATTTTGACGTTACTGGCCCTTTAATTATAAACCACGTAATTATTACTATAAAATATCTCTTTGATCTGTATGTTCAATTAATAGGATTTAGTCTCTTATCAATGAACTGTTCTCAACCACAGATACCATCAAATCCTGTCCTTGAGGTATATGGATGAATAGGGGAACTTCATATTTAGGATATTGTATTATTTAACACAATAAAAAGAGACATATTTCCTTTATAATGAGTCAAATGGAACACTGTGTAGCTGTTAAATAAATTGAGAGTATAGCTGTATTTTAGTTAAATCCAGCTGTTTCTATACAGTGATGATTTTTTGAGACAATATATTGTTGATTTTTTAAACAATAATCATAATATATTACCATTTTGTTTTTATAAAATGAGGCTAACAAAACATTGTATTTGTAATTAAAATGTAAGAATTTTTAGTTAAAACTACATGCTCTGTAATCACTATACCATTTATTTTAAGTTGAGTGATGGTTTTACTTTCCTTTTTAGATGGGGACCCAGTTCTCTTGAAAATACAGTGAAATAACCTATAAATTAACAGTACACAGTATTTTTTGTTTATATACTTACAGAGTATCTTAAATATCTATGAACTTTGGTAACCAATTTATAACAAAGCCACTCTACATTATTGCCAAGATTTGTGCCAGGTATAATTTTAATGCCGAATGATGGCTTAATCAGAGGCTTATAATTGGATTCCATTCCCATGTGTCATCTAACTCCTCCCTAAATCTTTGTATGTCATTTATATTGGAGAGTTTATAATCCATGTGTAACATGACTACAAAAAAGATGATGCTTTCTGAGTTTTACCCAGAATCCTTAGACATCGGGGGAGCAGTGTATGAGTAAATGTTGCCCATCTGAGCCATGCAGATATGCAGTAAAATGGTCTTAATTTTTCTAAATGTGAAATTGATGTTTATGGAACATACATACAGCAAAGCGTCTATGAGGCATAATGTGAAAACAATGTTCGATTAAAAATGAATCTGAATGAACAAATATTTGATATAAAAACACAAACAAGGAGCCAAATATGTAAATGGAATGTTTGAAGTTTGCTGACTAATTACAATAAAAAAAAACCTTCATGATAGTGTAATTTAACTAAAGCATACTTTTATCACTTTTTTGAAACAGTGTAGACTATGTAAGAACAGAGCAAAGTGATGTGATGTCTGGATGGTAATAACCACTGGTGTCGCTGGGTTGAAAGTAAGACCAGGGAATTGCAGGGATTTAACCCAGGAACAACTAGTAATACATTGATTGAATACCCTGATGCCAGCTATAGTGATCTAAACTCCTGTGTCAGCTAATAATACACAAAACAGTGATTTCACCTACTGTGATTTATAGAAACACAAAGACCAGTTACTAAATTCAATGTGCTTGCTAGTTGCAAATAATGCAGTGATTAATCCCCTCTGGCAAATAGCAACTAATAGCAGTGATTATTTAACAAAATATGGCAATAATAAACATTTACAACTGAGCCCCAGTGGCTCCTAGAAGCAAATAGCAGTGGTTTAAACCATCTATAGCTTTTCCATAGGTAGAGGCACTTTCTAGTGTTGCTACCCAATTGCCTTTTCAATCTTCTCGTATGCATGGGCAACTACAGTTGTAATCAAAATGATTCAACCCCCATTGCAAATTAGGTTTGCTGTCAACATTTACAGACTTTCAGCTGTTTGCAAAGAACAATTCAAACAAAAGCAATTGAAATAGCTAAACACAACGAATGCTTCAAGTGGTTTCCCCAAATTCAACAGAAAATGCAACTATTAATAAATTCTGCAGTCTCAAAATTATTTAACCCCCTGAATAGAATCCCTTACAACACAAATCCTTCACAGCACAAATATGAAAAATAGGTGTTGTCTGAAGCACACCTGATGCAACTAATTGAGGGCTTCATTAGTTGCACCAGGTGCGCTTGAGCTAGAACACATGAAATACCTGAACTGGCTAGGGGTTTGTTGAGTGTCACATTTGAATGCATGTTAGAAATATGGCTAAGTCAAAAGAATGGTCCAAAGGATTAAGAGATGAGATCATAACAAACAAGGAACAGGATACAAAATGATAGTGAAAGCACTGAATGTTCCTAGAGACACCGTTGGAAGCAAAGTTTGCAAGTTTGCAAAGTTAAAGGAGCAGTGGTTACACTACCTGGACAGGACAGGAAAAATAAGCTATCAATGGCTGCAACCAGATTTCCAGAAGTTTTGGAATTCTGTTCTGTGGAGCGATGAAACAAAACTGGAACTTTTCTGCGCGATGGATCAGCAGTATGTCTGGAGGAAGTAGAATGAAGCATACGCTGAAAAGATACTCTGCCTACAGTTAAGCATGGTGGTGGCTCGGTGATGCTCTGGGGCTGCTTTGCTTCCTCTGCCACTGTAAACCTGCAGCATGCGGAAGGCAAGATGTATTCATTGAAGTATCAGGAAATCCTAGGAGAAAATGTCATGCCGCCTGTGAGGAAGCTGAAGCTTGGGCATCATTTGACCTTCCAACAGGACAATGATGCCAAGCATACCTCAAATTCCACCAAGGCATGAAGAATGATTCTAAAATGGCCATCACAGTCATCTGACTTGAACCCCAAAGAAAATCTCAGGTGGGATTTGAAGAAGGCTGTTGCAGCATTAAAACCCAAGAATATTACTGAACTGGAGGCCATTGATCCTAAGGAATGGGCTAAGATTCCTCAGGAACACTGCCGGAAGCTGGTATCTGGCTATACCTCTCGTTTGCAGCAGGTCATAACAACAAAATTGTGCTCTTCTAAGTACTAAAGATGCTTGCCATGAAAGGGTTGAATAATTCTGAGACTGCAGAATTCATTAAAATTGCATTTCCAGTTGAATTTGTGGAAACCACTTGAAGCATTCATTGTGTTGAGCTATTTCAATTGCTTTTGTTTGATTTGTTCATTGCAAACAGCTGAAAGTCTGTAAATGTTGACAATAAACCTGATTTGCAATGGGGGTTGAACAATTTTGATTACAACTTTAAGCCAGTTCTTAATGAAAGTGGTCATGATGGACGCTTACATATTTGTAGCATACAGAGTTTCTGACTGCAGGTGCATCCTTAAATGGCATGCACAGTTTAAATTCACATGGTAAGGGGCATGCAACTTCTAAATACAATCACTGCTGTGTCTGTGCACTGTTAATTCAATAGGGTAGAATCCATCTTAGAAAAGCAGTTACCATATTTGAAAAGGAAATTGCTCTCAAGGTTAATATATACTGTATACTGTACATGTCCAAATGAACATTTGTAGATTTACTAACCAAGGGCCAGAGCATTAATCCCTTGTATCCTCCTACAGACACCACTGGTAATTACCATATTAAACTAAATAAATAAATATATTGGGCTTTGTAATTGTTATTGTTACTAACTTGCATAACTAAATATAAACTAAAATTTGTTTTATTAATTAAACATTATTAATTATTAAACTGACACCAGATCAGGCAAACTATACTAATATCATTTGATAAGAGAGTAAATGAAGGATACAACTGTACTAGCCCTTCTCCCTGTGCCTAATGTAAAATAATTTGATTGACAGCAGAATAATGCTTTCAAAATTAATTTTTGCTTTCATGTATTTAATATGAACATATACTTAGATGTATATAAACTGTATGTGTGTTTGTATACAAATGATTCTGGGTTTGTTTTTAAATTAGGCTATTAGGTTATGTAAATGAAAGATAGATTGTAGATTATACTCAGTTTTGGTAATATCTTGTCCTAAAATCCAAAATGGTCTATTATCTGTCCATCTGGATCTTGTTTCTACCCAGGCCTGGGTTATACTAACACTTGGCCATCCTATAGCATATCTCAAGGAATTATCTTTAAAAACAAATCATAGACAAGAAAAGGTGCTAGTTCTAATTAAAAGGGAAATAATATAACATAAATAGCTCAAATTTGTTAATTTTTAGACAAATTTACTGATTCTTCTTATACATATGGCAGACTATGCCACCCATAGAAAATAAAACTTGTATATTAGCCTTCTAGTCCTTGTCCTTGACATATACATAATGCAGAGATCTATTTATAAAGTTTACACTAATACTTGTAATATATTGTCCATACTGTTATTGTTACTATGTTTATAATTATTATTGTTACATTTCTAACTGTAATATTCATCAGTAGAAAACATCAAATTAATACACAACAATGCATTATTATTTTGGAAGAGCTAAATTTAGAGGCTACAAATAATTATTTGATTATTAATTAAAAAATATTTTTTTCCTGGATTGTATTAGGTATGCATAATTCATTCACAGTCAACATGATTACAATAAAACTTGTTTTATAGTTACACAGAATAAAATTATATATTGATTGTTTTAAATATATTGATGTTCCTCAGCCTGTTATTGTCTTGTGTGTCTCTTCTGGGGCAGACAATCATTTTAATCAGAAACTAACGGCTAGATTTAGAGTTCTGCTGCATGCTTTTTTTCCCCCGCACCTTTTAAATACCGCTGGTATTTAGAATTCACAGAAGGGCTGCGTTAGGCTCCAAAAAGGGAGCGGAGAACATATTTAATGCCACTGCAACTCTCGATACCAGCGGTGCTTACGGACGCGGCCAGCTTCAAAAACGTGCTCGTGCACGATTCCCCTATAGGAAACAATGAGGCTGTTTGAGCTGAAAAAAAACCTAACACCTGCAAAAAAGCAGCGTTCAGCTCCTAACGCAGCTACATTGTTTCCTATGGGGAAACACTTCCTAAGTCTGCACCTAACACCCTAACATGAACCCCGTGTCTAAACACCCCTAACCTTACACTTATTAACCCCTAATCTGCCGCCCCCGCTATCGCTGACCCCTGCATATTATTATTAACCCCTAATCTGCCGACCGCACACCGCTGCCACCTACGTTATCCCTATGAACCCCTAATCTGCTGCCCCTAACACCGCCGACCCCTATATTATATTTATTAACCCCTAATATGCCGCCCCGAATGTCGCTGCTACCTACCTACACTTATTAACCCCTAATCTGCCGACCGGACCGCGCCGCTATTATAATAAAATTATTAACCCCTAATCCGCCTCACTCCCGCCTCAATAACCCTATAATAAATAGTATTAACCCCTAATCTGCCCTCCCTAACATCGCCGACACCTAACTTCAAGTATTAACCCCTAATCTGCCGATCGGAGCTCACCGCTACTCTAATAAATTTTTTAACCCCTAAAGCTAATTCTAACCCTAACACCCCCTAAGTTAAATATAATTTTATTCTAACGAAATAAATTAACTCTTATTAAATAAATTATTCCTATTTAAATCTAAATACTTACCTGTAAAATAAACCCTAATATAGCTACAATATAAATAATAATTATATTGTAGCTATTTTAGGATTAATATTTATTTTACAGGCAACTTTGTATTTATTTTAACCAGGTACAATAGCTATTAAATAGTTAATAACTATTTAATAGTTACCTAGTTAAAATAATTACAAAATTACCTGTAAAATAAATCCTAACCTAAGTTACAATTAAACCTAACACTACACTATCAATAAATAAATTAAATAAACTACCTACAATTATCTACAATTAAACCTAACACTACACTATCAATAAATTAATTAAATACAATACCTACAAATAAATACAATTAAATAAACTAACTAAAGTACAAAAAATAAAAAAGAACTAAGTTACAAAAAATAAAAAAATATTTACAAACATTAGAAAAATATTACAACAATTTTAAACTAATTACACCTACTCTAAGCCCCCTAATAAAATAACAAAGCCCCCCAAAATAAAAAATGCCCTACCCTATTCTAAAATTAAAATAGAAAAGCTCTTTTACCTTACAAGCCCTGAAAAGGCCCCTTTGCGGGGCATGCCCCAAAGAATTCAGCTCTTTTGCCTGTAAAAAAATAAAACATACACTACCCCCCCAACATTACAACCCACCACCCACATACCCCTAATCTAACCCAAACCCCCCTTAAATAAAGCTAACACTAAGCCCCTGAAGATCTCCCTACCTTGTCTTCACCACACCGGGTCCCGATCGGTCCAGAAGAGCCTCCGATGTCTTGATCCAAGCCCAAGCGGGGGGCTGAAGAGTGACGTCCATCCTCGGGCTGAAGTCTGGATCCAAGCGGCAGCTGAAGAAATCCATCATCGGGATGAAGTCTTCTATGAAGCAGCATCTTCAATCTTCTTTCTTCCGGAGCCATCATCTTCCAGCCGACGCGGAACATCCTCTTCTACCGACACCTACTCGCCAAATGACGGTTCCTTTAAATGACGTCATCCAAGATGGCGTCCGTCGAATTCCGATTGGCTGATAGGATTCTATCAGCCAATCGGAATTAAGGTAGGAAAATTCTGATTGGCTGATGGAATCAGCCAATCAGATTGAGCTCGTATTCTATTGGGTGATCGGAACAGCCAATAGAATGCAAGCTCAATCTGATTGGCTGATCGGATCAGCCAATCGGATTGAACTTGAATCTGATTGGCTGATTCCATCAGCCAATCAGAATTTTCCTACCTTAATTCCGATTGGTTGATAGAATCCTATCAGCCAATTGGAATTCGATGGACGCCATCTTGGATGACGTCATTTAAAGGAACCGTCATTCAGCGAGTAGGCGTCGGTAGAAGAGGATGTTCCGCGTCGGCTGGAAGATGATGGCTCCGGAAGAAAGAAGATTGAAGATGCTGCTTCATAGAAGACTTCATCCCGATTATGGACTTCTTCAGCGCCCGCTTGGATCAAGACTTCAGCCCGATGATGGATTTCTTCAGCCGCTGCTTGGATCCAGACTTCAGCCCGAGGATGGACGTCACTCTTCAGCCCCCTGCTTGGGCTTGGATCAAGACATCGGAGGCTCTTCTGGACAGATCGGGACCCGGTGTGGTGAAGACATGGTAGGGAGATCTTCAGGGGCTTAGTGTTAGGTTTATTTAAGGGGGGTTTGGGTTAGATTAGGGGTATGTGGGTGGTGGGTTGTAATGTTGGGGGGGGTATTGTATGTTTTTTTTTCACAGGCAAAAGAGCTGAATTCTTTGGGGCATGAACCGCAAAGGGCCCTTTTCAGGGCTGTTAAGGTAAAAGAGCTTTTCTATTTTAATTTTAGAATAGGGTAGGGCATTTTTTTATTTTGGGGGGCTTTGTTATTTTATTAGGGGGCTTAGAGTAGGTGTAATTAGTTTAAAATTGTTGTAATATTTTTCTAATGTTTGTAAATATTTTTTTATTTTTTGTAACTTTTTATTTTTTGTACTTTAGTTAGTTTATTTAATTGTATTTATTTGTAGGTATTGTATTTAATTAATTTATTGATAGTGTAGTGTTAGGTTTAATTGTAGATAATTGTAGGTAGTTTATTTAATTTATTTATTGATAGTGTAGTGTTAGGTTTAATTGTAACTTAGGTTAGGATTTATTTTACAGGTAATTTTGTAATTATTTTAACTAGGTAACTATTAAATAGTTATTAACTATTTAATAGCTATTGTACCTGGTTAAAATAAATACAAAGTTGCCTGTAAAATAAATATTAATCCTAAAATAGCTACAATATAATTATTATTTATATTGTAGCTATATTAGGGTTTATTTTACAGGTAAGTATTTAGCTTTAAATAGGAATAATTTATTTAATAAGAGTTAATTTATTTCGTTAGAATAAAATTATATTTAATTTAGGGGGGTGTTAGGGTTAGGGTTAGAATTAGCTTTAGGGGTTAAAAATTTTATTAGAGTAGCGGTGAGCTCCGATCGGCAGATTAGGGGTTAATACTTGAAGTTAGGTGTCGGCGATGTTAGGGAGGGCAGATTAGGGGTTAATACTATTTATTATAGGGTTATTGAGGTGGGAGTGAGGTGGATTAGGGGTTAATAACTTTATTATAATAGCGGCGCGGTCCGGTCGGCAGATTAGGGGTTAATAAGTGTAGGTAGGTAGCGGCGACGTTGGAGGCAGCATATTAGGGGTTAATAAATATAATATAGGGGTTGGCGGTGTTAGGGGCAGCAGATTAGGGGTTCATAGGGATAACGTAGGTGGCAGCAGTGTGCGGTCGGCAGATTAGGGGTTAAAAATTTTTAATAGAGTGGCAGCGATGTGGGGGGACCTCGGTTTAGGGGTACATAGGTAGTTTATGGGTGTTAGTGTACTTTAGAGCACAGTAGTTAAGAGCTTTATAAACCGGCGTTAGCCCAGAAAGCTCTTAACTACTGACTTTTTTCTGCAGCTGGAGTTTTGTCGTTAGATTTCTAACGCTCACTTCAGCCAAGACTCTAAATACCAGCGTTAGAAAGATCCCATTGAAAAGATAGGATACGCAAATGGCGTAGGGGGATCTGCGGTATGGAAAAGTCGCGGCTGCAAAGTGAGCGTTAGACCCTTTCCTGACTGACTCCAAATACCAGAGGGCGGTAAAAACCAGCATTAGGAGCCTCTAACGCTGGTTTTGACGGCTACCGCCCAACTCTAAATCTAGCCGTAAATATGGAGGAGAGCACAGAACTAGAGATTTTATTTTAGAGAGAAAAAACAGAATCTGGAACCAACAGCTGGGTGTCTTTATAAAACTTTACTGCTATGTTGTTCAACATGTTAAATGCAAATTCTGAGTAATCGAGTAAGAGCAAAAATTCCTGAAATTAACACAGTGGGTCAAAAGTAAAATAGAAAAATATGTAGACATATTGGTACATTTATTTGCATTATACATAAAGCAGTTTGCTTCTCATCCAGGGCCTGATGATCAAAAACTCGCTGGCATGGAGAGAAATCTTGCCAAATCTTTGGGGGCTTTTTTGAGCATTATTTTGTAATGCAGATGTCTCTCCTTCACACTCAGAACCACACATAGGGCTAGATTGCGAGTGGCGCGCTAACTGTTGTGTGCAAGCGAAAAAAGGTTTTATGCGGCTGTTTGTGCACATAGTTTTTTTAGCTCGTATTACAAGTTGAAAGTAAACGCAATCGATTCATCACAACTGTTTCGCAAAAAAAAAGTCTCACAAAACCCCAACAAAATACATTACAAAGTAAAATCAAACTCATAATAATACTATCTAATAAAAATTATATAAAAAAAAATTACACAAAAAAAGTTATAAAGGCTCAAAGATATGAGGTCTCAGGTGTTAGAAAAAAAAGGCAGGCAAAGGGCTTTAACAGATATTCATACATACACATGTCTAAATATGTATATGTAAACAAAAACTATGTCCAAATTCCTATTCCTTATGTTACTTGCCCTTGCAAATGATGTAGAGTCTAACCCTGGTCCCCCAGCAAATTCCATTCCTAGCCTTCCAACTAAAAACTTTGTGCACTGTAATATCCGCAGCTTACTACCAAAAATCGATGCACTGCAAGTTTGGTGTTTACAATACAAGCCAAAAATCATTGTGATCTCTGAATCATGGCTAACTGCAAAAATACCTGACTCTGTCATTGCAATACATGGGTATTCATGCCATAGAATTGACAGAGCAAAGAGAGGAGGCGGCATTGTTATTTATGTTGACAATTCCACAAAGTTCACCCCCATACAAAAATCTAGCTCTCCTGCCACCTTTGATTTCCTTTCTGGCAAAATTGAGATCCCTTGCAGTAAATCAATTATTGTTGCAGGAATCTACCGCCCACCTAGCTCCCCTGTGCATTCCATTTCGGACAAAGCACAGCTCCTTAGTGAATCCATAGCTCAAAACCCAAAAAGTGAAATTTTGGTTTTTGGAGATTTTAACATTGCTTGGCTGAATCCAAAAAATAACAGTTGTCGCTCGCTGTTTAAATCTTTGCAGCTAACGCAATTAATCTCCTCCCCAACTCGCATAAACATCAAAAGCCATAATCATACCCTGCTCGACTGGATTCTCTCCACTTCTCCCAACCGAATCCAGGAGGCAGGTGTTCTCCCTAACAATTTCAGTGACCACTGCTAAGTGTACTGCGTGCGCAAAATAAAGGCTACTAAATCCTCTCCCAAGGTTAAAATCACCAGGTCCTTCAAAAAATGTAATATTCAATCATTTCTAAATGACATCAAGAACCTCCCCTGGCACAGATTAAACCTAATCCAAGATCTAGACTCTGCAGTTAAATTCTTTCAGTCTGAACTCCTACAAGTGTGGAGTTTACATGCCCCGCTGCGTAAGGTGAGAGTAAAAGGAGCACACTTGAATTGGATCACAGCTGACCTTATTCAAATGTACTAATTTCGGGAATTAATTGTGCTGAAAGTTCAAGCATACTGGCTCTATGAATGATCACTGTGTATATAGACAATGGCGAAATATATGCACTAAACAAACAACATTGGCTAAGGCCCAATATTTCTGTGAAAATCTAAAAAAACTAACCATAGAAAGTTTTGGAAAATCATAAATAACTTACAAAATCCACCAATCCACTCCCAACCCTCCAATGTCAATGTGGATAACCAAAACCTGCAACTCCCCTTAGAAGTAGCAAATGCCTTTAACAATTATTTTGTCGGATGCTCCACCACCCTGATTGAAAAACTAATAAATGGCACGCATCCTGAAGCTACAAATGTGGATCAGGCCCCACTAAAACAGCAAAGACCCAATATAGAGAAGTTCAATTTTAGATCTGTACCCATCAATGTCGTTAAGAAACACCTTAATAATCTAAAAATTAAAAACCAGTCTGGACCTGATCAAACCCCAGCAATGCTGTTGAGGCTCAGTGCGCCGGAAATTGCTAAGCCTGTTAAAACCCTAATTAACGAATCCTTGGTGTCTGGATACATACCCAAACTCTGGAAAACTGCAAGAGTAGTGCCTATTCATAAAAGTGGGGAGTTAACCTTGGTTTCTAACTATCACCTTATATCATTGCTCCCAGTATTGTCAAAAATCTTAGAAAAATGCGTCTATACGCAATTATGTGAGTATTACCAACTTTCTAACTATCTGACTCCTGATCAATCAGGTTTTTGACCGAATCACTCCACTACAACTGCCCTCCTAAAAGTTTTCAACGACATCCAAACTGGCATGGAACAAGGTGACCTAACTGGAGTTATTTTCCTTGATTTTGCTAAGGCTTTTGACACAGTGGACCAAGACATACTACTGCTCAAACTAAAAAACTCTGGTATGGCTGATCGTCCGTTAACCTGGTTTAGATCCTATGTATCGGATTGATCACAATATGTCTCTGTTTCTAACAGTGACTCCCTCCCTCTCCCAGTCACGTGTGGTGATCCCCAAGGTTCCATTATCGGCCCCCTACTATTCACATTATTTATAAATGATTTGCCTAATGTCTGCAAATCCTCAACTGTACACATGTACACAGACAACACGGTAATCTATGCAAACAAATCTGATCTGCCGCAGCTTGAAGCAGTGCTCCATGACCAGTTCACAGAGGTAGAAAAGTGGATCTCAAAAAACAAACTCTTCTTAAACACTGACAAAACTGTCACAATGATCTTTGGAACTGGGCCTTAATTACACAAATTACAAAATTTCCATCTACACATCAAAACAAAATCCAATTGCACACTTACCGCAGTCCACTCTTTCAAATACTAGGGTATGTTCTTAGACCCTAATCTATCTTTTGGCCTCTAAATTTTATCCAAAATGAGGTGCCCTGTACAGAAACAAATCTTGCCTCAGCCCTACAGTAAAGGAAAAGATTGTACAGCAAATGCTGATGCCTATCATGGATTATGGGGACGTAGTATACGCACCTGCACTGCAAACTCACCTTAATTAACTTAATACATTGTATAACTCGTTCTGCCGCTTTGTGCTACAATGTAACTACAAGACCCACCATTGTGACATGCTAAAAGAACTAAACTGGCTGACGCTGGAATCCAGACGCACCCTCCATCTTTCCTGCTTTGTTTTTAAGAGCCTTTCTGGGAATCTCCCACCCTACCTGAGCAGAATGCTCTCCCCAGCTATTCCCACCTCCTATAACCTTCGATCCAGTACCAGCACAATATTTAGCTTGCCTCAATACAAAAAGAAAGCAGCTCGATCCTCCTTTTCCTACAGAGCGCCACAGTTATGGAATGACCTCCCGCACACTTTCAAACCTTCCCCAAGCCTAATATCCTTTAAGAGATCCCTCTCTACATATCTCAAAACAGAATGCACCTGTCATAGTTGATTATATATTTCTTACCTGTTCTATGTAAAATGTTTGCATCTATTGTGTATTATTATTGTTTTTGAATTTTATTGTACCCTATTGTATCAATGCAATGTTTTGTGGACCCAGGACATACTTGAAAAATGAGAGAAATCTCAATGTATCCTTCCTGGTAAAATATTTTATAAATAAATAAATATATATATATATATATATATATATATATATATATATATATATATATATATATATATATATATATATATATATTTATATATGTGTTCATATGTATTTATATGTGCATATCTGTATTTACAGACATATATACACATAAATACATACGTATACATATAAAGATATATATATATATATATAGAAGTGCATTGAAGCCCTTAGCAGTTAAGTAGATGAAAAAATGTAATATCATATTTATGCAATACTCATTTTTAACCCTGTTTGACCCTGGTCGTTATGCCCTTAAGGATCAGCGCCGTACCCTTCTTTCTTAAAAAAGAAAGAAAAAAAAAAACCTTTTATTTTAAGTACTGGCAGACTTTCTGTCAGTACTTAAGATGAGTGTGACAATTGTGGGGTGGGGATAGAAGAGAACTGTTTGAGAGGGGTCAGGGAGGGATCGGGGGGTGGGATGTGTCAGGTGGGAGGCTGATCTCTACACTAAAGCTTAAATTAACCCTACAAGCTACCTAATTAACCCTTCACTGCTGGGCATAATGCAAGTGTGGTGCGCAATGGAATTTAGCGGCCTTCTAAATACCAAAGAGCAATGCCAAAGCTATATAAAGTATATCTGCTATTTCTGAACAAAGGAGATCCCAGAGAAGAATTTATAACAATTTGTGCCATGATTGCACAAGCTGTTTGTAAATAGTTTCAGTGAGAAACCTAAAATTGTGAAAAAATTAAAAAAAATTTTATTTGATTGCATTTGGCGGTGATATGGTGGCATGGAATATACCAAAATGGGCCTAGATCAATACTTTGGGTTGTCTACTAAAAAAATATAAATTATATATATATATTGATAGGTAAATATAAAAGAGGCTCTATTTCTGTTTAAATGTAGTGAGGGCAAAAATGCTAAAATGCTCTGGTCTTTTTGGGGAAGTTTTTGTCTGAAATGCCCGGTCCTTAAGGGTTTTAACTATGTATTTACTATAAATATTTCACATTTTTTGCACTAGTCAGGTTGTGTTCGTATTACAAGTTTAAAATACCTTATTTCGCGCTAGCATTAACCAGAAAAACCTAACAAGTTTTCACATGCGCTTACATGTATTCACCCATAGAAATCAATGGAGAAAAGAAAGTGAAACCCCCCCCCCATAAATATGTATTATAATGTTTTCATCTACTTAAAGGCAAGGGGCTCTAATGCACTTATATATATATATGTCTATATGTGTGTACATATATATTAATGTTTTTATATGTGTATATATGACTAAATACATATATACACATATAGATACATTAATATATATATATATATATATATATATAAATATATACACATCTACAGACTATATATATATATGAAATAGCAGGTTTTCCAGCACTCCAACCTTGGTTAATTCTCACACACCTGGGTGCAGTCCTTAATGGAATATATAGAACAATTTTTGTAGAATGAAGGGCACTCTCAGGTTTTTTTTAGTATTTGCAAAACAAAGATATTTATTCTTAATATCAACAATTCTTCATAGTCGACCTTTCGGCTTTCACTGAAGTCTTCTTCAAGACAAACAACATATGTAGAATAAAAGAATAAACAACCAATGTATACAAACACATGATTATAAACTAACGTGAAAATATATACACCCAACACCACTTATATTATTCTTTTTAAAATTATATAAAAGGATAACCTTGTATACAAGTCAATGGTTACTAAGCCAGATAAAAAAAAAAACACTACTTAACAAAATAAAAAAATAATACACAAAAAGATGGTGACCCATGTAGAGCGATGACTGATCAGACCAATAGCGAAATGCTGAAGAGCTTCCATAAGGAGGGTGCCAAATATAAGCAAAACCACCTAACTTTAAAATGTATACAGCCATCTCCATTAAACATGTGTTCATAAGACAGTACTAAAAATACAATGAAAAATACATCATAACACTAAACAGGGCTATACACGAAGTGGTAGCACAAAAATTTAAATCTAAATATAATGATATATGGGCACTACCCTCTAAATCATAATTAACTTGAGAGGCTTCATGAACAATAAGAATTGACTATGCCTGTTACTGTGTTACACATAGGCCATATCTCAAATCATGTAGAGAGAGCAAAACGCATAACAATGCCACAAATATAAACCTCCCTAATACAATCATTCTTATAGCAGTAGGTATGTATCACAAGGTATATGAACCCAGCATACTTTACTTCCGCCAATTGTAGCAAACCAAAATTAGAACTAAAACCAGCTATGGTTCAGACCATCTACACAGATTACAACTATGGTATAGTTCACACGAGTACACATCAGGTGAGATGTCAGAAACAAAATAACTGAATAAGCACTCAATCTTATAAGGCCACGGTCTATAACAAAGGCTATAAAAATAGCAATATTGTTGTAACAGAGGTATAACAACCAGAACATACCCGTGCAATGCGAGAAAGCAGCTGATATAAATATAAACACAGAGTTTAGACAATTAGGAACCGAAACCGGCATTACCCATACTTATGGTAAAGAGACACATGCTTTTAATTTTCAATCTAAACATCACCATATCACTCAAATTAGAAGGGACCGCAATATATGCAAGTAATAAGAATACTTTTAACAGACAAATTCATAGCCGCAATTTGTAATCAACAGTGCATACAGTGTTACAGAAATGCCATGTCAGTGTATACCAGTGACGGACCCTAACATAGCCACTATTTGTAATGTACAAAACCACCATCATATGGAAAAGCTAACACAGAAAGTTAACGCTAGCCTTATCACAAAGAGTAATGAAGCAGTCATGTCACCGTGTTGAAAACAATCTACGTTACCTTATGTTGGTGTATAGCCGTGCTCACCAAAAAGAAAACAGCGTGTAGTCTAAAGGGATGCCCGAGAGACTTTAAAGGCGGCGAGGATCCAGGCCATTGGTTAAACAGCGGAGGTGTGTGCCGTTACGTAACACACACAGCTGAGCCTGAGAGAATGCTATCAAAGAGCCAGTACCTTAACCGACACCACGCGTGCGCACACAGTCAGATCTCTAGACATAAATTCTATGCCACAACAATGTTGGTAACGAAAACATATAGAACTCAATGCTAAAACGATATAAGGAACTACGTTCATTAAGGAGCTACCATATGTTCAATATAGCCCTCATCTATTACTTTAAAAATAACTGAAAAATTAGACCTTTAACATGATTTAACCAAACATTATGGTTGCTAGGCAACCAACATGAATGCACTATGGTAGATAATAACTAATGGAAAGAGAATAATAATTTAACCATGGTGGGTTAGTAATTAAAAATAAACAGGAAACTGATAACTAACAACCGCCTAGGGCAAAGAAATATCACGTATCTGTTCCAATGGGCTATAGTCCCTAATAAGAAATATACACTAGAGTGAAATAAACCAACAGGTTATATGTCAAAAGAAATAGAGTAAATCAAAACCAGTATAAGCAGAAATTAATCAAGATAATCACTGCATAATCCACATGGTATACAGTGGCAGTTACTCATATTAAAAACCGTGTGAACCACTCCAGCTACCAACCTTAGATTGAATTAACGCCGCTCACTGTTACCTCAAAGGGTAACAGCCACAGATAACGATAGCACAAACCACAACAACACAATATACAAATGCAAGAATAATATTTATGTTAAAAAAAACTATAAATAAAAAGCATAAGTCAACTGATTGTCAGGTGTATATATCTGGGCCAAAACAGCGCCAGGTGGCCAATTACAGACCGTACAACGGAAAAAAAAGGAAAGATAAAGAAGATAATGGTTTAGCAATTGATAATAATAATAAAAAGCACAAAAAATAATATCATAGTGCACTACAATAATAATGGAAATGCAGAAGAATGTACCCTATGTATGAAACAGACATGCAACAAACTAGATTTGTAATTTGCCCATACTAAATTAGTAAAATACTGAATAGTCCAAATGAACATTAAGTCCATGGGGGCTGAGAGTGTTAAGCCTGTATATCCACCGACTCTCACAGCACAGCACACCTCTTCTGGGCGGAACAACCATATCAATCAACATAGCTCTTAAGGAGGATTATTTTAAGAGAAAAATGATACCTCGGGGCTTTAGGGTCAGAAATTCGCCAACCATCGGAAGAAATAATAATGAATTTTGCCGTACGTGGTGTTATATTGCTAACAAGTTTTCGTTTGATTGGATCCTGCTAGTAATTGAGGAGGTTACTCGCTTGAAGAAGCTTGTGGTGGATGAATTGTCAACCTTAATCATTGAAAAGGAACGAATACTTAGAGATGACAGCAGTGAAGATTGGTTTAATAAACTGAGCACACAGCTGGATAAATATAAAAGGGAGCTTTATTAGCTTTAAGAATAAGAAACTAAACTCAGTAGAAATTGATTATAGTGAAAAGAACGTCTACCAATGGCTCTCTGG
This sequence comes from Bombina bombina, assembly GCF_027579735.1. Classification (NCBI taxonomy): domain Eukaryota; kingdom Metazoa; phylum Chordata; class Amphibia; order Anura; family Bombinatoridae; genus Bombina; species Bombina bombina. Next base: position 815,295,228 of record NC_069503.1, read on the forward strand.
CAAGATCAACCCATATAGACGCAGAAGGAATGAGCGCAGACAAAATAATTTAACCAATACTGTCGACACAAGTGGAGGAGAGTCGAGTGGCTCTGATAACGCTACAGGAGGAATGAAGAGACCGCAGTATAATGACAGGGTTCTTACTTGATCCCAACGAAAGCCTCACACGCTGCCAAAAAATGACAATGGACCTACATAAAAAGACACAGGCCAGCAAATAGGAGAGGAGGCTGGTGGAAAAAAGCCTCCAAGAAACTAAACAGCAGTGATGGGGTAGTGATCACTTCTATACATGACCTCTTTATCTCCCGCTCCCTCAACCTTCTGGCCCTAACAGAAACCTGGCTCTCTCCCCTAGACACAGCATCCACTGCTGCTCTGTCACATGGGGGTCTCCACTTCAGCCACACTCCTAGGTCTGGTAATAGACAAGGAGGTGGTGTTGGTATTTTACTTTCCTCTCATTGCACCTTTCAACAAATACACCCCATCTCTTCCCTCACATTTTCTTCATTCGAAACCCACATGATTCGCTTATTCTCTCCTCTTTCTATACATGTCGCAGTCATATACCGTCCTCCTGGCTCCTCAACTCAATTTCTAGATCACTTGGCTGCATGGCTACCTTATTTCCTTTCCTCAGACACCCCTTCCCTCATTCTTGGTGACTTCAACATCCCTCTTGACAATCCCACTGCCTCCTCTGCAAAACAACTTCTGCAACTCACTTCCTCTTTTGGTTTGTCACAATGGACTGATTCTCCCACTCACAAAGATGGTCACTCCCTTGACCTGATCTTTAGCTATCGATGCACCCTCTCAAACTTCACAAACTCCCCCTTTCCTCTTTCTGACCACCATCTCCTTACTTGCAACATATCATCCCTCCCTACAACTCTCCCTCCTTCTGCTCCTCACACCAAACTTCACAGAAGCATTATGTCATTAGATCAACAACAGCTTTCTAATTCCATCAAACCTCTCCTCTCATCCTTCTCCTCCTTTTCATGCCCTGACCAATCTATCTGCCACTATAATTCCACCCTTACAACCGTCCTTGACAATCTCGCCCCTCTTACCATAGCTCGGAAATCAAACACTCATCCTCAGCCCTAGCATACTCCACTGACACGATACCTATGCAGATGTTCCCGTACTGCTGAGCGGCACTGGAGAAAATCTAGGAGTTCAGCTGATTTTCAACACTACAAATTTATCTTGAACTCCTACTACTCTGCCCTTAATTTCCATAAGCAACACTACTTCTCTACTCTTATCTCTAATCTTTCTTCAAACCCAAAACGTTTGTTCTCCACTTTCAATACTCTTCTCTGCCCTCCCCCAACTCCTAATACAACTTCTCTGTCAGCTCAAGACTTTGCCAACCACTTCAATAACAAAATCAACTCCATCAGAAATGAAATCAGCTCTCAACATAATTCCATTCCCTCACCCCCTCAAATGCTCTCAATCAACCACAACCCACATAACATTAAACTTAGCTCATTCTCCCCTGTTACTGAGGAAGAAGTTTCGGCACTTATACTGCGCTCTCACCTCACTACCTGTCCCCTTGACCCTATCCCCTCACAGCTACTCCCCTCCCTCTCTGCCACCCTTACCCCTATACTCACACACACTTTCAACCTCTCCTTCAGCACCGGTATATTTCCCTCATCGCTGAAACATGCACTGGTCACACCAATCCTCAAAAAACCTTCCCTTGATCCTACCTCCCCATCCAACTACCGCCCTATTTCCCTCCTCCCTCTTGCATCAAAGCTTCTCGAAAAACTAGCTTATGCACGCCTTTCCAATTTCCTTACAATAAACTCCCTCCTTGACCCATTGCAATCTGGATTTCGTCCCCATCACTCCACAGAAACAGCAATTGTTAAGGTTACAAACGACCTACTTACAGCAAAATCAAAAGGCCACTTCTCTCTGCTTATTCTCCTTGATCTGTCCGCAGCCTTTGACACTGTTGACCACCCTCTCTTGCTCCAAACCCTCCAATCCTTCGGCATATGTGACACAGCCCTCTCGTGGCTCTCTTCCTACCTGTCAAACCATACCTTTAGTGTAGCCTTCTCTGGGGCCTCCTCTGCCCCGTCACCACTTTCTGTCGGAGTACCGCAAGGCTCTGTCCTCGGTCCCCTTCTCTTCTCAATCTACACGTCATCACTAGGTTCCCTAATAAAGTCCCATGGTTTACAATATCATTTGTATGCCGACAACACCCAAATCTACTTCTCTGCACCAGACCTTTCTCCTTCCTTGCTAACCCGTGTCACTAACTGTCTTTCTCACATCTCCAACTGGATGTTCTCTCACTACCTCAAGCTAAATCTCTCCAAAACTGTCGACAACTCCATCATTACCCCTACCCCGCATGCCCGATGTCTCGGGGTCACATTTGACTCAGATCTTTCTTTCACTCCTCACATTCAGTCTTTGGCTAAAGCCTGCCGCTTCCACCTTAAAAAATTCTCTAAAATTAGACACTTCCTTACACAAGACACAACTAAGATTTTAATCCACTCTCTCATCCTCTCCCGCCTCGATTACTGCAACTCTGTCCTCTCTGGTCTCCCCACCTACCGCCTAGCTCCTTTACAATCCTTAATGAATGCCTCTGCCAGACTCATCTTCCTTACAAGTCGCTCTTCATCTGCTGCACCTCTCTGCCAATCTCTTCACTGGCTTCCTCTTGCCTCTAGGATCAAACACAAAATTCTCACTCTGACATACAAAGCCCTCAACTGCACTGCTCCCCCCTATATCTCAGATCTTGTCTCCAGATACTCTCCTTCCCGTCCCCTTCGCTCTGCTCAAGACCTCCTACTCTCCTCCTCTCTTGTCACCTCATCACACTCCCATTTACAGGACTTCTCCAGACTGGCTCCCATCTTGTGGAACTCTCTGCCTCGCTCCACAAGACTCTCTTCTAGTTTTAAAAGCTTCAAGTGCTCCCTAAAGACTCTACTGTTCAGGGATGCATACAACCTATGCTAACCTTACTCTATACCAGTTCCTCTCCTCCATTGCTATCCCCTGAACCCCCCTATCATATAAGCTTAAGAGTCCAGCTGTTTGTTGATCACCTTCTCAAGAGCTGACTACAACAGTGCAACTCTTAGCAGGGCCCTCTACCCATTTGATCCCTATAACTGTTTTTTTTGTACTCCGCCTTTGTTAATAGCGCTGCGGAATCTGTTGGTGCTCTACAAATAACCGATAATAATAATAATCAACATTAGTAGTCGACCACTAGATAAGGATGAAGTTAGCGTTTTAAGCAGAGGTCTGAGTTTTGTACCCACCCCGAAAATCAGTGTCTTTGACCATCTGGTTGATCTCCATAAACTACAAAGATCACTTAAGTTGAAGGATTATTTCAAACATTCTACTCAACCTCAGTCCAGGTCCAAGCTGTCTAAATCCTCTGATTTTGAACCCAAAAATCCCACTATAAAACTTTTACAAATATCTGCATCAGGGACATTGAACAAGCCTGCAAGAACCAAGCCCATACAGAGTTAATCTGAATAAGGAAGAATGGAGCACATTGGAAAGACTCAAAAAAGACGATACAATTATCATCCATCCAGCATATAAGGGAGGTGCTGTTGTGATTTTGGACTACTCCTATTACAGGACTGAGCTACTGAGTCAATTGAGTGATGGCTCTACCTATCAGAGATTGACATTAAATCCTACCACTACATATAAAAGATGTTGGACAATAGTCTAATGATTTCGTTCAACAGTGGATATATAGATGAAAATACCTTAGAGTTCCTGACAGTTGAGTATCCTAGGTATCCTATTATATACACTATCCCAAAAATACATAAAAATGTAAATAAGCCTCCGGGACGACCTATAGTGTCTGCTGAAGGATCGGTATTCCAGAATTTATCTATCTATCTATATAGATTTCCATCTACAGGATTTAGTAAAGAAAACAGAAGCATTTCTTTTAGACTCTATCCAACTGATTCAACTCCTGCAGGATAGAATATTTCCTACACACTGCATCCTTGTTACACTTGACGTAAATAGCCTCTACATGGTTATTCCACATAACATCAGTGTAGAGGCGGTCAGACAGTTCCTGGTATCCAGTATTGAATACGTTGTTGGCCCCCCGATTGAAGTTCTACTAGACTGGCTTTTGATGTGTCTGACGCATAATTATTTCAGATTTGAAGACACATACTACTTGCAACTGGTTGGTATGGCCATGGGGTCTAGCATGGCCCATTCCTATGCGAACCTCTTCATGGCATGATTCGAGAAACAATTCATCTTCCATGTTCAAAACCTAATGTCTTACTGTACCGTAGGTACATTGACGATTTATTTGTTGTCTGGGGTGGTACTCATGATGAACTGGCAGAATGGATACACTATCTAAATAATGCTGAACCATCGATTACCCTCAAAAGTAAAAGTGCTGAAAACAAAATACACTTTCTGGATTTATGTATTTTCAAATCAACCACCGAGGACAGTTGTAAGCTTAACACCACTTTGTACTCTGAACCAACTGACCGAAGTACTCTATTACAGAGTGACAGTTTCCATCCAGAACCTCTAAAGGCTGGAATCATCAAATCCCAGTTCCTCAGGGTTATCCGAAATAATTTCGACCCAACAAAGAGCTCTATACAACTTAATGAAATAAAGTTGAAATTTCTGGAAAGGGGTTACAGTCAGAAGAACGTGACTGATATAATGAATGAAGTCACCCACTTGGATCAAGCGACACTCATCCAAAGGAAACAAAAAACTGGAGAAGAATCAAGTCATCCGCAATTAAATTTTGTTACTGGGTTCAGTCCAGCTACAAAGCAAATAGGGGAAATTGTCTGCAGAAATTGGCATCTTATCAATGGAGACCTTACGTTGCCTTTCAAAGAAACACCACCTCCCAGAGTAATGCATAGGAGTGTCAGTAGTCTCAGATCGCTATTGATGAAGACTGACCTCTGGCGTGGCACTAAAACCTGGTTGGCCAAGACGAAGTTGGGTTGTTTTAAATGCGGGAACTGTGTCATATGTAATTCTCTGTTGACTGGACAAAAGTTCCATAACCCACACTCTACCAAGACGTACCAGATAAGACACTGCCTCAACTGTACCTCCCAATTTGTGGTTTACTTTCTTACATGCCCCTGTGGGAGATATTATGTAGGCAAGACCAGTACAACCTTTTCGGGAAAGATTGGCAAACCATAAGAGTGCCATTAGAGCTGCATTGAAAGAAGGACTATCGGATCAACTGGTAGCTTGTCATTTTCTGGAGTGTAATCATCTCATTTCCTCCTTAAGAGCTATGTTGATTGATATGGTTGTTCCGCCTAGAAGAGGTGGCAACAGACACAAAGAACTGCTGTCCTGTGAGAGTCGATGGATATACAGGCTTAACACTCATCTCCCATGGACTTAATGTTCATTTGAACTATTCAGTATTTTACTAATTCAGTATGGGCAAATTACAAATCTAGTTTGTTGCATGTCTGTTTCATACATAGGGTACGTTCTTCTGCATTTCCATTATTATTGTAGTGCACCATGATATTATTTTTTGTGCTTTTTATTATTTTTTATCAATTGCTAAACCATTATCTTCTTTATCTTTCTTTTTTTTTTTTCCTTCATTGTACGGTCTGTAATTGGCCATCTGGCGCTGTTTTGGCCCAGATATATACACCTGACAATCAGTTGACTTATGCTTTTTATTTATAGTTTTTTTGATATAAATATTATTCTTGCATTTGTATATTGTGTTGTTGTGGTTTGCGCTATCGTTATCGGTGGCTGTTACCCTTTGAGGTCACAGTGAGCGGCGTTAATTCAATCTAAGGTTGGTAGCTGGAGTGGTTCACACGGTTTTTAACATGAGAAACTGCCACTGTATACCATGTGGATTATGCAGTGATTATCTTGATTAATTTCTGCTTATACTGGTTTTGATTTACACTATTTCTTTTGACATATAACTTGCCGGGTTTATTTCACTCTAGTGTATATTTCTTATTAGGGACTATAGCCCATTGGAACGGATACGTGATATTTCTTTGCCCTAGGCGGTTGTTAGTTATCGGTTTCCTGTTTATTTTTAATTACTACTCCACCATGGTTTAAGTATTATTCTCTTTCCATTAGTTATTATCTACCATAGTGCATTCATGTTGGTTACCTAGCAACCATAATGTTTGGTTAAATCACGTTAAAGGTCTAATTTTTCAGTTATTTTTAAGGTAATAGATGAGGGCTATATCGAACATATGGTAGCTCCTTAATGAACGTAGTTCCTTATATCGTTTTAGCATTGAGTTCTATGGCCCCTAGTTATGAAAGTGGCGAACCTGATCCAACAGTGCGGATCAGGTCCGCCAGACCTCGCCGTATTGCTTGCCGTATTCAGCATTGCACCAGCAGCTCACAAGAAGAAGGCGGACAGGTTATGGAGCAGCAGTCTTTGTGACCGCTGCTTCATAACTGCTGTTTCTGGCGAGCCTGCAGGCTCGCCAGAAACACGGGGCATCAAGCTCCAATCGGAGCTTGATAAATATGACCCTATAAGTTTTCGTTACCAACATCGTTGTGGCATAGAATTTATGTCTAGGGATCTGACTGTGTGCGCACGAGTGGTGTTGGTTAAGGTACTGACTGGCTCTTTGATAGCATTCTCTCAGGCTCAGCTGTGTGTGTTACGTAATGACACACACCTCCGCTGTTTAACCAATGGCCTGGGCTCCTCGCCGCCTTTAAAGTCTTTCGGGCGTCCCATTAGACTACACGCTATTTTCTGTTTGGTGAGCACGGCTATACGCCGACATAAGGTAACGTAGATTGTTTTCAACATGGTGACATGACTGCTTCATTACTCTTTGTCATAAGGCTAGCGTTAACTTTCTGTGTTAGCTTTTCCATATGATGGTGGTTTTGTACATTACAAATAGTGGCTATATTAGGGTCCGTCACTGGTATACACTGACATGGCATTTCTGTAACACTGTAAGAACTGTTGATTACAAATTGCGGCTATGAATTTGTCCGTTAAAAGTATTCTTATTACATGCATATATTACGGTCCCTTCTAATTTGAGTGATATGGTGATGTTTAGATTGAAAATTAAAAGCATGTGTCTCTTTACCATAAGTATTGGTAATACCTGTTTCGGTTCCTAATTGTCTAAACTCTGTGTTTATATTTATATCAGCTGCTTTCTCGCATTGCACGTGTATGTTCTGGTTGTTATACCTCTGTTACAACAATATTGCTATTTTTCTAGCCTTTGTTATAGACCGTGGCCTTATAAGATTGAGTGCTTATTCGGTTATTTTGTTTCTGTAAAGTGACATCTCACCTGATGTGTACTCGTGTGAACTATGCCATAGTTGTAATCTGTGTAGATGGTCTGAACCATAGCTGGTTTTAGTTCTAATTTTGGTTTGCTACAATTGGCGGAAGTAAAGTATGCTGGGTTCATATACCTTGTTATACATACCTACTACTATAAGAATGATTGTATTAGGGAGGTTTATATTTGTGGCATTGTTATGCGTTTTGCTCTCTCTACATGATTTGAGATATGGCCTATGTGTAACACAGTAACGGGAATAGTCAATTCTTATTGTTCATGAAGCCTCTCAAGTTAATTATGATTTAGAGGTTAGTGCCCATGTATCATTATATTTAGATTTAAATTTTTGTGCTACCACTTCGTGTATAGCCCTGTTTAGTGTTATGATGTATTTTTCATTGTATTTTTAGTACTGTCTTATGAACACATGTTTAATGGAGATGGCTGTATACATTTTAAAGTTAGGTGGTTTGGCTTATATTTGGCACCCTCCTTATGGAAGCTCTTCAGCATTTCGCTATTGGTCTGATCAGTCATCGCTCTACATGGGTCACCATCTTTTTGTGTATTATTTTTTTTATTTTGTTAAGTAGTGTTTTTTTGTGTGTCTGGCTTAGTGACCATTGACTTGTATACAAGTTTATCATTTTATATAATTTTAAAAGCATAATATAAGTGGTGTTGGGTGTATATATTTTCACGTTAGTTTATAATCATGTGTTTGTATACATTGGTTGTTTTTTCTTTTATTCTACAGATGTTGTTTGTCTTGAGGAAGGCTTCAGTGAAAGCCGAAACGTTGACTATGAAGAATTGTTGATATTAAGAATAAATATCTTTGTTTTGCAAATACTAAAAAAACCTGAGAGTGCCCTTCATTCTACAAAAATTGTTATATATATATATATATATATATATACATACATACCCATCTTTAGCAATGTATATGTATGTGTCTCAATGTTAAAGGGGCACTGAACCCAAAGGTTTTCTTTCGTGATTCAGATTGAGCATGCAATTTTAAGCAACTTTCTAATTTACTCCTATTATGAAATTTTCTTCATTCTCTTAGTATCTTTATTTGAAATGCAAGAATGTAAGTTTAGATGCCGGCCCATTTTTGGTGAACAACCTGGGTTGTTCTTGATGATTGGTGGATAAATTCATCCACCAATAAAAAAGTGCTGCCCAGAGTCTGAATAAAAAAAAACTTAGATGCATTCTTTTTAAAATAAAGATAGCAAGAGAACAAAGAAAAATTGATAATAGGAGTAAATTAGAAAGTTGCTTAAAATTGCATGCTCTATCTGAATCACGAAAGAAAACATTTGGGTTCAGTGTCCCTTTAAAGCCATTTGCCTACCTTTTGTTTTCTAACACCTAAGATCTCATATCTTTGAGCCTTTATAACTTTTTTTTGCAATATTTTTTAAATATTTTTTATTAGACACGTAACTGTATTTTGTAATTTATTTTTTAAGAGTGTTGTGCAACTTTTTTGTTTCTGAAAACAGTTAACCGCAGCTCTGAGATTGTGGTAAGGATTGAAGCGTAAATGGCGATTGCGCTAACGCTATTGCACTCAACTTGTAATATCAGTGTAATTAAAAAGACTTGCAAAAATATGTTATCGCTTGCCCAAAACTGTTTGCACGTCTTTTGTAATCTAACCCTGTGTCTGCGTTTGAGTAGGGTGATAGGTTTTTTGCTCCATTGACTTGGGGGAATAGGTTCGGCTTTTCACATACATCTGGTTAGTGAGCAAGCATAAACAGTACTTTCAACTTGTAATATTAGCTCAACCCCACACACGCAAAAAGCTTACTTCTAGCACAGTTAATGCTCGAGCAGGAGTGTTAAATAGTGCAAATTTTGTAATCTGGCTCATAGTGAGATAAACTACTCTGAAGAAAATCGCTTTTTAAAAGTCTATAAGGGACCTTGTGGTACTTACAAGACATATTAGATCATCTCTCCAGAGCGGAGGGGTTAAGACCATCAGGCGCCCTGTGAGAAATATCCCCTATTGTCAGAAGCGTAACTAGAAACCACAGGGCTCAGGTGCAAGAATCTAAGAAGGCCCCCCCCAAAAAAAAATGTGAATCAGATTACATGTCTGCAAAAGGGGGTACTCTGTGCCAACAGTCTGTGAGATGGTCTGTCCCCCTATTACTGTATATAGTGACACTGTTTAACCCACCAGTACTGTATATAGTGAGTTAGTGACACAGTCTGTAATCTGCTGGTGAGATGGCTGGCCTGACCCTACCCGCCCCAGTACTTTATATAGTGACCACAGTAGTCTGTGACATCGTCCAGCCCCCTTGTACTGTATATAGTGGTACTGTATAGTGACACTGTTTACCCCCCAATGCTGTAGTAACAAGGTCTGTAATCTGCTGGCTCCACAAACATACACACACACACACACACACACATAGACACAAACATACATGCATAAATACACACATACATACACACACATACATACATACATACACATTCCTATAGGTTTAAGCTTCGGTTTAATTGTACATTACAGTTATCACCCTGTGAGGTCATGGAATAACAAAACTTTATTATTATTATTATTATTATTATTATTATTATTATTATTATTATTATTATTATATGAAAGGGCCATAATACCCAAATGTTTAAACACTTGAAAGTGATACAGTATAGCTGTAAAAAGCTGACTAGAAAATATCACCTGAACATCTCTATGTAAAAAAGAAAGATATTTTACCTCAAAAGTTTCTCAGTAGCCACATCCCATTGTAAAGGACTTCTAAGCAGCAAATCAGTATGTCTGTCCCGGGACAGCGGAAGGAGGGAGCTTTCGTGCACACTCCTCTTATTTCCCTATTCAGTGTAAGGAAGTTTACTATGAAATCTCATGAGATCACAGTAAAAGAGTTCATGACCTAAGCACTGTTGATGCCGATTGGCTGTTGTTCTGTTCATTTCTTCATTTTTTTCTTTTTTTTTTACCTGCAGCTGAGCAGCAGTTGAGTATAACTTTTTACACAGAACTTACTCTGCTGAGCTGAGGAAGTTGTGAAGTAAAATATCTTCCTTTTTAACATAGAGATGCTCAGATGATATTTTCCTGTCAGATTTTTACAGTTATACTGCATTACTTTCAAGTGATTTAGCATATGAGTATTATATCCCTTTAAATATAAATCAAATATCAAAGGAGCCTAAATAAAATGGTTCATAGAGAGAGGAACAAGAATTGTAATTTTATGAGCCATGAATTCCTAACCCCGTGGTTTGTTCTATGTTACCAAGTTAGTATTTTACATCATTAAAAGTATCAAAGAGACAGCAAAAGTGGTTAAATTAATTGATTTAACCACTTAATTGGCCACAATTCCCATGCATGATGCAGTTGTCAACTCAATTTATAGCAGTTTGTTTTTATACATTTAACATAATTTCTATCAAAATAAATACATAAATAAATACAAAACATCTGTAATGGAGAGATACTAGAATGAAAGTCTACGTTTATTTTCTTGCATTTAAAACTTACAGTACGGATACTCACAGGCAATGTCACAAATGTAGTATGGAGTTGGACCATTTAAATATAATTAAAACCATTATAGTGTTCTGCTACTAAATATGAAAATCTAATGTTAGCAGGGAAAAAAAGCATTGTGTAGGATATTGAGTTGTTATGCAGTTATTAATTGTCCATTACATCTATACAGCAGTGATTTGGCTCCTTGGCTGCCCATTTGCACTGAGCCATGCTTTTTTATGGTGATATGGTGATATTATGGTGACCCTAGGTCCCTACTACCCCGCAGCTAGTACTGTATGTAGTGTGTGACTGTGAAGTGATAGTCTGTGAGATGGTTCGGCCCTGATACTCCCCTAAAATGCTCAGCTTCACCGGTTGTGGCCATTGCGCCACTGACCACCTGACACCTGTCCAGTCCACTACTCCAGTTACTGGTTCAATTTAATCAGCCTGGCAGCCTGCCACAATGTCACTCAGCCTCACACTGACTCACCACCACTAGCCAAGTAACCATCTCTAGCCGTCCTCCTCGTTCAGCTGTCTCTGCTCGTCACTCATCTCTCACTCAGTCTCTCACACTGACTGACGATTGAGCAGACTACAAATGCAGACAGGAGCGGAGCCAATGTGCGTGCGGCGCACCAACCACTAATGCCAATCACAGTCAGTCGGGCTCAGAGTCAGGGATCATGATGGAAGTTAACTAAGTTCTGGGTGCGGCGTGGCCAATGGGTAAAACATAAACACTAACCCCTGTAGTCAGAGACAGAGATACAAGTGAAGCATCACATCACACTCACATGATATCAGAACAGACAGCGGCAGGTCAACGTTTTTTATTGACTCTGCACCCTCCCGTAGTTCCGCCCCTACCTATTGTACATTTTTGCAACCAATATTCAGCCACGGAAAATATTTCCTTCCTACTGCTTGGGTCTGCACCAAGAGCATTTCCCTCTATACTATTTCCATTTCTTTTTATTTACTTCTCAACTGGTGCATTTAAATTATCATAAGCAAGAGCTGAAATGTTTATGGGGCCTGAGACCAATGAAACAATTACTTGAAATATACGTGCTTTGCTAAAGAACTATTTCTATAGCGTTGATGTTTATATTTCAGGACTATGTGGTTTATAGAGAGGGACAATTTAATAGCTACAGTGCTCAGTGCAAGCTTTATAAACTTTTCATTGACAAGGTATTTTAGATGAACTTGGAGAGGTGCTGCATATTTTTCTCTTTTGATTTGTAAGTCTGTATGGTGGTACAGAATGCTGAAGAATTTTACCCATCTAGCTTGCCTTTGGCCATGTATCTCTTTGTAATACAAATATTAATTGAAGTTTCTGTGTCTCTCAATGTGTCTGTGTGTTCCTGTGGATGGACTTTGTAAATATACATATACACACACAGACACACATATATATATATATATATATATATATATATATATATATATATATATATATATATATATATATATATATATATATATACATACACACACACACATATATACACACAGTACATACATACACACAATATTTTTTTCTCCCCAAAAAACCTGCTGGAATATAAAAAATGAAAAAAACTTCCTTTTCTACAAAGGTTCCGAAAAAAATTATGAACATTGTATCAAAGTAATAGTATAAAGTGTTCTGGCATAACAATTTATATTATTATTACAATTATAATATTATAATTAAAGAAGAAATGTCACATCAGACCCAGAACCTACAGCCTCTGTTAGCCCCTACACACATCAGATCTGACTCCCGTGCCCTGTATGAAAGGTGCAACACTCTAAATATTATTTCTTTGTTTGTTTTGTCCTTCGATGGGACATTAAATTAGTATTTCAAATGCACAGCAGTGCAGCCAGTGCTACAGAATTTTGCGGTGCTATACAAATAAATGATAATAATAATTATTTCCAATATATGCTCCCTTTGCAATCCATTAGCATTTGCCATGCAGAAACTATGTATTGAGCTTAGTGTTTGTCTTTCTACAGCATTCTAATCCTTAAGAGGAGGTGCCATCTCAATCAGTTATAACTGTCCGAATTATGAATATAATATAACATGAAACAATTAAGGTTTTTTTTTTATGGGGGGTTCATGTAACCTGCATGGAAATAAACTATGTTTCTCAAAAAGTTCTTTCTAATGCACTGGAATACAACTGATAGTTTGGTGGCATTTATGCAGCTTCAAGTTACTAGAAAACAAGAACTCAATTTCCATAGGATTTCTATTGATTTCTAGTTGATTGGAATTAGTTTGAATTTGAATACCGACAAACACTTTGCACAGCTCCTGTTACAAACTGTAGAAGACCCTACAGTTAGATACATGTCTAAAACATTTATACCAAATTGCATTTAATTTATTGCCATTTTGGTGACTAGTTGCGAGCATGTTGTCACTCTTACAATGAAAACTTTTAAAAGATTATTTTACACATGCATAAATATTTGCAAAAATGCTTCACACTCACTAAGTTTAACATTTTAAATATGACTTCCATCAATAAAAGAACATTGTGAAAAAAGAGCTAAAATGTACATGTAAATCAAATTTGCACATTGGTGTTTTACAATTTATGAGCTCCAGGGACAAGAAGAAATGGGGAGCTGCTACTGAATATTTTTCTTATGTTCTGTTTGGGTCACTGAACTCAACGCTAATGTGATTGGCCCAAATAGCCATGAGCTAATCAGATTTAAATTCACAGTTCTAGCCTGTGCCCATTTGCTTAATTGCTTTCTCTAATGTGCAACTGTCTTAAGAAATAAAAACGCAAGTTCTATAACTTTTACACAGATGGTTGAATTTGTCTAACGAGGATCTAAAGAGAACCGGAAATGTAAAAAGATTTATGAAACAAAATCCGACAGCAAAGGCTAAAAAGACTCATTAAAACTAAAAATGAAACACCTATACAGAGACCCTGCACATTGCTATGATTGATTATTATACAGAAATATACTGAATCATAAATACATGAATAAAGAAGGGTAACACGTCATAAGCAGAATCGTTTTATTTTTATTACAACACTCCTGACTTTCTTTTTTAATATGAAAGAAATGTATGCCAAGTCCACTAAAATAATGTGAAATCAAATGTGGCCTATGTCCAGAATAAGGATGTATCGGTAGTCTTATCACTAGCATTGATCAATCAATTGACTCAATCAAGTTGTGGTCAGATATGGATTAATGGACTCTCCTGCTGTTCGCTTTCTCCCTCTCTTTCTTGACAAGTTAAACAAAATTGGGTTATTAATGAAAGCTACAATGTGTACAGTTTACACAATTGCTATAGAGATATTAGGTTTCAAATTACAGTACTGTTTTGTAATTTTCTCCTTTGTTGGAGGCTGTGTACCAATTATCTGTGATGAATTACTAGTAAATAAAAATGTACGTATTCAACGGGCAACTAATATATATATATATAAACCAAAAAAAGGTTAGCAGCAAACTACACTGTTTGCTGTTTTAAAGAACTATAGTTATAATTAGTACAAATGTTTTTTCCTGTGTATGAGAGGGTAATAATTTAAGATGTAACAGTAAATATAATTAATCAAAATAACCACATTAGATTTGAGGGGTTACATAAAATTCTGTAGATGTTGCTATAGAGATAAATATAGTTACTGATAAAAATGATGAAAAAGCACAAATGTAAGCACAGGGAATTAATCAGTGAGCGCACGAAACATGATAGAATAATTAAACAAATATTATATAAACTATATTTAAATGCATTAACTGAATTCACTTTATAACAATAAATGTTGGGAAGGGAATGAGTACTTTGATTGTTGGGCCAGTGGTTTATTATTTTTTTTAATTCCTTCTATACAGTTAAAACACTGTAGATGAAATTTCTTACTCAGCTCCAGTGCTACTAAAATTCAATTGCACTTTAAACCATTTCTTTTTATTGATCTTAGCACAGTTAATCATTTGGCACTTGTCAGTTAAACAATAATTTAACACACAAATACTTGTCAACAAATTTCCACTTGTCCACTAGTCCTGGACTAGTAAGAAATTACAGTGGATGACTATGAAATTGAGCGGACTATTAACTTCACTCCCTGACTCTAGTGCTATTTCTCTGGCCCTATTTTGTCAGTAAAGACAGATGTTTTACAACTTGCATCAAAGGACTGCTTTACATTTCCAAACTTCAATCCCCTAGCAGGACATATTTTAAAGAGGCATGAAACCAGATACAGCATGCATTTCCAATTTGATTCTATTTTCAAATTTACTTAATTTTCTTGGTATCCTTTTTTAAAGGTGAAGTAATGCACTACTGATATATACATCAGGTGAGACAATGACCAGAGGTAAATATGCACAGCCACCAATCAGAAGCTAGTAGTTTACTGTTGCTCAAGAGCCTACCTTATTATACTTTTCAGTATAGTAAGAGATTAAAGCAAATTAGATAATAGAAATAAATTGGAAGTTTACTGTCCATTTAAGTACTTTAATACTCATACTTATCTGTGACTGAATGATATTAACTCATCTGTGTGAGGTAGTGAAATACTGCAAATTTAGCCTGTTGTATATGCATGTGCACTGCAGGTTAGAAACACAGGGCTACATATAGAAAGACCACTGAAAATTCCCTGTTGGAGCTAAAATAAATTGTAATATTTTAATTCTCGCCCAGTATGTAAATATTATTTAGTACTAAATGCATTGAGCTTGAGCCTCTGCTTGACACACACATAGTAGCATCATAGTCTCTACATAATGATAACCGTCATCTGCAGCTTGTGTCCATCAAGCTCCAGTCAGCAAATGATCAACTGACAACCACATGCAAGAATAACAGCTATTTTAATCTAATCACTAAACAAAAGCAATGTTATCTCATGCCATGTGCACACATACCTCTTTTTCATTAGGCATGACTTGACCTGATGTCCCTAACTTAACACTCAGTGAGGATGGGTACAAATAAATTATCTGAAGTTACTTGAAGGGACAGTCAAGTCCAAAAATGTTTTCATGTTTCAAATAGGGCATGTCATTTTAAACAACTTTCCAATTTACTTTAATCATCAATTTTGCTTTGTTTTCTTGGTATTCTTAGTTGAAAGCTAAACCTAGGAAGGCTCATATGATAATTTCAAAGCTTTTTTTATTTGCTTTTCACAACAGGGGAGAGCTAGTTCATGTCATCCATACAGATAACATTGTGATCACGCTCGTGGCTTGTGGCAGACACTGCAGTAATTGGCTAAATGAAAGTCAATATATAAAAAAATAAAATGTCATGTGACCAGGGGGCTGTCAGAAGATGCTTAGATACAAGGTAATCACAGAGGTAAAACGTATATTAATATAACAGTGTTGGTTATGCAAAACTGGGGAATGGGTAATAAAGGGATTATCTATTTTTTTTAAACAACAAAAAATCTGGTATTGACTGTCCCTTTAACACTGTTAGATAGGAACCAGTGCTTTAACTCTCCCTCAATTGCAATAAACACTACCTGACTCTCAACCCCAATTAACCCTAACTACATCCACCCCTCTTTCTTTGATAAACTCTTATTTAGTTCACCACAGCAATAGCCTACTATACACAGCTACTAAAACTATCCTACTTATTCTGTCCCTAGCAGCATGTTCTAATCTGTCACTCACTTGCAGCATGTTCTAATATGGCCCTAGCAGCATGTTCTAATCTGTCACTCACTTGCAGAATGTTGTAATCTGTCCCTAGCAGCATGTTCTAATCTGTCCCTAGCAGCATGTTCTAATCTGTCCCTAGCAGCATGTTCTAATCTGTCCCTAGCAGCATGTTCTAATCTGTCCCTAGCAGCATGTTCTAATCTGTCCCTAGCAGCATGTTCTAATCTGTCCCTAGCAGCATGTTCTAATCTGTCCCTAGCAGCATGTTCTAATCTATACCTAGCAGCATGTTCTAATCTGTCCATAGCAGCATGTTCTAATCTGACCCTAGCAGCATGTTCTAATCTGTCACTAGCAGCATGTTCTAATCTGTCCCTAGCAGCATGTTCTAATCTGACCCTAGCAGCATGTTCTAATCTGTCACTAGCAGCATGTTCTAATCTGTCCCTAGCAGCATGTTCTAATCTGTCCCTAGCAGCATGTTCTAATCTGTCCCTAGCAGCCTGTTCTAATCTGTCCCTAGCAGCATGTTCTAATGTGTCCCTAGCAGCATGTTCTAATCTGTCCCTAGTAACATGTTCTAATCTGACCCTAGCAGCATGTTCTAATCTGACCCTAGCAGCATGTTCTAATCTGTCACTAGCAGCATGTTCTAATCTGTCACTAGCAGCATGTTCTAATCTGTCACTAGCAGCATGTTCTAATATGGCCCTAGCAGCATGTTCTAATCTGTCCCTAGCAGCATTCTAATCTGCCCCTAGCAGCATGTTCTAATCTGTCCCTAGCAGCATGTTCTAATCTGACCCTAGCAGCATGTTCTAATCTGGCCCTAGCAGCATGCTCTAATCTGTCCCTAGCAGCATGTTCTAATCTGCCCCTAGCAGCATGTTCTAATCTGCCCCTAGCAGCATGTTCTAATCTGTCCCTAACAGCTTGCTCTAATCTGTCCCTAGCAGCATGTTCTCATCTGCCCCTAGCAGCATGTTCTAATCTGCCCCTAGCAGCATATTCTCATCTGTCCCTAGCAGCATGTTCTCTTCTGAACCTAGCAGCATGTTCTCATCTGACGCTAGCAGCATGTTCTCATCTGACCCTAGCAGCATGTTCTAATCTGTCCCTAGTAGCATGTTCTCTTCTGACCCAGCAGCATGTTCTCATCAGGCCCTAGCAGCATGTTCTAATCTGACCCTAGCAGCATGTTCTAATCTGGCCCTAGCAGCATGTTCTAATCTGACCCTAACAGCATGTTCTAATCTGGCCCTAGCAGCATGTTCTAATATGTCCCTAGCAGCATGTTCTAATCTGTCCCTAGAAGCATGTTCTAATATGTCCCTAGCAGTATGTTCTAATCTGACCCTAACAGCATGTTCTCACCTGATCCTAGCAGCATGTTCTAATCTGTCCCTAGCAGCATGTTCTCACCTGACCATAGCAGCATGTTCAAATCTGGCCCTAGCAGCAGGTTCTAATCTAGCCCTAGCCGCATGTTCTAATCTGTCCCTAACAGCATGTTCTAATCTGTCCCTAGCAGCATTTTCTAAACTGACCCTAGCAGCATATTCTAATCTGTCCCTAGTAACATGTTCTAATCTGTCCCTAGTAACATGTTCTAATCTGACCCTAGCAGCGTGTTCTAATCTGTCCCTAGCAGCATGTTCTAATCTGTCCCTAGCAGCATGTTCTAATCTGACCCTAGCAGCATGTTCTAATCTGCCCCTAGCAGCATGTTCTAATCTGCCCCTAGCAGCATGTTCTAATCTGTCCCTAGTAACATGTTCTAATTTGACCCTAGCAGCATGTTCTAATCTGTCCCTAGCAGCATGCTCTAATCTGTCCCTAGCAGCATGTTCTAATCTGCCCCTAGCAGCATGTTCTAATCTGCCCCTAGCAGCATGTTCTAATCTGCCCCTAGCAGCACGTTCTAATATGGCCCTAGCAGCATGTTCTAATCTGTCCCTAGCAGCATGTTGTAATCTGGCCCTAACAGCATGTTCTAATCTGTCCCTAGCAGCATGTTCTAATCTGTCCCTAGTAACATGTTCTAATCTGACCCTAGCAGCATGTTCTAATCTGACCCTAGCAGCATGTTCTAATCTGTCCCTAGCAGCATGGTCTAATCTGTCCCTAGTAGCATGTTCTAATCTGACCCTAGCAGCATGTTCTAATCTGTCCCTAGCAGCAAGTTCTAATCTGACCCTAGCAGCATGTTCTAATCTGTCCCTAGCAGCATGTTCTAATCTGACACTAGCAGCATGTTCTAATCTGTCCCTAGCAGCATGTTCTAATCTGACACTAGCAGCATGTTCTAACCTGTCCCTAGCAGCATGTTCTAATCTGACACTAGCAGCATGTTCTAATCTGTCCCTAGCAGCATGTTCTAACCTGTCCCTAGCAGCATGTTCTAATCCGCCCCTAGCAGCATGTTGTAATCTGGCCCTAGCAGCATGTTCTAATGTGTCCCTAGCAGCATGTTCTAATCTGTCCCTAGTAACATGTTCTAATCTGACCCTAGCAGCATGTTCTAATCTGACCCTAGCAGATTAGGGTCAGATTAGCATGTTCTAATCTGACACTAGCAGCATGTTCTAACCTGTCCCTAGCAGCATGTTCTAATCTGACACTAGCAGCATGTTCTAATCTGTCCCTAGCAGCATGTTCTAACCTGTCCCTAGCAGCATGTTCTAATCCGCCCCTAGCAGCATGTTGTAATCTGGCCCTAGCAGCATGTTCTAAGGTGTCCCTAGCAGCATGTTCTAATCTGTCCCTAGTAACATGTTCTAATCTGACCCTAGCAGCATGTTCTAATCTGACCCTAGCAGCATGTTCTAATCTGACCCTAGCAGCATGTTCTAATCTGACCCTAGCAGCATGTTCTAATCTGACACTAGAAGCATGTTTTAATCTGACCCTAGCAGCATGTTCTAATTTGACACTAGTAGCATGTTCTAATCTGACCCTAGCAGCATGTTCTAATCTGTCCCTAGCAGCATGCTCTTATCTGTCCCTAGCAACACGTTCTAATCTGACACTAGCAGCATGCTCTAATCTGAACCTAGCAGCATGTTCTAATCTGCCCCTAGCAGCATGTTCTAATCTGCCCCTAGCAGCATGTTCTAATCTGACCCTAGCAGCATGTTCTAATCTGTCCCTAACAGCATGTTCTAATCTGACCCTAGCAGCATGTTCTAATCTGTCCCTAGCAGCATGTTCTAATCTGTCCCTAGCAGCATGTTCTAATCTGACCCTAGCAGCATGTTCTAATCTGCCCCTAGCAACATGTTCTAATATGGCCCTAGCAGCATGTTCTAATATGGCCCTAGCAGCATGTTCTAATCTGTCCCTAGCAGCATGTTCTAATCTGACCCTAGCAGCATGTTCTAATCTGTCCCTAGCAGCATGTCCTAACCTGTCCCAAGCAGCATGTTCTAATCTGCCCCTAGCAACATGTTCTAATATGGCCCTAGCAGCATGTTCTAATATGGCCCTAGCAGCATGTTCTAATCTGACCCTAGCAGCATGTTCTAATCTGCCCCTAGCAACATGTTCTAATATGTCCCTAGCAGCATGTTCTTATATGGCCCTAGCAGCATGTTCTAATCTGTCCCTAGCAGCATGTTCTAATCTGACCCTAGCAGCATGTTCTAATCTGTCCCTAGCAGCATGTTCTAATCTGTCCCTAGCAGCATGTTCTAATCTGACCCTAGCAGCATGTTCTAATCTGCCCCTAGCAACATGTTCTAATATGGCCCTAGCAGCATGTTCTAATATGGCCCTAGCAGCATGTTCTAATCTGACCCTAGCAGCATGTTCTAATCTGTCACTGGCAGCATGTTCTCATCTGTCCCTAGCAGCATGTTCTAATCTGTCACTAGCAGCATGTTCTAATCTGTCCCTAGTAACATGTTCTAATCTGTCCCTAGCAGCATGTTCTAATCTGACCCTAGCAGCATGTTCTAATCTGTCACTAGCAGGATGTTCTAATCTGTCACTAGCAGCATGTTCTAATCTGTAACTAGCAGCATGTTCTAATCTGACCCTAGCAGCATGTTCTAATCTGTCCCTAGCAGCATGTTCTAATCTGTCACTAGCAGCATGTTCTAATCTGTCACTAGCAGCATGTTCTAATCTGTCACTAGCAGCATGTTCTAATCTGTAACTAGCAGCATGTTCTAATCTGTCACTAGCAGCATGCTCTAATCTGTCCCTAGCAGCATGTTCTAATCTGTCACTAGCAGCATGCTCTAATCTGTCACTAGCAGCATGCTCTAATCTGACCCTAGCAGCATGTTCTAATCTGTCACTAGCAGCATGTTCTAATCTGTCACTAGCAGCATGTTCTAATCTGTCACTAGCAGCATGTTCTAATATGGCCCTAGCAGCATGTTCAAATCTGTCCCTAGCAGCATTCTAATCTGCCCCTAGCAGCATGTTCTAATCTGTCCCTAGCAGCATGTTCTAATCTGACCCTAGCAGCATGTTCTAATCTGGCCCTAGCAGCATGCTCTAATCTGCCCCTAGCAGCATGTTCTAATCTGCCCCTAGCAGCATTTTCTAATCTGTCCCTAGCAGCATGTTCTAATCTGACCCTAGCAGCATGCTCTAATCTGTCCCTAGCAGCATGTTCTAATCTGCCCCTAGCAGCATGTTCTAATCTGCCCCTAGCAGCATGTTCTAATCTGCCCCTAGCAGCATGTTCTAATCTGTCCCTAACAGCATGTTCTAATATGTCACTAGCAGCATGTTCTAATCTGTCACTAGCAGCATGTTCTAATATGGCCCTAGCAGCATGTTCAAATCTGTCCCTAGCAGCATTCTAATCTGTCCCTAGCAGCATGTTCTCATCTGCCCCTAGCAGCATGTTCTAATCTGCCCCTAGCAGCATGTTCTAATCTGCCCCTAGCAGCATATTCTCATCTGTCCCTAGCAGCATGTTCTCTTCTGAACCTAGCAGCATGTTCTCATCTGACGCTAGCAGCATGTTCTCATCTGACCCTAGCAGCATGTTCTCTTCTGACCCTAGCAGCATGTTCTCATCAGGCCCTAGCAGCATGTTCTAATCTGACCCTAGCAGCATGTTCTAATCTGGCCCTAGCAGCATGTTCTAATCTGACCCTAACAGCATGTTCTAATCTGGCCCAAGCAGCATGTTCTAATATGTCCCTAGCAGCATGTTCTAATCTGTCCCTAGAAGCATGTTCTCACCTGATCCTAGCAGCATGTTCTAATCTGTCCCTAGCAGCATGTTCTGACCCTAGCAGCATGTTCAAATCTGGCCCTAGCAGCAGGTTCTAATCTAGCCCTAGCCGCATGTTCTAATCTGTCCCTAGCATCATGTTCTAAACTGACCCTAGCAGCATATTCTAATCTGTCCCTAGTAACATGTTCTAATCTGTCCCTAGTAACATGTTCTAATCTGACCCTAGCAGCATGTTCTAATCTGTCCCTAGCAGCATGTTCTAATCTGTCCCTAGAAGAATGTTCTCACCTGATCCTAGCAGCATGTTCTAATCTGTCCCTAGCAGCATGTTCTCACCTGACCCTAGCAGCATTTTCTAATCTGCCTCTAGCAGCATGTTCTATTCTGTCCCTAGTAACATGTTCTAATCTGACTCTAGCAGCATGTTCTAATCTGACCCTAGCAGCATGTTCTAATCTGTCCCTAGCAGCATGTTCTAATCTGCCCCTAGCAGCATGTTCTAATCTGACCCTAGCAGCATGTTCTAACCTGTCCCTAGCAGCATTTTCTAATCTGCCTCTAGCAGCATGTTCTAACCTGTCCCTAGCAGCATTTTCTAATCTGCCTCTAGCAGCATGTTCTATTCTGTCCCTAGTAACATGTTCTAATCTGACCCTAGCAGCATGTTCTAATCTGACCCTAGCAGCATGCTCTAATCTGTCCCTAGCAGCATGTTCTAATCTGCCCCTAGCAGCATGTTATAATCTGTCCCTAGCAGCATGTTCTAATCTGCCCCTAGCAGATCAGGTCCGACAGACCTTGATAACTATGGGCCATTATGTTTAAGGTGCAAATCCAGAAATGTTGTCAGTTTTTTGCATATTTTGTATTAAAAACTTTATAGGCTGAAATTAATATGCTACTATATATTTTGGGTATAAACAGCCACATGCAGCATGCACTAACATGTAATAAATTGTGTTGGACTTGATGTTAAATAGTTGTTTTTAAAATTGCAAAGGTACAAAATATTGAGTCAATGGGGCAGAATGACTAAGCTTCGGATGCATCTGTTTCTGCGCAAGCCTTCAGGCTCAACTGAAACTTAAGTTAAGAAGCAGTGGTCTTAGAACACCGCCACCTCTGAGGCGGCAGACAGCAATCATCCCGATCAGATAGGATCAGGATGATTGACACCCCTGGCGAATCTGTAGGGGGTGGCATTGCACAAGCATTTCAGCTGATCATGTCCTCCCATATCATTATAAATTGGCCCCAATGGATGTATTTCTAATAAAACAAAATTATTAACTGAAAACGTTCAAATGAAGTGTGTTTCACGGTATCTTTATTCCAACGCTTTGTAATTATTAACCTTCAAAATTGTTTGTAATTGACATTTAACAAATGTTAATGTAGAGAAATATCATCAAGTGTAAATGACAAACGCTGGCCACCGATCAGATATTCAAATTCTGTGCCTTCTATTCAGTTTGACTGATTGTGTATAAGCATAAAACACAGAACACTGACATTCAGTCGACAACTTTTTACAAAATAAATTCTAAAGATGAAAATGTTCTTTCCATGCTGTTAATGTAGGAGGTAATAATGTGGCGCAACACACAAAAGTGGGATGCATCAATTATTTGTCTCTGGCCATCATTTGACTGGTTGTTCTTTAAAAAAACAAAACACAAGCATGTCTTGAGATAATATTGCTAACCAGTCAGAACATCTGTCATATAAAGTTCATCTCAGTCAAGCTACACCT
The DNA here is from genome assembly GCF_027579735.1 of Bombina bombina. Classification (NCBI taxonomy): domain Eukaryota; kingdom Metazoa; phylum Chordata; class Amphibia; order Anura; family Bombinatoridae; genus Bombina; species Bombina bombina. Next base: position 815,318,768 of record NC_069503.1, read on the forward strand.
GTCAGCATTTAGATAAGCAGCCCTGGATAGGAATGTTTAATACTTGGCTATCTCATATATAAAACAAAGGGCCTGTTACTAATGCAAGACCAGGGGTCAGGTAGCAAATATACAATATGTCAACAGAACGCTCACCTTTTCTTCATCAGTAAGATAACTCCAAGTAATATGATGACAAACAGTAGAATTCCTGCAATGACTCCAGCAATTTTAACTGTGTGGTCTGATTGCTTTTCAGGCTCAGGGTCTGGTTTACGAGTTGCAGCACCTGAATGGGAAAAATAGAATATCTATATAAGAACAAACTTCAATATGAAACACAGAAGTCTTTGCTAACTAAAAATCTGCATCATCCTTGGCATAAATGTGGTAAATTAGCTTTTAAACCTTCAGATATAAAGACATGAATGCTGTATTTATATTTCCTCATGATTCTAAACCATTATATTTGGAACTGAGTATCAAAGATTCAATTTATTTACCTTTAAGTGACCTGTACCAATGCATGCCCCACACATTTCATTAGTTAATTTATTACTGAAAAAAAGGATAACCATACAATAAGTTACCTATGTGATTTGTTGGAACAATTTCCTTAATTATTTACCATAAGTGAAGCTGTATTTCCATAACATATTAACTCAAACACCTGGAAACCTGTGATAAGCTCATTTACAATGCATTTTACCAGCAATTGTTTTTCTACACAATAGCCTATTTTTGCCTTTGGAAATACTAAATCTAGGTCACATCTGGTAGTCAAAAGACTCCTTCTAAGCAATTTATTCGCAAAGTGGGAAGCAGCTGATGATCACTCCACTGGCACCCACATTTAATATCTGTTTAAATGAGATAACCAGTGCCTTGCAGCGGATACTGTCTCTGGCACTCCAGCTCCCTTTTTTTTCTAAAGCTCTGTTTACACTGTTTACTGTATAATGTGATGGAATGTCAAATCCATGTCTGATGAAATATCCATTTCCTCCACTAAATGAGTTCAAGATGAAAAATATAACAGACGCAATGCTCAATTCACTAAAGTCAATCCCTCCCTTGCTGGGCATTTTTTTTTCCAAGCTTCCAATTTTGTAATCAAAATGTGACAGTATTCATCATATGGGATGCCACTGAGTCGACAGATGGTTTTGGAAATAGGGATTTATTTCTGAAATTCTCAATTACTGCTTTTTAGAACATTCACATGTTCCCTATCAACAACCCTTTATCACTCAGACACATAGATCCTGATTCAGAAATATGCCATAGATGTGGCAAGTCTTCTTTTTCCTGCTGTCACTGTGCCCTGTAGCTTGGCTGTATAAATCTCATGCTTAGCACGAGATTCTTATTCTTTCAACAAAGTCTTAATACCTTTTTTTAAAATTAGATCAGCATTAAAGGGATAGGAAATGCCAAATTTGTCTTTCATTATTTGGATAGAACATACAATTAAAAACAACTTTCCAATTTACTTCTATTATCAAATTTGCTTCATTATCCCCTTATCCTTTGCTGAAGGAACAGCATTGCACTACGGACAGCTAGCTGAACACATCTAGTTAGCCAATCACAAGAGACAAATGTGTGCAGGCACCAATCATCAGCTAGTGTAGGATATTCAACAGGGGATACCAACAGAACAAAGCAAATATGAAAATAGAAGTGAATTTAAAAGTGTCTTAAAATGACATGCTCTATCTGAATCATGCAAGTTTAATTTTTACTTTTCTATCCCTTTAATTTATAATCTAACAACAAAAAATATGTATTCTTTGTAAAGGATAAACACAATGCACTTTTTGTCTTCTCATGTACTATATGTTATTCTTATATAAAGGAAATGTTTTGCCAAAAGGTATGGGTATGCATGCTAAACAAATACCTGCTCTTTATAATATTTAGTTTGATGCCGAAATCGAAAAGCATTTAGAATTACTAATAAATCACTGACTTGCTGAAATGACAAATCACTATCTTACTATGGGTATTTAGTATTTTGTTTAGACTTTTATATTGTGATATAAGAGCCTCGCCTTCACATAAAGAAGTCTGCAAAGTGAGATACACATCTCTTAAAGGGACACAAAACCCACATTTTTAGGAGCCGGACCCTTTTTAGGTTTAGCACCCTGAATAGCGCTTGCTGATTGGTGGCTACATTTAGTCACTAATAAGCAAGCATAACCCAGGTTCTGAACCAAAAATGGGCTGGCTCCTAAGCTTTACATTCCTGCTTTTAATAGGATTAAATTAGAAAGTTGCTTAAAATTGCATGCTCTATCTGAGTCATTAATAATTTTACATCTACTCTTCCCCCTGGTGGACAAATCTGTTGTTCTATGGCCGTTACATAGATGATTTAACTTGTATGTGGGATGGAGAATCGTCTTCCATAGATTTATTTATTAATCATCTTAATCACAACCATTTAGTTCTCCAATTTACACACAAAATCGATAAAAACCTCATCGAATTTCTTGACTTAGAATTAAGCTGGTCCGATTCAGGCCATGTACAATCCAAACATTTTTTAAAAATGTTGACAGTAGCAGCTACCTGGACTATACCAGCAATCATTATCACAGTTAGAAAATAAATATTCCATTTAGTCAGTTCAGAAGAATAAAAAGAACACTGTTCATCTATATCAGACTTTGAGGAACAATCAGAAATTTTAACCAACCGTTTTAAAGAAAAAGGTTATCCATTAACTCTTAAAGACTTAAGTCGAACCAAAGATAGGAATTTAGATAGAACGCAAGTACTATTAAACAAACCCACTACAAAAAGAAATACTAACAATACACACAATTTCATCACTCACTATAACAAAAACTTCAATAAAATAAAAAAATATTATTCGTAAACATTCGCACATCATTAAACAAGATCCCATATTAGAAACAATTGTTGAAAAGAAACCTACAATCACCTTTAAAAGAGCACCTACCATTAGAACCAAACTAGCACAGAGTAAGGTAGTCAAGTTAGCTCATATTCCCAATTCTAAACTAAACCAAGGGAATGCCAAATCAAAACATCCCTTTGGTCTTAAATGTGTCTACAAATGCAATCGAAAAAATTGCAATACATGCCTTTGGCTCAACACAAATTACAAGAAAAAATTTAGATCAAACACCACCAATGAGGAATTCACAATCTCTGTTTTTTAACATGCAAGAGTTCCTACATGATCTACCTCATCAAGTGTTTTTGTGGGGTCCAATACATAGGGAGTACAAGCCGCAAACTGCATATTAGATAGGCAGAACACTGTAGAAACATATTGAAAGGCTTACACAAACAAAGTGTGTCTAGGCATTGCACTTTCAATCACGATACAACTAAAACACCAATGAAAATAGTACCAATAGAACAAATCCAACCACACTCAACATACAATCGTATGATATGCCTCCGCCAACCAGAGACCTATTGGATCTACAAACTACAAACTCTATACTGCAGTGGACTAAATGACAATATAGATTTAGCCGCTTTTAATATTTGAATATTCCAATACTCCTCACTACACTAGAATCACAAACCACAGCAGTTTCCACACACACTTTCAACACCCCAACACTCAATCTAGTCAGTCACACCCCCTTCAGTATTCTCATTTTTCCAAGCCCACTTTCCCAGCACACACTCTCTACACCAAACAAACCTATCCCATCCCTAAATAATCTTCTAGTTGCAACCGTTATATTTCCCCCATTGATTCAGTATCATCCACACTTATTTCTTCCTCTTGCCCTTCCCCTTATTCACCCATTTTCATCCATCACTATCAAACTCATTATTCTCACTATCCTTATTTCAATTGTAAAAAGGAATTCCAATACACCACAACATTTTGTCATACTTCCCTTTCACAGCCATCTAAGAAAATATAACATTTTTGGCAATTTAGATCTTTTTCACCATTTGACCCAACATATCAACACTTTCACTTTTCCCCACAGAAACATTAAAACTTTTAAAATGGAAAGCTAACATCTATCATGTGTATATTGTATACTGTATTATGTTATTACTAATACTATATGATAATTATTTAAATCTGTCTTCCAGTAAAACTGGAAGTTTATGTATATATAGGTTTCATACAAAAAATGTAGGTTACTTTTAAATGAAAACGCCCATTGTTAGCTTCTATTCCCATGGTAACTAATTAGACAATGTGTATATAAAGTGCTCCTCATTTCAACTTGTTACATGCCTGATAAAACAGGTAGCCAGCTGAGAAACATGTTGCATACTTTTTATATATGTTTTTAATAACATTTGTGATGTTAAGTAGTTCTTACTTTACACTGCTTTTTCACAATTTAGGAGCACTTTATTCAATGTCATCTACCTAACATCGTTTGGAAGACCTGCCCAGGGAGAATTACCAGACTGACCCAATTAGAAAACTGGTGTCTATAACATCCAGCCTGCTTTATTTGCACAAATTCACAGTGCAAATTGAAATGTGAGTACCCTTTTCACACATCTTCCTAAAGTTACCACTGTTATTAGTTTTATTTGCACTATAGGAAGCCCTGTGTTTTTTATGCAGAACTCACATTACACTGCACTCTGAGGGAGAAATTGCTAGTATCAGTCAGCTGGAGACGGCAAAGCCCAGTCTGCCCATATTGCACTTTATTCAGTGCACACACCCTTGTGAGTAACCATTTGTCAGCCACCTTGATTTTACCGCCGGTTTTTAGGCAGTTTTGGAATTAAATATACGGCACCGCATATAAATGCGGTGCGTATATTTCTCCCATCGGCCACTATTTTTAGTCCCATAAGCTAACATAGAACCGCGTCGCAAATCGGTATAACGTATTAAGCGCAAGGACTTATGCGGCGAAAATGGATACATTTTACTCCATTTTAACCTCACCCCACATAGGCAGGTGCAGCAAGCTTTGCACTGAATATACGAGCACCGTACCTCTCTGAAAATAGTAACTAACACCTAACACATGCTCAATATCTATCTAGCTCCTGAAAATAACTAACACCTAACGCATGCGCAATATCCATCTACCTGTCAACCGCAATCCCCCACCATAATAAATAATAAAGTAAATTAACCCCTAATCCGCCAACCCCCACATTGCAGTAAACATAATAAATGTATTAACCCCTAATCCGCCATTAACCCACATCTCAATAAATATAATAAATGTATTAACCCACATAGCAATAAACCTAATAAATGTATTAACCCCCAATCTGCCATTAACCCACATCGCAATAAACCTAATAAAACTATTAACCCCTAATCAGCCATTAACCCACAACGCAATAATCCTAATAAATATCTTTTAACCTAAATATCTAATTAAATTACTAATCCCCCAAACCTAACACCCCTAAATTAATCCCAATTACCTAAATTAAAAAACACTAAGTTACAATTAAAATAAAAAAAAGCTAACATTACTTAAAAATAAAAAATGAAATTAATCTAAGATTACAAAAAATAAGAAAGCCTAACATTACATAAAATAATAAACATAATTATCCTAAATAAAAAAATTAAACCTAATCCCTATGAAAATAAAAAAGCCCCCCCAAAATGAAAACACCCCCTAATCTAATGCTAAACTACCAATAGCCCTTAAAATGGCTTTTTGTAGGGCATTGCTCTAAGTTAAACAGCTCTTTTTTTCCTTAAAAAATACAAAGTCCCCCCTCTAACAGTAAAACCCACCACTCACTGAACCCCCCAAAATAAATAAACCTAACACTAAAAAAACCTAAACTACCCATTGCCCTAAAGGGGCATTTGTATGGGCATTGCCCTTAAAAGGACATTCAGCTCTTTTACTGCCCTTAAAAGGGCCTTCAGCTCTTTTAAGAGTGCCCATTAAAACCCTAATCTAAAAAACAAAAATAACAAAATCCTAACTCTAACCCTCAAATAGACGGAGAAGGTCTTGTTCCAGACGGAGAAGTCTTCTTCCAAGCGGCCGGAATCTTCTTCCAAGCAGGGACTATTTCCTTCTTCATCTAGGACCAAGCCGGCATGAAGCAGAGATGAGCGTGGAACAAGACCGGCGACCACAGAGCCATGGAGCGTGGAGGATCATCTTCATACGATCGCCGCTGTACACTGAATAGTGAATTCAAGGTACGTGTTTAAATACTGGGTCCCTTGTATTCCTATTGACTGATTTGATGCTTCAAATTCAAATCAGCCAATAGGATGAGAGCTACTGAAATCCTATTGGCTGATTTGAATTGCTAATAGGATTTCAGTAGCTCTCATCCTAATGGCTGATTTGAATTTGAAGAATCAAATCAGCCAATAGGAATGCAAGGGACACCATATTTAAACGCATACCTTGAATTCACTATTCAGTGTACAGCGGCGATCATATGAAGATGATCCTTCACGCTCCATGGCTCCGCGGTCACCGGTCCTGCTCCACGCTCATCTCCCCTCCGCGCCGGCTTGGTCCTGGATGAAGAAGGAAGAGGTCCCACAGTTGGAAGAAGATGTCGGCCTCTTGAAAGAAGACTTCACCGCCTAAAACAAGACCTTCTCTACCAGACATCAGGAACAGTGAGTACCTATTTAGGGGTTAAGAGTTAGGATTTTTTTTTTTTTTTTTTTTTTTTTTTAGATTAAGGTTTTAATGGGCACTCTTAAAATAGCTGAATGCCCTTTTAAGGACAGTACAAGAGCTGAATACCCTTTTAAGGTCAATGCCCATACAAATGCCCCTTTAGGGGTAATGGGTAGTTTAGTTTTTTTTAGTGTTAAGTTTATTTAAGTAGGAGGGTTTTGTGGGTGGTGGGTTTTACTGTTAGAGGGGGGACTTAGTATTTTTTAAGGTAAAAGAGCTGTTTAACTTAGGTCAATGCCCTACAAAAAGCCCTTTTAAGGGCTATTGGTAGTTTAGCATTAGATTAGGGGGGTGTTTTTATTTTGGGGGAGCTTTTTTATTTTCATAGGGGTTAGGTTTAATTTTTTTTAAATTGGATAATTATGTTTATTATTTTACTTAATGTTAGACTTATTTTTTGTAATCTTAGATTAATTTCATTTTTAAATTTTCTATTTTTAAGTAATGTTAGCTTTTTTATTTTAATTGTAACTTAGTGTTTTTTAATTTAGGTAATTGGGGTAAATTTAGGGGGGTGTTAGGTTAGGGGGCTTAGTAATTTAATTAGATATTTAAGTTGTGGGGGTTTGGCGGATTAGGGGTTAATAGGTTAATGAGGGTACTTGCGTTTTGGGGGTTTGGCGGTTTAGGGGTTAATAGTTTTATTATGATTATTATGTTGTGTGGGTTTGGCATATTAGGGGTTAATAGATTTTTAAGGTTTGTTGTGATGTGGGTTAATGGCGGATAAGGGGTTAATAGTTTTAATAGGTACTTTGCAATGTGGGTTAATGGCAGATTAGGGGATAATAGTTTTAATAGGGACTTTGCAATGTGGGTTAATGATGGATTAGAGGTTAATACATTTATTAGGTAGTTTGCAATTTTGGGGTTGGCAGATTTAGGGGTTAATAATTTTACTAGGTAGATCGCTATGTGGGTTAATGGTGGATTAGGGGTTAATAGTTTAATTAGGCATATTGCATTGTGGGGGGTTGTCAGTTTAGGGGTTAATACTTTTAGTATTAGTTCCGATGTGGGTTTGATGGTGGATATAGGGGTTTTACGTGCCAAGTTTATTTTTGGGAGTCGGGTTAGACTGTTACGGGATTTTTTTATTTTTTATTTTTAAATATTTTTTTATTGAGGTTTTGCACAGTAAACAAGGAACATTGATCGCCTTTTAACAAGAACATACCTGCAATAATACACATGAAAATATAATGGAAGGAAATATTTCGACAATTATAGAGTAAACCATAGCTAGGCTAATAAAACCTCAAATTTACAATATATTAGCATATTAGGCTGACTAGTTAGAAGCCAAAAATTATAGGCGGTCTAGGAATGTGGGATACAGCTGATAGTCAGATGGGCAGCTTAATATAAGCTTCAAATAAGAAATATATAAATATATAGTAATAGGGAGGGGGGATTTCGGAATAGTCAATAACAGTCAGCGGGTAAGAACCGCTTAAAAAAGCGTTATTGAGTTAGAATGTATAGCAAATGGAGGAAAAGATAGAGAAGGGGGGGACGGAGCCATATAAGAGGGTTATATGAGTATCTAATGTAGCTATCAACAGGGGCGACAAGAAGATAGGATATTAATGAAAACTATGTAGTAATGGGGAGTTTGGGATTTATGAATATCTATATAGAAAAATTCAATGGGGAGGACTTTACTGGATAAACCTGCTAGTGTAACTTAGTGGGGTTAAATACTAACACATTCAGAGAATCAAGGGCTTAATTTAAACATACCTGACTATAAGTATTAGTCCCATACTCATCTATAGGTCTATGGTTTCCAACTTCTCTAGCAGCAATATTCATGGAAACCTGTACATAACTGCTTATATTAGTGTGTCTATTAATAAATGACAATATACATTCACCAAAATGGACAATATATTATATGATTACAGCTTAACTTAAACTAAATAAAGTCCCAACTGCTTTTATTAACTTTTGGACTAGGTTGTTACTGGCAGTAGGATCATAAACATGAGGAGTATACAGCTCTCAAACTTAATATTGTAAAACTTATAGGTCTGGTAGGTGCACATTCATAGTTTGTCAGTAAATATAGTAGGTTTAACAAAAAATGTATTAACAGAGCTAGTAGTATAGTAGACACATGCCACACTTATAACGTGTGGCTCTGATATGCTGGAAGAGGAATCCTACTATGTCTTAGCATTCAGATGGGAAAAATAATTGTACCTCCAGGAGGTTACAAATAACATTAGTAGTGAATGAGCATACCATTATAAATAAAGAAGTACTATTTCAGAATCCCACACATTCAATGTAGGAATAATTGGATATAGGGTACAACTAAATACCTTAATCATTAACGATATACTACCATATAAAACAATAGCCAAAGGAAAGAGTAGAAAACAGCCTGGCCAGTAAACATTTAAAAATATCTATACATAAAAATTACAATGTATGAGTCTTGTAGGTGAGGAGCTAGTAGGGATTAGATTCTATACAGGTGTAACCTAGTACTAATAAATACACTTAGTAAGGCACCTTAATACACGTATACAATATATAAGGGTGGGAGTGGCTTGGGGTGCTATAGCAGTAAATTTTGTTTAAAGTAGTAACTGAGGGGTCTATTCCCAGGACACTACAAATTAGGCCATATGTTACAGATAAAACAGAGTCCGAGGCATAGACATATCTGTTAAAGTATAAAGTAGGGGGAAGACGTGGCATAGATACATTGTACCCCCGCCCGGTAGAAGTATATTTAGGTTAACCATTTGTTATGTTTTCAATGAGCTTCGATAAGGAAAATTAAGTCACAATAAAAATGTGACTGTGAATCAGGCTTTTTTGTTATATCAAATGAAAGGCATATTTATATATCTACTATATGGTATATTGGGGTTTTACCGGAAGTCTAGCCTACTCAACGATTGAGTAATAAGGACTAAATATCTATAACGGCTCTAGAGAGCCTAGCTATATCTTAATAGTGCTATACATACATGTTAGTAGTGGGGTGGAGGGGGGTAGCTATAATAGAGTAACTAGATCTGCAATATAGGGGGAGAGGCAATGTAAAATAATAGAATCCTAATAGAGAAATACAGGGATCACTGCAGGGAAAGATAATTAATGTATCATAAAGAAAGGGACAATACCAACACAACTAGACATGTTTAGAGATAGGAAACCAGTGGTATGTATCATATTCAGGGAGTGATATAATATCTTATGAATAACCTATAACAATAGAACCATATACCCTTAACTTGTGTAATAATAATGTGTAAAAGGTTTGCTAAGAAAGGGCTTATGAAGATTGAGTTTAACAGATAAAAGTATAATATAACTAGTTCGGCAGATATATACTTAGGTTATTAACTTCTCATCTATTCCCTCAACTTCTGTGAGAAAAAATAAGTCTCAGTGTGTAAAGAGAACTTAACTATGGGTTAGGCATTCTGTCATATCAAATGGAAGGCATATCTATGTATCTAGTTAGATGTATAGTAGAGTTTTACCATTATATCTGAGGCAGCTCAACTATTGAGTATTGAGGACTAAATATTTATACTAGTTCTAGTAGGTTCAAATATACATTAATAGTACTATAGTACTATGAGGGAGTATCCACACATATAGGGAGAAGGTAGAGACATAGGCCTAGATTTGGAGTTTGGCGGTAGATGGGCTGTTAACGCTACGCGGGCTTTTTTCTGGCCGCAGCATAAAATTAACTCTGGTATCGAGAGTTCAAAAAAATGCTGCGTTAGGCTCCAAAAAAGGAGCGTAGAGCATTTTTACCGCAAATGCAACTCTCGATACCAGAGTTGCTTACGGACGCGGCCAGCCTCAAAAACGTGCTCGTGCACGATTCTCCCACAGGAAACAATGGGGTTGTTTGAGCTGTAAAAAAACCTAACACCTGCAAAAAAGCAGCGTTCAGCTCCTAACGCAGCCCCATTGTTTCCTATGGGGAAACACTTCCTACGTCTGCACCTAACACTCTAACATGTACCCCGAGTCTAAACACCCCTAACCTTACACTTATTAACCCCTAATCTGCCGTCCCCGCTATCGCTGACCCCTGCATATTATTTTTAACCCCTAATCTTCCGCTCCGTACACCGCCGCAACCTACGTTATCCCTATGTACCCCTAATCTGCTGCCCCTAACACCGCCGACCCCTATATTATATTTATTAACCCCTAATCTGCCCCCCTCAACGTCGCCGACACCTGCCTACACTTATTAACCCCTAATCTGCCGAGCGGACCTGAGCGCTACTATAATAAAGTTATTAACCCCTAACCCGCCTCACTAACCCTATCATAAATAGTATTAACCCCTAATCTGCCCTCCCTAACATCGCCGACACCTAACTTCAATTATTAACCCCTAATCTGACGACCGGAGCTCATCGCTACTATAATAAATGGATTAACCCCTAAAGCTAAGTCTAACCCTAACACTAACACCCCCCTAAGTTAAATATAATTTACATCTAACGAAATTAATTAACTCTTATTAAATAAATTATTCCTATTTAAAGCTAAATACTTACCTGTAAAATAAATCCTAATATAGCTACAATATAAATTATAATTATATTATAGCTATTTTAGGATTAATATTTATTTTACAGGCAACTTTGTAATTATTTTAACCAGGTACAATAGCTATTAAATAGTTAAGAACGATTTAATAGTTACCTAGTTAAAATAATAACAAAATTACCTGTAAAATAAGTCCTAACCTAAGTTATAATTAAACCTAACACTACCCTATCAATAAATTAATTAAATAAAATACCTACAATTACCTACAATTAACCTAACACTACACTATCAATAAATAAATTAAATACAATTTCTACAAGTAACTACAATTACATAAACTAACTAAAGTACAAAAAATAAAAAAGAACTAAGTTACAAAAAATAAAAAAATATTTACAAACATAAGAAAAATATTACATCAATTTTAAACTAATTACACCTACTCTAAGCCCCCTAATAAAATAACAAAGACCCCCAAAATAAAAAATTCCCTACCCTATTCTAAATTAATAAATGTAAAAGCTCTTTTACCTTACCAGCCCTGAACAGGGCCCTTTGCAGGGCATGCCCCAAGAAAATCAGCTCTTTTGCCTGTAAAAAAAAACATACAATACCCCCCCCAACATTACAACCCACCACCCACATACCCCTAATCTAACCCAAACCCCCCTTAAATAAACCTAACACTAAGCCCCTGAAGATCTTCCTACCTTGTCTTCACCATCCAGGTATCACCGATCCGTCCTGGCATCCGGTGCTGAAGAGGTCCAGAAGAGGCTCCAAAGTCTTCCTCCTATCGGGCAAGAAGAGGACATCCGGACCGGCAAACATCTTCTCCAAGCGGCATCTTCGATCTTCTTCCATCCGGTGCGGAGCGGGTCCATCTTGAATCAGCCGACGCGGATCCATCCTCTTCTTCCGGCGTCTCCCGACGAATGACGGTTCCTTTAAGGGACGTCATCCAAGATGGCGTCCCTCGAATTCCGATTGGCTGATAGGATTCTATCAGCCAATCAGAATTAAGGTAGGAATATTCTGATTGGCTGATGGAATCAGCCAATCAGAATCAAGCTCAATCCGATTGGCTGATCCAATCAGCCAATCAGATTGAGCTCGCATTCTATTGGCTGTTCCAATCAGCCAATAGAATGCAAGCTCAATCTGATTGGCTGATTGGATCAGCCAATCGGATTGAACTTGATTCTGATTGGCTGATTCCATCAGCCAATCAGAATATTCCTACCTTAATTCCGATTGGCTGATAGAATCCTATCAGCCAATCGGAATTCGAGGGACGCCATCTTGGATGACGTCCCTTAAAGGAACCGTCATTCGTCGGGAGACGCTGGAAGAAGAGGATGGATCCGCGTCGGCTGATTCAAGATGGACCCGCTCCGCACCGGATGGAAGAAGATCGAAGATGCCGCTTGGAGAAGATGTTTGCCGGTCCGGATGTCCTCTTCTTGCCCGATAGGAGGAAGACTTTGGAGCCTCTTCTGGACCTCTTCAGCACCGGATGCCAGGACGGATCGGTGATACCTGGATGGTGAAGACAAGGTAGGAAGATCTTCAGGGGCTTAGTGTTAGGTTTATTTAAGGGGGGTTTGGGTTAGATTAGGGGTATGTGGGTGGTGGGTTGTAATGTTGGGGGGGGTATCGTATGTTTTTTTTTACAGGCAAAAGAGCTGAACTTCTTGGGGCATGCCCCGCAAAGGGCCCTGTTCAGGGCTGGTAAGGTAAAAGAGCTTTTAACTCTATTCATTTAGAATAGGGTAGGGCATTTTTTTATTTTGGGGGTCTTTGTTATTTTATTAGGGGCCTTAGAGTAGGTGTAATTAGTTTAAAATTGTTGTAATATTTTTCTTATGTTTGTAAATATTTTTTTATTTTTTGTAACTTAGTTCTTTTTTATTTTTTGTACTTTAGTTAGTTTATGTAATTGTAGTTATTTGTAGCAATTGTATTTAATTTATTTATTGATAGTGTAGTGTTAGGTTAATTGTAGGTAATTGTAGGTATTTTATTTAATTAATTTATTGATAGGGTAGTGTTAGGTTTAACTATAACTTAGGTTAGGATTTATTTTACAGGTAATTTTGTTATTATTTTAACTAGGTAACTATTAAATAGTTCTTAACTATTTAATAGCTATTCTACCTGGTTAAAATAATTACAAAGTTGCCTGTAAAATAAATATTAATCTTAAAATAGCTACAATATAATTATAATTTATATTGTAGCTATATTAGGATGTATTTTACAGGTAAATATTTAGCTTTAAATAGGAATAATTTATTTAATAAGAGTTAATTAATTTCGTTAGATTTAAATTATATTTAACTTAGGGGGGTGTTAGTGTTAGGGTTAGACTTAGCTTTAGGGGTTAATCCATTTATTATAGTAGCGCTCAGGTCCGCTCGGCAGATTAGGGGTTAATAAGTGTAGGCAGGTGTAGGCGACGTTGTGGGGGGCAGATTAGGGGTTAATAAATATAATATAGGGGTCGGTGGTGTTAGGGGCAGCAGATTAGGGGTACATAAGGATAACGTAGGTGGCGGCGCTTTGCGTTCGGCAGATTAGGGGTTAATTATTGTAGGTAGCTGGCAGCGACGTTGTGGGGGGCAGGTTAGGGGTTAATAAATATAATACAGGGGTCGGCGGTGTTAGGGGCAGCAGATTAGGGGTACATAAGGATAACGTAGGTGGCGGTCGGCAGATTAGGGGTTAAAAAATTTTAATCGAGTGGCGGCGATGTGGGGGGACCTCGGTTTAGGGGTACATAGGTAGTTTATGGGTGTTAGTGTACTTTAGGGTACAGTAGTTAAGAGCTTTATGAACCGGCGTTAGCCCAGAAAGCTCTTAACTCCTGCTATTTTCCGGCGGCTGGAGTTTTGTCGTTAGAGCTCTAACGCTCACTTCAGAAACGACTCTAAATACCGGCGTTAGAAAGATCCCATTGAAAAGATAGGATACGCAATTGACGTAAGGGGATCTGCGGTATGGAAAAGTTGCGGCTGAAAAGTGAGCGTTAGACCCTATTTTGAGTGACTCCAAATACCGGCGGTAGCCTAAAACCAGTGTTAGGAGCCTCTAACGCTGGTTTTCACGGCTACCGCCGAACTCTAAATCTAGGCCATAGAGAGCAAGGTATAACCCAAAAATAATTTTACAAAAAACTCTGGTTTGGGAATAGTATAAACAAGTTGAGTTAAGGTATCCTCATTGCATATTCATGAGGGCTACACAACCTCTCTGAATATAAATCAAAGTAAACTGATAAAAACACAAACAATATAATTATGCAGTCTGGCGTATAATAAGTCTGGCGTATAATATGTGATAAAAAGAGATAATTACATGAGTCCATACCACTGCTAAAAACTAATAGTTAACTTAGATATGATGCAGAGGCATATAACATAAGAGAGAAATAGTCTCTGAGGGAGATACACATGCCAGTATCAAGGTGGAACTTGAACTAGATTTACAGATATCTCATATTATATATGTGATCAGCAAAAGCTGGAATTTTCCCCTAGAAGGGCATATTTGTATAGACCCAATGTAAAGTCAGGGCACATAAAAGGCTATAAGAAATATCCATGTTATGAGTAAACCTATAGGCACTGAACAATAGTTATATATGTCCTGGTCTATAAACATTATAAGCGTAAAAGCAAAAGAGCATGGTAAGTGTCACAATGCAATGGATTATATAACGCAAGGCAGGAGGAGTACTAGAGAGTGGGATTGTATGTACCTCAGAACATGAGTCAGCATTAACACTAAAACCTTATATAGTAAAAATTTACCAGAGTATATAAGGGCATAACTAGAAAATTAGGTGCTGCAAGTCTTATTCATGATTGAGGGT